>NC_135572.1:125713531-126016561 GCF_965152235.1 Eretmochelys imbricata
AGATTTCTTTGGCCCAATCCTCCAATTTGTCTAGGTCACTCTGAACTCTATCCCTACCCTCCAGCACATCTACCTCTCCCCGCAGCTTAGTGTCATCTGCAAACTTGCTGAGGGTGCAATCCATCCCATCATCCAGATAATTAATGAAGATGTTGAACAAAACCAGCCCCAGGACTGACGCCTGGGGCATTCCGCTTGATACCGTCTGACAACTAGCCATTGAGCCATTCATCACTACCTGTTGAACTGATGATCTAGTCAGCTTTCTATCCACCTTATAGTCAATTCATCCAATCCATACTTCTTTACTTGCTGGCAAGAATACTGTGGGAGACCGTATCAAAAGCTTTGCTAATGTCAAGGTATATCATGTCTCCACTTTCCTCATATCCACAGAGCCAGTTATCTCACCATAGAAGGCAATCCGGTTGGTCAGGCATGACTTGCCCATGGTGAATCCATGTTGTCTGTTCCTGATCACCTTCTTCTCTACCAAATACTGTGGGGACTCTGCTCCCATGTAAACTTGTTCACACATGAAGGGGTGTTATGGTGTTGAAAGTGGGAGCTGCAGGGACTGGAGCAACCTCTGGGGTCAGGTGTGGGAGCAGGTAGGAAGCACCAGGACCCCCTTCCCAGCATGGAGCCAGCTGCCCCACACTGTCTAGTCTCAGTAGCTCCCCTCCTATCACTCTGCCCTCCGCCATTCACAGCAAGCATCTCTCACCCCCCCCCCATTTCCTGGGATCCATGCTATCCCCTCTTCAATACCTACAGGAGATCACAGAGAGGGGCAGTGAGGCACCATAGGCTCAGCTCACAACAGTATGCCAATGACAATATCTCATTCTTAACTGATGCAACCACCTGTGCTTCTAAAATGTTTGAATGCCTACAACCAATCAGCTCATGAATGAAGAGCAGCTGGCCAAGATGTTGTCTCCACCTTCCATCAAAGGCATACAGCCCCCATTTGTCAACGTTGTCTGAATCTTTGGGGGTTCCGTTGAAGTCCTCACTATGTTTGGATGACCAGGTAGTGGCAGTTTCCAAAAGTGTCTCTTCTCCTCCAGCTTGCTAGAAAACTTTTCCCCTTTTTCCCAGATGAGAACCTGGACACAGTGACCCATAGGTTTGTCACCTCCAGGCTGGATTACTGTAACACATTACATCTTAAGCTGCATATGAACAAGTTGCACAGTGTTTAGCTGGTACAAAATGTGGCTGCCTACCTTTTCCATGTCTCCAGCCCCTGTGAGCACATCGGCCTCTGTGAGCACATCAGCCCCATCAGCAAGTCCCTCCCTTAGTTCCCAGTCAGCTTCCAATGCCAGTTTAACGCATTGGTCCTAATTTTCAAAGCAATTAATGGATCAAAGCCCAGCTATGTCAGAGATCAAATATTGGTCTATGAACCATTGCAACATCTGCATTCTTGTGATGCAACGTGCATCATAGAGCCCATGATGAAGCATAAGAGAGTGGAGAACAAAATATTCTCTGTTGAAGGGATCTGGCTATGGAACAATCTGCCAAAGGAGAAGAGGTGAATCCAGAATCTGACTGTCTTTAGGAAACCTTGCAAAACCTCTTTGAAGTGACGCTCACAGTATGGACAACCCCTTCTCTTTCCAACCCCCTATTAATCCTCTTCTTCTCAAGCAACCAACGCACAAAAATCCCCCCTACTCCAAGCAGAGTTTTGCCCCCCCCAGTGGAGAAGAGACTCCATGAAATCTGCTAGGTTCTTTGCTACTGTGATTGACTTTATGTGGGAGATGTTCAGATACCATGGTGATAAAGCCCTAACACAAAGAGATAGGATAAAATAGCATTTGGCTGTCATCCATTTAGAACACAGCAGAGAGTGAGTCAAGGGCTGATGTAGTCAGAGTTAGGGGCATTCTTAAGGAAATGAGGGCATGCTAATTTGGATACACATTGTATTTTCTGATGGACTTAATCACATTGTAACTGAAGCCTTCCTTAATTTTCAAGGAAAAGGTGTCTTCTTGTCTGAAGAGAAGAGAACTTTGGAAAAACTAGAACTCTACTAGAATCTGTAGTAGTGAAATACACTCCTGGCTCTTAATCCAAAAACATATAATTAGGTATGCCACACTTGAAGGGGTAAATATTACCAGGTCATTAAAGCCACATAGTGCAAAAAAATCAGACTTGGATGCTTTAAGTTGCAATTTGATATATGAATGACATAGTCACCAGTTTACAGCAACCACTAGTCACACGCTTTGATTCCACACATTGGCTGAGTGATTTTTTTTTTAAAGAATTGACCCATTATGACAGAGCACAAATTGACAATCTGCTACTCCACTCTACACAGATATTGAGTAAAGAGGAAAATGAATGCCCCACATCAGTGGTTGCTTCTAAAATTACACTTAAATACCATCAAATTCACAACCAGTACACATGAATGTTTAATAAAGCTTTCAGCCACCAGGCCACTTGTCTTTCAGGATATATTGCTCTTGGTGAAAATATTGTTCTGATTTTCCTATTGCACTGCAGTGGTAGAACATTAGTTTCCACAATGAATTTAATCAAAACAAGCCCACACACATATAGACCGTGAAGCATACTCCAGCACTTGATGAAGGTATAATTAAATGGCACAAGTGTTGCTGCTTTCCAATCCCATCAGGCTATTATCCACTTGCTTGAAGGCAGATCAAGTACAAAACATATTTATGGGCACAATCGCAGGAAGTATTATATAGAGCTGGCTGGAAAAAAGAATTTCCATTCTATGGAAAAGTTTGAAGGCTGGAGGGGAATCCTCCCAATTTGGGATGAAAAGTAAAAACCTCAAAATTTTTCACAGGCCAGAAATGTCAAAAACTTCTATTTCAGATGAATGAAAACATGTTTTTTGGCTTGCTGTCTGCCATCTGGAAGGCTCTTGTCATTTTCTGCCTGCAGGGAGAAATAAAAATCAACAGCAATTTTCCATGAGGGCAGCTGGCAGACAGGGGGCATCATTTCAATTTTCTCAATGGAAAAATCAAAATGTTTCAGCAAAATTGAAATTTTCCCACAGAAAATGTTGATTTTGTGAAAAGAGCATTTTCTGTTGGAAAACCTTTCTGATAGGAAATTCCCAATCAGCTCTAGTACTCAACAGCAACAGAACACAGCACTAATAGAAGACTAGCCTATTGGTATTTAAAGTGATCAGATTTAGATTTCAAAGCAGTGTGTGTGTGTTCTCTCTGTTTGTCCCAGCTCTGTGCAGGTAGCTGGCACAGCAGACCTCAGTCAAACTACCCAATAACCACAAGATCTGTTAAGGTATGAAGGCACCCAGCCAGGTTTATTGTCAATGAAGCATGGTAATAGTACCCGTCGGACTCTAAAGGGATACTAAGACATATATACCCGTGACAATGGACGCAGCTCAGTGAATGGCAGGACTTTCCATTCCTCCCTAGGCTGGCCAAAGACATTTCTTTTGAGACTCCATTTTATACACCAATACAAACAAGTTATGTATTGCCCCTCTGACGTGGCTAGTTACCTTGTACGGGTTAGTTTGATCAAAACATCTCTATTCACCACACTGTCTCCCTAACCTTATCTTTAGGAGGGGTCAGTGGGTTCTCATTATCTTTCGGAGGGGAGGGGGGGGAGGAAGGGATTGTATCATATTTGGTATCGGGGTGGTCTGGTACCACCCTTCTGAATATGTTTGTGTGAGTATCCTGTGCCTAGCACTAATGAGGAATGCCTGAGAACTCCAGATGACCAGGGGCTCCACTTGGGAGGGAGCTCTCAGTCAGCATCTGTTGGTGAGCAAGAGAGAATGACTGAATGGACCAAATCCCATTTGCATTGTAGTTGTGTGACATTTTGGGGCATTTTGCTTAAAATACAGTTAAGTTTTGCATTTGGGAGCAATAAAATGATTTTGACCCTGTTGGGAAATGAAGAGAGGAGCTCTCCAACATATGTGCCTGGGGTAATCCTGACCGAGGCCCCTCCCTTTTTCTGGGAGTGCTGCTCTGGTGGTAAGAAGTTTATTAAATGTCCTAGATATCTCTAATGCCTTTAGACTGCTGCAAAGCAATGCTGAACAATGGTGTGGTTTCGAGGTGATGGATGGCACAGTGCTGAGGCAGTTTCAAGGGAATGGATGGGTCTTGTGCTGAGAACAACAGACTAACTAAGGGACCCTGGTGTGGACCTCCCTACCCAGCAATCAAAGCTGAAATTACCTCAGCTGGGTCAGGAGGTAGAGCTTTGGGAGCAGCCCAGGCAGCACTGACCTGACATAATCCTTGGACTCCACC
This sequence comes from Eretmochelys imbricata, assembly GCF_965152235.1. Classification (NCBI taxonomy): domain Eukaryota; kingdom Metazoa; phylum Chordata; order Testudines; family Cheloniidae; genus Eretmochelys; species Eretmochelys imbricata. Next base: position 125,717,845 of record NC_135572.1, read on the forward strand.
AACCCAGGACAACAAAGTGTGAGTGGAGAAGCTGAGGACAAGGGAAGTGCCAGATTGAACCAACCACTCTTAACTGCCAGAAGAGGACTGGGGTTGGAAGTATTGTGAAGATGTCCTGGGGGTGGAAGCCTTACTTAATAATGTTGTTTTATTAATTGCTGCTTTTCCCAAGTTCATTCTGTTGTCCCTCCTTTCCCCCCACGGAAAGTTTTTATTTGTTTTAAACCCCTGGCCTCCGTGCTTGTGAGTGGGGGAAGTATTGCCCATCAGGGGTGACCAAAGTGGTATGCATAGTTTCCCAGGGTGGGTGGGGACCTGAGCCAATGTTGTTTGAGCCTTTAGAAGGAATCCCTAGAAAATTGAACCTGGCTCTTTTTGCTGCCAACAACACCTAGCAGAAGGGTTACAATAACATTAGTTAGATGTTGGAATATTTACTTGGATTTGAAATAAACTCTTTCATCATCTCAGTTTTGACTAATGGAGGTGGTTGGTGGTGGAAGTGGCATTTAAGTGCATATTAAAGCAAAGCTAAAACAAAAACACATAAAACCAAATTAAAGTCAGACACAGTAAAAACAAGAGAATGAAAATGAGAGTTGATGGCGCAGTAATCCAAATCAGAACAACCTTTGCATGATGGTATGAACAAACAGACGCAGAGCAATATCTTTGGAGTATCACATCAGGATCAATATTTCATTTTATTTCCTAGAAGAAAATAACACTCTGCAAAAATTGAGACAACCATCTTTTCTGGTGAGATGACCAAATTTCATGTCTAAGTTTTCCCTACACAAGCGATCAGAAATTCTGCACCACATCTGCACCCCCTTGCTGGGCTACTAAACATAGGCCGTATCTACTTTTTTTCCTGCCCCTTTTTGCCTCATGGTTTGGTGCTTATATAGTCTTATGTAGTGACTTCAATCCTGTTGCTGAACACTAGACTCAGACACTTGAGTGCATAGTTGGAGTGAATTTAAAATTGCCCAGTTAACAAGTATGCAATACAATAATAGCACCAAAGTTAATAGATAAGTAAGTTGATGTTATGAAAAGCAGGGCTGTAGCTAAGCTAGTAACTGATAGCTTGTACGCATGCTTCCCATCACTATATTCCAAAGTTTTTTGGAATGGGCAAGATTTTTTTAAAAAATAGGAGCCTAAAGTTGTGTTCCTAAATCTCTATTTAGGCACCTGGATGGCTTGTCTGATTTTCAAAGCTTCCATTGATTTCAGTGAAATTTGTTGCATGCTCAGCGTGGCCCTAACTATGAGTGGAAAGATAGACAGCCTACAAGCTTCCTATCTTATCGTCTTTGGAAAGGAAAGAGCAGGAAATAGATTAAATGAGATGAAATTCTGGGAAAAGTGTGCTTCCTAACATCATTAGGGAAACTTGGCCCTGTTCTTTAAAAAAACTTTGCCATAATCTCCCAAGATAGGTCAACAGTTACACATAATATGATCATCAAGGGCTGGACATACTCAGGGGAGAAATGGTTCTTTCCCCCTCTCCCACAGTCACATTATTACTTCCTGGATCTTGGGTCCAGGTCTTATGCAGACATGAGGGGCTGAGCTCTGGCTATTCCATTGCAGGTAAATGGGCTAGGAGTGGCAGAGAGATGTAGGAACTAGCTTGGTGTGTGGAAGCAATAAGCCTGTACTGAGGGTGACTAGATGTCCCTACTTTATAGGGACAGTCCCGATATTTGGGGCTTTTTCTTACATAGGCGCCTATTACTCCCCACCCCCTGTCCCGATTTTTCACACTTGCTGCCTGGTTACCCTAGCTGTACTCCTTTGGATGGTGTAATATTTCTTCTCCCACCAGAATAGGGGGAAACTGTGACGGAGTCAGTTTTTCTTCTTGGAGCAGGATAGGTTATACGCTGCCCCCATTTCGTGTACCGTGGGCTGGATAATGACATGAGAGAATTCCATGTTTCTAAAATTAAAATGCCTCTCTGTGAAGAGAATTATTGAAAGAGATGCTGCCGCTGCAGCTAGCATTCTAGCCTGGTGCACACAGACTGATTTTCTGGTGCCTCCTCCAGACTCTTCCCTCCTGCAAACTGTGCTCCTCCCTCTAAGTTCTATTCAGGTTGCTACAGACCCTTAAACAGGGTTGTGCCTATGGTCACAATCTAAAGAAGAAGGATTGGCTAGTGGTTAGGGTGCTACACTGGAGACCCAGCTTCAGTAGTCTGCTATGCTGCAGGCTTCCTATGTGACCATAGCGCAGTCACTTATTCTCTCTGTGTGTCCGTTCCCCATATGTAAAACAAGGAGATAGCCCGAGCATGACAGCTGCCATTAGATAATGTTTGAAAATCTCACAGTTTTGTCAATAGCTGCGATGAACTGAAACACAGAATTAACCTCAGGGAGTTGTGATTATACATCTTGGCGTATCTGGTGTACACCCGACTATATCTACAGAAAAGGCATCTATTGTTGTTTTAATGCCGCAAGAAGAATTGCACATTTTATTACTCTGTGAGTCAAAATTAATACAGATCTCAAAACAGACAGGGTCAGTTAGTTTAGTTATATAGCAATTATAGTGCAGTCAGTGCCACTTAATGTATGAGACTGCAAACAGAAACTAAAATATAAAAAGACAAAGGAAAAAAAGCCTGGACCATTGCTTCAAAGACTAATCTTATAACCTTAAGGAAGCAAGAGTTGTTCATTAGCACTAGGCTGCTAGTCCAAATAGATATGTAACCTCTCAAAAGTGTTCAGACCACCCCAGAGCCCGTTAGACCCTGAGTTTCAGAGACCTCAGAATGATGAAGGTGAGCTCTTGACACAATACTTTTCATTGGAATTCACTTCCTGCTCTCTTGTTTACTAGAAGCAACTTCCCTTGGTACCGCAGCCAGCTTTCTTCACACAGAATGACTCTGTATTTGCATTTTGGTTCTAATACTGAATTCGCCTAACATGATTCAATCTTATTTTCCCAGTGGTACCATTAATATTTTAATTTAATCAGAATTTCAGGAACTTGTTTGCCATCCAGAGCAACTTGGTTACCTGTCAGCCTCCATCAGCTTGTCATATTAGAGGTGATTGTTCCCTGAATCTAATCTACTTTAAATGATTTCATTGGGTAGAGGTCTATAAATCATTTCAGAATGGGCCTGACAGATGAAGCTTAGGTAAGTAAACAAATCAGGCTTGCTTTACTTTAGGCAGCAATGAACTTGGCTTTATCAACTTCTTATCGATTTCTGCACTCCAAAAGGTCAAAAAAATCTCTTTAACATAAGAACATTATTAATATAAGTACAGTATTACAACCAACCATAATTAAGATAAGTCCCAACATTCAGTGATGAGGCTGACTTAAGAACATTGCAGACCGCATTTCAGTAAAGCCTGTGATGCAGTTTGAAATGATGAATTCATTTCCAAAAGGTTTACTTTCCCCTTTCCAATCCAAACAGAAATTAACTGAATATTAAGCAGTCCAGAATCCCTCTGGACTTGGAGCCAAGTTTATAAATGATAATATGATAAAGCTGCAGCTGGGAAGCTAATGTACGTACAGTCTGTGAATCTTACAGTTTCCTCACATTTAGTTACCTAAACTGCATTTAAAAGCAAAAATCTGGTTCCTTGAGAAAGTGTTGCTAAGGAATTAGACATCACATTGTAATTCACGTTGGCCTGTGCTCTGGGGTTGAGTTAATCAGCATTTGTCAGCAGGAAGCCGGCAACAACAAGGTGATAGAGAGAACAAGGTACCTTACATAAGAGTGCATTTTATTATTGTATCTGAATTTCATATATGAGTAATGCAGAACAAACTATTTCCCCCTCAGCTTTGTCAGGGAAGAAAGCTCTTCTTTCTTGTGGAGACTCTCACCCTGTGATAGGAGAAATGTCAAAAATAACAAGCAAATAATGAAGAAATAAATTAATGTAATGCATTTAATTACACAGACAGTTGGCCCAGATGCTAATAGACAACATGTGAGGGGAGAACCTGCAATAACTTCAGACGCACACAAAGACAAAGGGTAAGTCAACACCGAGATATGCATAGAAAGTGCCAGGGCCCCTCTGCAGATTGGTTCTGCTCTCAACTGAATTGACGGATTGACCATCTCTGTTCTTAATTAATTTCCAAAACTTTATTTAGGATTTTTTTTCTATGTTTCTGTTATACAGGTTTAAAAAATGTTTTCATTTTGGATGCAGATTTGAATTTAGATTGCATTTGGACAGCTAATTAGTGCTCCAGTGCAAATTAGATAGCTATTCATTCAAGTGTGCATGTATTGGATTGTGGTGTAAATTTTGCACCCATGAAAAGGAGCCCAGTTAGCCAAGAATTTATGCCTATATCACTATATATATTTTAGTCCAATAAAAGTGTGTGTGTATATAGATATAATTGAAGTTGTGTTGAACTGGAACCCCCAGATCCAAGCACCAAAGGTAGTGAAGCAAGTTTTGATCTACATTGGTCTGATTCCTTTCTCTGTAGAGTATTACTGTACATGTACAAATCCCCCTCCCACAAACAAATGATCAATTTAGAGTTTGTTTGTTTATCTCAAAAGAACATTGGTAAGGTTGCAAACTAAAACACTAAAAAGTTAGGAAATATTAGAATTATAGTTGCCTGTGTAACCTTAATTCAGCCCCGTTGTGTACATGCATTATAAAATAATTTTTAATTACATGATCACATACCGTTTGTTCCACAAGCCATCTGCCTCATTCAGTGAACTGGATAAGCAGTGCTCAAGAAATGCACCAAGGTTATATAGTCAATTAGGTTGCTATTCACGGGACTCCTGCCTCATTTGCTGGAAAAGATGGAGGGTGTGCGGTGAATGAAGCAGGGAACTTCAGGAAGAGATGGGATGGTTTTGTCTCCAAGGCAGTTAACTAACTCAGGAGAGCTAGTTTCTGTCTCCTTTAGGCCTCTGTGAGGGCTACCTGGACCTTGGGTTCAGGAACATAGCATAAAAGAACACAGCATGCCCCCATATTTCCACTGTGAAGTAGATGGACAGGCTAGGTGGGGACTGGATGGCAACTAGGCTCTACCCGCTCAGTGTTCCAACAAGCAGAAATGAGCTGGCACTAGGAAAAAGGTGGGTAGTAATTTGCCAGCAGCAAACTAATTCCTCTGAGCATCAAAGAGGGAACTGAGCCACAAGTGCTTTCGAGGGATGCTCCTGGGATAAAACTTCTTACTCTGGGCTATGTCCTAGTGACACAATGTAGGCCAAAGAGAGCTCTGCCCATGGAGCAGCTGTCAGATGCAGCCTATATTGTGTGTATGCAAAAATGATTTTATTTTGGGTGATTTATTTTTTTGATGAGCAGCCTTTCATCACTCATAAGGATCTGGAGCAGCAACATCATCTGCAAGTTTTAATAGGGGTTTACTTATTTATAGCTTTGATTACAATTTTATTTATAAAAGAATGTATTTCAGGCATTTAAATGCTTCCACCCCCAGTTAGGTCTGTTTTAAGTTTTCAGCTTATATCTGAAAGACTTATTGCTTGTAAAACAGTATTTAATTTAAAATCACAGCTGCACTGACATCAGAAATAGCATTTTATTTAAATGAGATGTAGGTAGGCCAATGACTTTCAATATTGTTTTTATCCACTTTCAGGTCTATATAAAAACTGCATTGGTTCCAGAAGAGTTCAGGTTTTAAAAAATAATGTTGAACAATAAGAACTACAATGATATATACAGGAAGGAGAAAATGTGAAAAGGGGACTGAGACCCTATACGCATTGCAGGAACACACATATTTTATACTGGTTGTTACGTAGTGGTTTCAGACAGGTTAGAAAAAGAGCACTACTTATACATGACCGACAGCCCAACTTATAGAGAGCTAAATTGCAACGTTTATAGTATGCATGCAGTCCAGAGCTCACCATCCCAGGCACAGACCAGAGACAAATTTTCCCCAATATGGGGAAGAAGTCACTTCACCTCTGTTTGTGAAGCAGCTGATTGTCTTCTGGCTGGCAATTTGAGGGGCTAGGTGGCAGATCAAGAGCTCCTCCTACACCCTACCCCTCTCCTTCCAACACCTCCTCACACACGTGTTCACAGTGGGGGGTACTGAGCATGTAGGCACTGTTCTCCTACCCATGACTGAAGAAGTGATCTGAGCAGGTCCAAACAGGAGATTAAAATGGGCTTGCCCCTCCCCCCCCCCATTTCCGCTGCATGGTGACTAAGGGCTGTGACGATGTAGCCCAGAAGTGGTCTCTCTTAATCTAAAGAGTGCTCTCCATGTGTAAGGCAAATAGGATGTGTGACATGCTTTTTAGAGTCTCTGATATATTGGTCTGATAATGCCAACTATTGAAACTTTATTCGTTTTATGGTTTTGCTAAATTCAGGCCTGGTGCAGATATTAGACCTGAACTTGGCTCCCTTTCACTCACCAGTAACCATTTTAATAGGTGCCTTAGTTATGCAGGAACTCTTAGCCAACATTTAGGATGGTTGTTTTACCTCTCCTTCCCCCTCCCTGCCCGTGGCTTGTTGAAGAGGTAAAACACAAAGTAAATATTATTTTTGCAATGTTTTGCCTATGTCTGAGAATTGGTTCGAACTAGGGAACACAATTTCTTTTAACTCTGTTGTCCTTCTATCTAACTTTTTAACATATGTTTTCCTTGCTCAATAGCTAATTGAAAAACCATCAAAACTAAGACTATTAACTGAAGACTGTTTAGAACACAAGGTACAGTGCCTGCTGGATATTTGAATGGCAGTGAGTTCCATTCTACTTGGGCTTGTATTTATATATACATTTCCTCTCATTTATCTACCTAGATATGATATGGGTTGCCTAATGTTAGGCACCCAAATTTGAAAATTTTGGCCTAAATTACTTGTTCGGGGGCATACTGGAAATCTTTGGCAGAACCAGATCTCCCTTAACTACAAAAGCATTGTTCCTCTTTTATGTTACTATGTTATATAAATATTGTTGGCTTATCTACTCATCCACAGTATTGAAAGCAGTTGATATTCTCTTGGTGGCTAGCTACTTGAGTTATAGCTGTCTTAGGGCCTGATCCAATGACCATTTTAGTCAATGGGACTTCTTCCTGGGACTTAAATGAGTACTGGATGTGGGCCCCTAATTACTAAGTATTTAAAAAATAATAATTGCGTTTTGTCTTTTTCTTTCTTTCAGAAATGTTTTTACATGTTTTTGGAATGGACAGTGTATGACTCTCATTTGGTACAGTAGCACCTCCTTTCTCTTCCAGAGAGATTTGTATTTTTCTTCCTTTGCCTGTATTGATAGGACATTTACCTTGGTTTTGGTTATAAACAGAATTGGCATAAAGCAATTTTTATTTTTGTATAGTTTTGACTGATAATATTGATATTTATTTTAAAACTTTTTTTATATTGTTATTGATTTAAATTCTCACAGTTGCTGGAAATTATTTAGTGACAGTAGACTTTGAGATTCAAAAAGTTAACGCTTTATAATTCATCAGAATAACATCAAATTATGGCATACAAATTAAATATCCTTAAATGAACAAATCACACCTGTTTTTACTATTCATTTGCTAGTCCATTTGTAACAAGCCTACGTCAAAAGTATAAATCACTGGATTTTGACTCTAATGAGTTCCCAAGCAGCGGTTTTTCTTTCTTTGCCTATCTGTAAATTTCAGTTCCTGAGGGGAGTATTTTTTTGTCAGCTTGTGTTTTACGCCGAAATCAATTTTTACTGACATTTACTGATAAAAATCCAATCCTTACAAGCCTAGCTGTAAAACAGTTTTTTTGTTTAAAGAGAAACAAATGCATACATCCCTTCCTCGTTCCTCATTGCTCCCCAACATGTGTGAGGTCCCCTGGGACACAGGATTTAGCACTAAAGACCTCTGTCAGTCATTTCAAAATTAAAATGTGTGTGTTTTGTGCTTTCCTGAATTGGGGCCTTAAACTGGAAAGGGGTACATTGCTATATCACAGAGGTTGCACTGGGGACATCAGGTTGATATTCCTTTATTAGGGATTTCTGCTGTGGGTTTAACAGTCAAACCCGCCATAGAGTAACCAAGCCTCAGAATAAAATTACTGATTAAAGACATAAAATGGGAACATTATGACTATTACCATGCCTATTGAGTGGACATAAAAAAAATCAAATAACTCCTTAGGGTTTGCGGGGTATAAATCCAAATGTATCATCAGATGGGCTGTGTATGCTTGTGTATTAGTGGTAATATGGTATGAGTACAGCTGGATGTGATTTTGTCTGAATGTTAGCGAAGTAATCATGTTTTATCTTTTTTGCCACATTTAGTTATTGAGAGTGAAAGCATATGCAAGCTAATGAGGCAACCCCCTTTGCATCCTGGCGATGATAAAGAAATAAACAGGTTAGAAAAAGAGCTGCATAGACTCATGGCAAGTTTCTGATTACTGTCTGTCTTGAAAATTAAACTAGCACATATGGAGAGACATGAGCTGCTCTCTATATCCCCCCTTCAAGTTTTATTTTAGATGTCCTAAAAATAGACATGGCCTATACATATAGGCCCTAATTCTGCAAACACTTCGGCAGGTTCTTAATTGTAGACATGTGAGGTGCCCCATTGACTTTCAGTGGAACTACTCAGGTATGTAAAGCTATGTACATGCATAACTGTTGCAGGAGTAGGGCCATCAATGCCTTCAGCTGGGTTCTTAAAATATATTCAGCTAAATCCCATTAGTTATCTAGAACAGCAATGACACCAAACCATCATTAATGTGAGCAATATCATTTTACACTTAAACATCAGGACAGCATGAAATACACTTAGAGACTGATCCAAAGTCCACTGAAGTCAATGAATAGACTACCATTGATTTCAATGAGCTTTGACTCAGCCCCTCTGTGCCAAAACCTGGTGCTCTTGCTGTCAATACAAAGAGGATTGGGCTTTTTATGGTAACACTTGTGGTTCTGGTTTAAAAAAAGAAAAAAGAAAAAAAAATTTAACCTGATTAATAAATGTAAGTAAAATGTTTACCATAAAGACTTTTGGTAATAGGTTAGGTAGTTCAAACCAAAACTCATCTCATTTAAAAACAAAACATCATTTCTAGTAATTTTAATTTTGTTGCCTTTTCCCTGTCATTTCAAAACATTCTATGGGAAAGAAATAGTTTTGAATGGAAGTTTCAACATACCGTTCCAGTTGTCTTGAGAATATGTTAAATGGAAAGGGTACATTTGTATTTTGCTTTTTTTTTTTTTTTTTACTATGTAGCTGGGAAATCTAATAAAAGGAAGCTAGTGACTGAACTTTATTTATTTTTGTTTCATATATGGAAACAGCCTGAAACCTTGAGAAAGTAGTAGCAGTAAATACATACACACACATATTATTTTAAAATATATTTACATATTTATAACAGTACTTTTGCTTATAATATTACTGATTCTTTAATTACTAGTATGCACTGGAATTATATTACACATACATAGTACAGGTATACTGAATACTTTTAAATTACTCTCGCCTAAGGCTCAGAAAATAGACCAGAAAATGTTTCTTAAATGTTTGGGATTAGACCTCAAATCCCTTGAACTCTTTCTCTGGGAGTCTTTCCATTGACTTGGAAGGATTTTGGATTCAGGTCTTTAGGTGACTGGTTTTTCTTTTCTTTTCTTCTGATTCCACTGTGGAGAAAGCTTTATGTCATGTCTGAGACCTGGAATATTCTTCAGGCAGGACTTCTGCTTCCTAGTGGGCTAGAGGTCTTTTGTTTATTTTTCCCTGTGGAGGAAGGGACAAACTAATTTTCAGACTTCGTATTGAGGTTTTGTCCCAAAGTGAGAACTAATCAGGCCATTTGCCAAGTTTAGCAATGGGAACGCTTGCAACTGATGAGTTTTGTCTTTTCAGTTGAGACACACTGTCTGTGAGGCATACTGTGGGTTTGATGGAATATACAGTACTAACTACTGTAATAGAACTAGCCAAAGGTAGAAGTCTTAGTACAGTCTGAATAGTTCTTAACTAAATGTATATTGGAAAAGTTAATTCATATAACTATGTAAGGGCCAGATCCTATTCCCATACAAGTCAATGAGATTGTTACTATTCAACGAAAGATCTTCAACATTAATTAATTAATTAATGATTGTCTTATAATGTGAAATAGTTTGAGGATGTTAGGCTACAGTTACATTTTTCCAAAGCTGCAAGGGAACAGGACTAATATCTCCTTGGAACTTGCAGAAGTCATTAGGATCAATATTACATCTGACAAATAAGAATCTTCATTTTTTTTCTTTTAATGTAAAGATGGAAATGTCTGTGGAAATAAATTGTTTTCAGCAGTCCCAGGCACCATTTGATAACAAAGAGGAAACATGAATGTGCTTGATTTGCAGCAATTTTCTTTTCTGAATTTGTCAGGGGAGGGGAAAGAGTGGGACTGAAACAACTCAGCAAGCTATATCCCTTTTACTACTTTCTGGATGGTGTAGATTTGAATTAAACTGAACCTGGGGAAACGTTAGAATATTTTGATTCTTATATTCTCTAGACCTAATATTGCTACTTTATTAGATGAAAGTTTAATGCTTCTCTCCTTTTGGTACTGTAAATAGGAATTCACTTACTTTGTGGACTGACATCACTGTAAATTCACTTAGATTACCTTTTGTGTAAGAAACGAACTAAGAAGAAGTGAAAAAGTTCAGTTTAGTGTAACTCCTGCAGGCCTTTATGAATTGGTCATCTTTCTTTCTTTCTTTCTTTCTTTCTTTCTTTCTTTCTTTCTTTCTTTCTTTCTTCTCAAACATTTTTTGGCCACATACAGCAAGAAAGGGTATAAAAATATTGAGCTTTATTCTGCAGATGCTTCATATGTAGTACTCCCAGGATTGTTGTTCTTACTGATCTAGTGATAGGCAGGAGGATGAACTAGGTGATCCAATAAACCTTTTCTGCCTAACTTTTTTGTATGGTTCCAAGGAGAAAAGATACGGAACCAACTATCCCCACAGTCAAAGTTTTGAAACGTTGAAACTATTGCAAATAGCAGTTGCTTAGAAGAAACATCTTCTCCCATTCCCCAAATGCAGCATTACAATCAAAGGGGAAATTATAGGAATCAAATAGTATAGACTTTACTGCATGCTATCAAATAGTTAAAACCTTTCTGTCTATGCTGCATGTGAAAATGCACACAGTTAGCAGAATAAATTGTGTAACCATTATTTGTAATCTTTGGTAAGATCAGGATGGTGATATATTTCAGAACCTGTTGAATGACGTTCTACAGTTTAGAGACTAATAAATTTAGTCTCTAAGGTGCCACAAGTACTCCTGTTCTTTTTGCGGATACAGACTAACACGGCTGCTACTCTGAAACCATTCTACAGTTTGTGATCCATAACTAGAAAAAATAGGGGTGGTTACTATTTAAATAATTAAAAAAAACCCTTTATGAAGAAAAGGTTGCTCAAAGCTTTGTTTTCAGGGACTTAACTTTTATACACACATCCTGGTTAGATTTTGTTTTGTTGGATTATTTCTGAATAGAGTTTCAACAATCCACTAACTCTACAGAGAAGTTAAGCAAAAGTCAATCAGAGCAATTGGTCCTCACTATTTTGCATAGTCATTTACCTTTTGAAAAAATGCACTATAAACTCACAATACAGTACTTTAGAAAAATACTTTAAGTACATGGACCATAATATTTTGTTTTGGTAGATTGGGTTTGGGCATTTCAAATACTCTCAGATTACACATTCTTCTCTTCCATTGACTGTGTCAAGAATATGATTACTACAACATACATTCATGGGTAGGTGGTCAGCACAGCAGGCAAATGCGTGGGACTAGAAGACAAATGATAGGTATAAATTATTTGCAAGCTCAAGTAACAGCAGTTTGACTTTTTATGAGCCTGTAACAATGCCCCCAGAGACGAATGTGTGAATTTCTGTAGATCATTGCATTTTCATGGCCTTGGCATTAAGTAAAGGTTGCAGCTCCAGGTTTTGAATTTCCCCACTCATAAATAAGAGCCATTTTGTTTTTTATGTCTGATTTTTGCATGAAATATGTATATTCTAATCCTTACTGAGAAGTCTTCAAGGAATAATAGTAGAGGCTTTTTTGGTATAAAATTTCATCTCACATACTTGCAGAAACCATACATCTTTGGTGCTGAAGTTGCAGCACCTGTATCAAGGGTTTGTGTATCAAAGCCACGCTCTTCTGTATCCTAATGTCGAACAATTTGCTGATCATGAATGACAGGTTTACAGAACTAACATGTTCTGGAAATGTGGATGATTTATTCCAGAATAACAGAGGCGATTCAAAGAGCGAACTGTACAGTCTTCTTTCTCATGACAGATAAGGAATGCTTATTAGGATTGATTGCAGTTCCTTTTGGATGCTTAGTTAGAAAAGGGACTTTGTTTTACAGAATGTCTTCAAGTAACAAGATGGGCGTCTAAAATTCCTGCTGAAGAAAAATAGAGAAATCATTCTCAATTTTGGTAATTTTCTTTGGCCTGTGCAGTCAAGTTTGTTCTGGTTTGTGCTTAACCAGGTCTTCTTTTCTTTGTCAAAGTGACAATTAATTGTTAGGTTGTCATATGTACAGCAAACCATACTAAATGTACAGGCCCAGATGAATGACACAGTTCACTGGCCAATATTATGCGCGTGGAAACAGTCCTCAAAAAAGAGACAACAGTATTTGATAATAGGGCCTCCAACACTAGTAACAATATGGTAAGATCATATATAGGAATTAAATGCAGCCCTGGAGTATGTGAGCACAGCTCCATTTGTTTTCGTACATCAGTACTGAATTTGGCCCATTGCAGTTTGGCCTTTACTATGGAATACTATAGAGAATTTTAGAAGACAGCAAAGATGCAGATGGGGTAGCTTAAGACAACTATCTGAAGTCTTCTAATAATTTAATTTTTCTTTTTGGATCCCGCGGTGGGAGTTAATTTCTTTATTATTATTTATACTATAGTAGTGTCTAGATGCCCCAGTCAGTGGGCCTATTGTGCTAGGTGCTGTATAATAAAAGACCATTAGTTTAAGACAAAATACATTAGGTGGGTGAACAAACAGGGAGAAGGGGGCTGGAAGGAAATGGGGTACCAGTAATACATATATGATTTTGCATTGACTAGTTACTTATTATTATAAAATAAACCAATTCAACTGATTCTCCTTCAGAAGCTTCTAACTAGCATATTTTTGTAGGGGCCATTCCCTATACACTGGGCTATACTTAGCTTCTTAGAACTTCATTTAAGTCTGTCTTTATGTCTTCTGAGTGACTCACCTGCTGCTCCATGGACTGGGAGAAATCCACAGCATTATTTTACGATGCTGATATTGTATCACCTTGTTGACAGATCCGGGTGCTGTGGTATTACCTGCTGGGAGTTAGGTGAGGTCTAATCAATTGTCCCTTTTGTAAGTCTTAACAAAATATAATTTGGGGAAGGGTGTTCATCATCTTCAGTTACTTGTGTGTCCCCTGTTGTAGTCTGCCCCAGGGACTCTCTATAATATGACATGGCAGTCTGGGCTGCTGGCTTAGGAACTGGAATCTTCAAGAGGCACCCAGATTTACAACCTATCAGTCTTAGCTGGAGGTTCCCATAATACCATCATTCTCCACACTACTGTATACCTTCTCTCAGCAATTACAGGTAGTACGTAATGCATTTTACTGCACTAAAGCTTGAGAGTAGCATGTTTAGTAAAACAGCAGGTAGAGTACCAGTTCTAATCTAATGCTAACCGGAGACGGGGTTAAATTCTGTTTTCATGTTTAGTGGAGTTACTTGGGATTTACACTATTGTGCATGAAACAGAATTTGGTCTTTTGTATGTGTGTGTGTGTGTGTGCATGTGCACATACACTACAGGCCATACTTTAAGGCTTAAAAGACATTTAAAGACACGTTGTGCCATGTCGGATTCTCCATACCCTTGTTAGATTTTGTCCATCAATGTTGCAAACGTTTTCACTCATTTTCATAGCACTTCCCTGGTTTTTATTAAGTAAAAGTAAATTTTTAGAGCAGGTTGCTTGGGCATGGGGAAGGCTATTTCTCATTTGCCTTCTTCACGTATGTCTGGGCACATACAAGGACCAAGCACAATATAGATTTTAGGGAATTTATAGCTGGTCTGACCACCATGGATAAGGAACCCTGTGACAATGCACAACCCAAACTCTGCTATCCAGCACTGATACAACACTCCCTTCCATGGGAGTCCTAGGGATTGCGGGTAAAAAAGGCTTTGCTCAAATGTACTTTTTTTTGCCAGATAATCCCCTTTAATTAGCACTGACTTTATGAGCCAGATTTTTTAACATGCCTAGCATCCACAAGTGACCTTTTGAGACTGTCCATGAGAAATGTCTGGGCAGTCATGAACTGGTTTAGGGACTTAGGCCCAGATTGTTAAAGGTATTTAGACAGTACCACTCTCAGCATTGCAATGCCTACCTGATTTAGGAGCCTAAATCTCACTGACAATCGATGGGATGTGGCTTCTAAGTGCCTAAATCACTTTTGAAAATGAGATTCAAGTTCCTAAATCAGATAGGTGTTGCAATGCTGAGCCCAGCAATGCCTAAATGACTTTAAAATCTCCGCCCAAATGTTTAGAACAGGGCAGTTAATAGAGTGGACGTTGGGAACCACAGGAGTGCAGACAACAAAAATTGAGCACATTGACTCTACCTTTAATATTTCCAATTAGTGCCTCTTCTAATCCTTGAAACGGTGTGTGTAGGCCTTCTCTGATGTTCTCCACTGTTCTCTTCCAGAAGATATCTCTGTTTACCTATAAAAGAGATAATTCCCACCAGACTGTGATGAAATGGCATTTTAGCCTTGCTGAGACCAGAATCAGGGGAGGCAGATGGATGGATTGGTTGAGGTCAAACTTTCTCAGATCTTAAACACAATATCTCTCCATACCTGCTATTGCCCCTAGAGCTGTGCAAATAATGAATGCTTGAGTTCATTGAAAGGTATGAATAATTGAAAAAAAAAATTTGGGTTGACCCAAAACCAAAATGTTTCAGAATTTTCAGCAAATTGAAAAGTTAAACAAACAAACAAACAAACAAACAAATAAAAACAGTTTCAATTTTGGGTTTTTTCATTTTTTACTTGTTTGTATCTTTTAAAAATAAAATTGCAGGTAATTCAGAAAAGTGATTTGGACCCTAAAAATCAAAACATTTAATTTAAAAAATGTCTAAATTAATTTTTTTACATTTTTCAGAATTTTTTGGGTCCTGGTGAAACTGACATGAATTTGTTTGGATGTAAAATTTTGCCCTTTTCTAATTGCCACTGATGTGTCAGGTACTGATTACAAACCTCTGCTAGGGACTACAGAGGGAGAGTTTTGAAAAGGCAGAGAGTTTAAATCTCCTTTTTTCCCCTGTGTCTGTACTTGTACACTTCTTGAACTACAGAAGAGCTGTTTGAAAATTGAAAATTGGTAACATTTTATTGCCAAACATATTTGAATTTGTTGTGAAAAATATTCATCACAATTTCGGATTTTCAAAACATTTCAATAAGCTCTCGCCTATAATACCTCTCTTAGTAATGCGGAGTAGGCCAGTGATCCTGCTATATGACGATACAGAGCTAGTCACATAAAAAAGTATCCTTGAAGCCAGGAAATGTGCTGTCTTCTCTCCCTCATGCTTTCTTGTCTTTGAGTGATCATCTCTGCCATAGATTTAGAGATCTCAGCTCTCTTCTTTCCAAATACCACACTTTTATCATCTTTGGGGTACTGCATTTGGACACCAGTGACACTGCAAGTAAGTTTTAGCCAGAATTTGGATCTTACTTTGCAGTTGAGAGCACTGGTGTTTGTCATGAATGATTGCCTACTGGATTTTGATGAGGGTCAGATGACCATTCTGAACTTTTAAGGGTGTTAGGTCCAACAGATCTGCCACCTCTTCCTTAGCCTCATCCTACTGAGCCTCTGATTCTAATCCAGCAAATCAATGAAGACCGTGTTTATGTCTGAGTATATGAGTAGTACCACTGGAATCAATGAGACTACTTACATGCTTAAAGTTGAGCACATGATTAAATTCTTGTTTAATCAGGGCTTCAGAACTTAAACACCATCTTCGGTTTAGACATACTGCCATCGTGTCTTATGGCGGCAGGATACAAAACTTTAATTTCTGTGCTACGCAGGAACTATTACATCTGATTATGAAAAGTAATAGAAGGGGAGCAGTGATATTTCCTCAGTTTTTCCTGCTTGCTGCAGAAGGAACATTTAAACAAAGTGTGTGCGTGTAAAGGTGGTGGTGGGGGGGGGGAGATCCTTATTTTGATTTAGTGTATTTTAAGTAGCCACGTTTAGGCTGTCAGAGAATAATAACAATAAATATTTTCCAGTTCATGCGGCATGTATAGTTGTAACTTCTTAAATTCACTTAAGGGAAAACCACTCTAGTCCTTTAATCTCTTGCTGCATTGCTGCAGTCTGTTCAACCATTTCTTTCCTACCCTAAGTACCCTTTTTTTAGTTGAACGCTCTGCATATTTCCCTTATTGCTATCATTAGCTGAGGCATAAAAAGGTTAATACCTCTAATTGTACCTCACATGTATATTATATTTATATCTATAGATGCCATATCTGAGCTTTGCTGCTGGTGCCAAGGAAAATGTTGGATTCTATTCAGTTTTCTTCATATTCATTTTCCTGCCCACTTAACAAAATTACATTCAATGAGCTGTGGGAGAAATTCACATCAACGGGCCATGTAATGCAATTTCTGGTATATATGCAGGAAGAAAAAATCCTACATTTTCTTTCATTTCTGTCAAAATCAATCAAATTGTACTGAACTGAACATAATCTCTCAGAGAAAGAGAAAAAAAAATCACCCAGGCATTTCCAGTGAAATAAGCCTCTCTTACATGGTAACATGCTCATATTTAACAGGTCTCTGTTTTATTTTTTTTTAATCATGCCTAATTAGTTTTTTTTTAATCACCCACACAACTAAGGCTCTTGCCTGCATAATTTATGGCATAGAGGGGCCGGTGTCAGAAATCAAATGTTGTAAATTAAAAATAACAAGTTTGAGACTTGTGATTCAATTAAAACCCTAGAAAACATTGGATTATGCATAATTGAGAGCTTGTATGCAGAGATGCATGTCATGCTTGTCAGCTTGGACGGGAGTATTGGATTGGAGCTGTCAAGAGCATTTAAATCAACTCAGTAAAAAAATTAGAAAACAAAGATGATATTTATTATTAACTTCCACTGTTCAAAAATAAATGGAGAGGTATTTAAATTGAATGCTTAGATGACAAGGCTTTATTTATAGCAGGAGTTATAAAACTCAGTAATAACCTTGGCTGGCACAGATGTAAAGATACCACTGTGCAGCTGAGCTGCAGCCTACAATGTGAGGATTCAACTGCTGGCTCTGAGTCAGGCAGTGCTAAGAGTGAGAGGGCTGTACTGCAGAAGGAACAGTTGGAATCCAAACTCTTAAGGGGAGTCAGGAGTGACCAAATCCCCATATTTTTCTCTCTCTTTTTTTAAACTCGTGGTGCTTGAAGGTTCTTCACAAAGCACTTTGTAGAGGTTGTAAATACATAATGAGGCCAACCCTGTAAAATGCTAATTTTTTCTTCATGACCTGGGTTTGCAAGGCTAAGCATTATCTATAGGTTTGGCAGGAATAGTTGGGATTTATGTGTGCACACTCTCTCTCCCCCTCTCTTCTTAACTTTATTTTAAATTGCTGACTCTGTGGTAAATTGGGCTGTTGAAAGGTAATGCTAAAGCCGTCCAGGAGACTGTTCTCATTTGAAATTAAAGAGCACTTTCAATTCTCTCTCTTAACTCAAGAGGGGCTGGTTGAAAGAAGAATCTGAACCAGTGGACTAGAATAATTTTGGAGGACTTTGTCATTCTTTAGTACAGTGACATGCTCAATAAAAAGCTCACCATAGCCCCCCAGAAAGCAAGCAAAGCAATAGAAGATGTAGTTCAGGCACAGGAAGAAAATTTACCTACTAGCCCTTATGTCTTTCAAATCAAAATACTCTTTCATAGTTGTCAGCCATATGCTGACTAGTGATACCCAACCCTTGGATGGGGTTGAGGTTTTACTCCAGAAAACACAGAAAACTTGGATAATTATTTGCAACTTTTCTCTCTCTTAGCAAAAATCTTTTCTCGCCTCACTTTCTCTGGCTACAAACTAGCCCGAGACGCCACCTCTCTCGTGAAACTTCAGCAAGCCCCCAGCTATTGTTTTCAAATCACAAAGACCAGAAGTCTCTTTGGTGGCCTAGTGCGGCCATTCTATTCAAATCCTGCATGTTTTGGGGCTTCTTTGGTCAGAGGCTTCCAGTATACATTGTACCTTGTTAAGGAAACCCCAGGGCATAAAAAGTTGAACAGACTAGTGCAGTAGGTCCAGCAGACAGAGGCAGCAGATCATTGAAAGAAGAAGCTTGTTGAAGAGGTACTTATCTGAGGTTATGCTGACTTTTACAATGTTTTAAGGATCCTAAATTTAAATAGAATTTTAGGTCAAAATCCTTGTGTCAGAGGAAAAAACCTCACGGAGTGGGGAAAATGATAACAAAGAGCTGAATTCTTCTTTGTCAGTGCACCGCTGCCATTGACATCAACATAATTTGTGAGTGTGTGTGAATCTGAGGGCAGAGTCTGGCCATAAGTGGGGATGAGAAATGATTGAAGACTGCCTAGCTGCAGAGGAGTTGGATTTACAAGATTATGCAGTGGAGCAGAAAGGTGCTCAATTCATACGGAGCAGATTTTTGCCGATTTCCCCTGTGAATTTTGGGGGCGGATGGAGAATTTGAAGGAACACAGTTAGCTCTTGGTATCCTTCTAAATCCTGCCTTCTCCAGACTGGCAGAGCATGAGCCCACGATGGAGGTATTTTGCTGGGTTGAGGGAGGGGTGAAACATGCCATAGAGGTGGCCACTTGCTTATGAAGAAGGTAGCTAGCATCCCTAAATTTGCAGGAGTGGGCAGAGGTTTATTTGTGCAAATTCCATGGATTCCAATTGGAGTTGCATGGTCAAAACTCCTTAGCAAATGTAGGGGTAAGGTTGTAGTGAGTCCCTTTTTTAAAACATTAATTGGCAATTCCAAATCTTTGCTATACTAAATTCATCATATACTCTATGGTCGCTCGGTAGCATTTACATAAACTATCTTTGTATCTCTTTCATCATCTTTCTTTGATGTTTTATTAGTTACAAGGTTTAGCCTAGAAAAGACTTTGCCTCTTTACTTAAAAAAAAGTGAAAGATTTTAATGTAAGCCATTCTGAGAATTCTGCAAATTCTCTAAAAATATAATATGAGCAGGATAGTTATGAAAGCAAAAGTGACAAGGAAATGGTGTATAACTTTTGCTGTGTCTGAAATCAGAGTGTTCTTCCTGAAAGATCAAAATCTTAAAAGAACCCCTGACCCCCCTTTTTGTATTAAAATCTGTTGAGGTTTAGAGAATATTGTGTACACATTGGGTGAGATTTTCAAAAGCTTTTTAGCATTGGCTTAACTTTGTTCCTTGTCAAGTCTATGGGAGTTTTATGATAGATTTCAATGGGAGTAGAGTTAGGCCAATGCAGAACATGTTAAAAAAATCTCATCTGTTGTTAGTCCAGCTTCATACTTTCCTAAGAAAGGGGGCCCAATCGTCTGCTGTAATTTGGAGGACTGATCTGTACTGGTATTATAAATGGTGAGACTGGATGCAACAAGGGTGCAATATGATACATTTTGAATGAGGGGCATAATTCTAGAAGGGTAAATACCCATTTTATTTGGAACACAACCAACTGCCAAGATACCAGGCTGGAACAACATCATATTCTGTATTTAAGATTTTGTGGTATTTAATTTGAGTTTCCTTCCTGGAATGAGGGGAGGAGCACTCAGATTCCATTCTTGAAGTGAGAAGTATTAATTAATGCTGCTTACTGAAACTGGATTGTTCTATTTATCATTCTCTGTCCACAGACCTTGACAGTGCATCTAATCACTTCAATGACTATGTAAAATGGAGATGCATACTATGATGCTGGTGACTTTGGTATGAGGAGATGAGCACAGCATGCAAATGAAGCTAGGCAAAGAAGGTACAAGTGCAGAACTTTAGCAGAGACGAGTAATGAATATAGTATAGACCAGTGTATAGACCAGTGGTTCTCAACCTTTTTGGACCAGGATCCATTTGTAAATATTGATGGCCAGTCCCAACCGAGTAAATAGCTTAAGTAGAAAACACAGAGGTGTTTTGGCCTCAGAATGCTTATTACTTGCTACATAGAATAATAATAATTAATTAATAATACAGTAGAACCTCAGAGTTACCCACACCTGAGGAATGGAGGTTGTTCGTAAATCTGAAGTGTTCATAACTTTGAACAAAACATTATGGTTGTTCTTTCAAAAGTTTATAACTGAACTTTGACTTAATACAGCTTTGAAACATTACTGTGCAGAAGAAATATGCTGCTTTCCCTTTATTTTTTAGTAGTTTACGCTTAACACAGTACTGTACTTATTTGCTTTTTGTGTATGTGTGTGAGCTGGTGCCTGACTGAGGAGTTTGGTTGGCTGGTCAATTCGTACCTCTGGTGTTTTTAACTGTGAGGTTCTACTGTAATGTTAAAGCAGCTCAAGTCAGAAAGTTAAAGGCAGAAATCAACATCAACAGGAACACATTAACAACAGTATAATAAATCCTAGGTTCCACTTAATGAGAAACTTGAACTTGCTTTTCTTTGACAAGTTTATCGAAGTTTGGTGTAATTGTAGTCAGCGCAATCCAAAGGTCATGTTCAACATCAAGTCTGTTCCTGCTTTTATTCTTCAGTTGAGCCAAGGCATAGAATCCAGTTTTGCACAAGTATATTGTATTGCAAGGCAAAACGATTCGAATAGCATGGCAAGCAAAAGCAGGCTATTCTCCAGCAGCAGCACTGCACCAAAACTGGAGAAGGCTCATTTCAGTATATTTTCTCTGTAGACTGCAATCGCAAGATAACTCAACCAGCTGAGATTCTTCCTCCACAGGTAGACTCATGTTTTCCAACACAACTCCAAATGGATCTCATATCCATTCTTTGCCCTTGAGTTGCTTGTCTGGAAAGTAATTGCAGAAGCTTGTCTGCAGCAGCGCAGAAGTACGGGTGGCATGGTATGGTATTGCCACCCTTACTTCTGCGCTGCTACTGAGAGCTTGAAAGGCAAAGAACAGTGGCTGCTGTACCCCCTCTCCCCATCCTACTGTCTCTCCCCCTAGCTGTGTCCTTTATTTGGGAACTTGAAATATGCTCACCCTAGGTATGCACAGTGTTGTTATACGGTGAAGCAGAAGCAACATCTGTTTAAAAAATATGTATGCAAAATATTATCTATTTTTAAAGTTTGTTTGCAAACCTTTCGTACATTCTAGCAACCCACTTCTGGGTCATGACCCATGGGCTGAGAAACACTGGTATAGACAGACAGGTATACTGGAATCTGAGCATAGCAATACCTCCTGGAACATCAGGTAAGGCAGAATCCTGAAACTTGCGGTGAAATCCTGACCCCATTGAAGATGGGAGTTTTGCCATTGACTTAACTGCCCGTGGTCTTTGTTCCCATTTTTCACCCCTTTCCATCAGATTCCACCTGTATAATATATCAGAAGTAGGCTTCTGCAAACCTTTCAAAACAAAACTCAAAACCATGTAACATTTGCCTGGTTTAGAGATTCATTAATAACTTTAACACTGGCCCACATTTGCTTTGAACACTTTGGTGAGTTTGAATTTAGTTTCAAGGAAGTCTCTGCTGAATAATAATTATGGGTTGATACCATGAGAACAGGTGGACTCATATAGTGTCCAGGCAATGTTTGATACTGTCAGTTGAATTTTGCTTAGAATTTTGGGATTTCTTCAAAGCTGAAACTCCCAATGGAACTAGTTATAACTTAGCTGCAGTCTTCTGTCTAATGCTTTGTCATACTTTTTGTTTGAACGGTATTGTACAAATAAATTCTTTTGAGTTTTTAAAATGTGGTGTCATGTGGCTAAAAATAGAGTTTGTGATGCATATAATCTTTAATTGTGGAATGGAGGGTGCAGAATTTTATTCATATTAACACAAATGCTTTTTTATTCTAACAGATGTCAACTAGCTGACAAAAAGAAAACCTGTCAACAGTGTATGTAATTTTTTACAATGATAATATTGAATTAGTGAAATATAATACTAAGATGCAGATTTAGTAAAGTCCTGTATAATAACTATAATTATCTAGAGATCAACCAAAGCTGAAAAGTTCAGCTCTTAATGTTCAGATGTAGGATTCTGGTTTGATTTTAAAGCCAGAAGGGATCATAATGATCATGTCGTCGGACTTGTGAATCATGGAGTCTGCTACCAGGCTTTTAAAGGGAAATTTCCCAGCCCTATGGCTAAATAGACGCTCAGTGTTGCCTCATGTATTCCAGGAGACCATAGTTGAGCTGATCCATAAGTGGAATTAAACCTGAGGCTCAGGGTGTGGTAATACAGGGCTCTAACCACCAGACCGACTCATAATGATAGGTCCAGAGTAATTAAATTGCATTCGCTGGGAATCAGATTGTCTGTATTTGGGGAAAAAACAGATGATGTAGTTAGGATGATGATAACACACTTTCCATTCCACTAGTATCTCAGAAAGATGTTAAACAGAAGCTACTGAAGTTGGATATTTTTAGTAGATCTAGATAGTTTGCATCCAAGAGCTTCAAAAGAGCCAGCTGAGGTGCTTGCAGAACCATTAGTGCTGATTTTCAGTAAGTCTTTGAACAGTGGGGAAGTTTCAGAAGAGTGAAAGAAAGCTAATGTTTTCCCAATATTTAAAAAGGGTAAATGGGATTTAAAAGGGTAAAAAGGGTAAATGACCTGGGTAATTATAAACCTGTCAGTGTGACATTGATCCCAGGCAAGATAATGGAGCAGCTGATACTAGACTTGATTAATAAAGAATTAAAGGAGGGAAATATAATTAATGCCAATCAACATGCTTTATGAAAAATAGATCCTGTAAACTAACTTGATATCTTTTTCTTGAGGAGATTACAAGTGTGGTTGATAAAGGTGATAGTGTTGATGTAAAGTATTTAGATTTCAGTTTGATTTGGCATTTGATTTAGTACCACACAACATTTGGATTAAAAACTAGAATTATATCAAATTAACATGACATATGTTAAATGGATTAAAAGCTGGCTAAGTGCTAGGTCTTAAAATGTAATTGTAAACGGGGAATCATCATCGAGCAGGTGTTTCTAGTGGGGTCTCTCAGGGATCAGACCTATGTTATCTAATGTTTTTTATCAATAACCTAGAAGAAAACATAAAATTATTACTGATAAAGTTTGCAGATGACACAAATATTGGGGAAACAGTAAATAATGAAGCAGACAGGTCACTGATGCAGAATGATCTGGATTGCTTGATAAGCTGGGCACAAGCAAACTATGAATTTTAATACTGGTAAGTGCAAATGTGTGCATCCAGGAACAAAGCACATTGGCTATACTTACAAGAGGGGGGAACTTTATCCTGGGAAGCAGTGACTCTGAAAAAAGAGTTGGATGGTGAGGGGCGGATTATCAGATGAACAGGAGCTCCCTGTGTGATGCTGTGAACAAAAGCACCAATAAGATCCTTAGCCCTGGTCTACACGAGGACTTTAGGTCGAATTTAGCAGCGTTAAATTGATGTAAACCTACACCCGTCCACACGATGAAACCCTTTATTTCGACTTAAAGGGCTCTTAAAATCGATTTCCTTACTCCACCCCTGACAAGTGGATTAGCGCTTAAACCGGCCTTGCCGGCTCGAATTTGGGGTACTGTGGACACAATTCGATGGTATTGGCCTCCTGGAGCTATCTCAGAGTGCTCCATTGTGACTGCTCCGGACAGCACTCTCAACTCAGATGCACTGGCCAGGTAGACAGGAAAAGAACAGCGAACTTTTGAATCTCATTTCCTGTTTGGCCAGCGTGGCAAGCTGCAGGTGGCCATGCAGAGCTCATCAGCCGAGGTGACCATGATGGAGTCCCAGAATCGCAAAAGAGCTCCAGCATGGACCGAACGGAAGGTACAGGATCTGATCGCTGTATAGGGAGAGGAATCCGTGCTATCAGAACTCCGTTCCAGTTTTCAAAATGCCAAAACCTTTGTCAAAATCTCCCAGGGCATGAAGGACAGAGGCCATAACAGGGACCTGAAACAGTGCCGCGTGAAACTTAAGGAGCTGAGGCAAGCCTACCAGAAAACCAGAGAGGCGAACGGCTGCTCTGGGTCAGAGCCCCAAACATGCCGCTTCTATGATGAGCTGCATGCCATTTTAGGGGGTTCAGCCACCACTACCCCAGCCGTGTTATTTGACTCCTTCAATGGAGATGGAGGCAACATGGAAGCAGGTTTTGGGGACGAAGAAGATGATGATGAGGTTGTAGATAGCTCACAGCAAGCAAGCGGGGGCAAAACAGCCAGGAACTGTTTCTCACCCTGGACCTGGAGCCAGTACCCCCTGAACCCACCCAAGGCTGCTTCCTGGACCCGGCAGGTGGAGAAGGGACCTCCGGTGAGTGTACCTTTTAAAATACTATACATGGTTTAAAAGCAAGCATGTGAAAGGATTACTTTGCCCTGGCATTCGCAGCACTCCTGGATGTACTCCCAAAGCCTTTGCAAAAGGTTTCTGGGGAGGGCAGCCTTATTGCGTCCTTCATGGTAGGACACTTTACCACTCCAGGCCAGTAACACATACTCGGGAATCATTGTACACAAACTCACTCTTTGTGTGTGTGGTTTTTGGAAAAAAAGGTGGGGGGGTGAGAAAACCTGGATTTGTGCTGCAAATGGCCCACCTTGATTATCATACACATTGTAAAGAGAGTGGTCACTTTGGATGGGCTATTACCAGCAGGAGAGTGAGTTGGTGTGTGGGGGGGCGGAGGGTGAGAAAACCTGGATTTGTGCTGGAAATGGCCCAACTTGATTATCATACACATTGTAAGGAGAGTGATCACTTTAGATAAGCTATTACCAGCAGGAGAGTGGGCTGGGAGGAGGTATTGTTTCATGGTCTCTGTGTATATAATGTCTTCTGCAGTTTCCACGGTATGCATCCGATGAAGTGAGCTGTAGCTCACGAAAGCTTATGCTCAAATAAATTGATTAGTCTCTAAGGTGCCACAAGTACTCCTTTTCTTTTTGTTAACAGCAAGGTTTACCCTGAAAGAGTGTAGCCACTGTTTTATAAAATTTGTCTTTTTAAATACTGCTGTCCCTTTTTTTTCTCCACCAGCTGCATGTGTTTCAATGATCACAGGATCTTCTCCTTCCCAGAGGCTAGTGAAGATTAGAAAGAAAAAAAAACGCACTCGAGATGAAATGTTCTCCGAGCTCATGCTATCCTCCTGCACTGACAGAGCACAGACGAATGCGTGGAGGCAAATAATGTCAGAGTGCAGGAAAGCACAAAATGACCGGGAGGAGAGGTGGTGGGCTGAAGAGAGTAAGTGGCGGGCTGAAGACAGGGCTGAAGCTCAAATGTGGCGGCAGCGTGATAAGAGGAGGCAGGATTCAACGCTGAGGCTGCTGGAGGACCAAACCAGTACGCTCCAGTGTATGGTTGAGCTGCAGCAAAGGCAGCTGGAGCACAGACTGCCACTACAGCCCCTGTGTAACCAACCGCCCTCCTCCCCAAGTTCCATAGCCTCCACACCCAGATGCCCAAGAACGCGGTGGGGGGGCCACCGGCCAACCAGCCACTCCGCCACAGAGGATTGCCCCCAAAAAAGAAGGCTGGCATTCAATAAATTTTAAAGTTGTAAACATTTAAAGTGCTGTGTGGTATTTTCCTTCCCTCCTCCACCACCCCTCCTGGGCTACCTTGGTAGTCATCCCCTTATTTGTGTGATGAATGAATAAAGAATGCATGAATGTGAAGCAACAATGACTTTATTGCCTCTGCAAGCGGTGATCTAAGGGAGGAGGGGAGGGTGGATAGCTTACACGGAAGTAGAGTGAACAAAGGGGTGGGGGGGGGGCGGTTCATCAAGGAGAAACAAACAGAACTTTCACACCGTAGCCTGGCCAGTCATGAAACTGGTTTTCAAAGCTTCTCTGATGTGTACCGCGCCCTCCTGTGCTCTTCTAACCGCCCTGGTGTCTGGCTGCGCATAACCAGCAGCCAGGCGATTTGCCTCAACCTCCCACCCCGCCATAAACATCTCCCCCTTACTCTCACAGATATTGTGGAGCACACAGCAAGCAGTAATAACAGTGGGAATATTGGTTTCGCTGAGGTCTAAGCGAGTCAGTAAACTGCACCAGCGTGCCTTTAAACGTCCAAATGCACATTCTACCACCATTCTGCACTTGCTCAGCCTGTAGCTGAACAGCTCCTGACTACTGTCCAGGCTGCCTGTGTACGGCTTCATGAGCCATGGCATTAAGGGGTAGGCTGGGTCCCCAAGGATAACTATAGGCATTTCAACATCCCCAACAGTTATTTTCTAGTCTGGGAATAAAGTCCCTTCCTGCAGCTTTTGAAACAGACCAGAGTTCCTGAAGATGCCAGCGTCATGTACCTTTCCCGGCCATCCCACGTTGATGTTGGTGAAATGTCCCTTGTGATCCACCAGAGCTTGCAGCACTATTGAAAAGTACCCCTTGCGGTTTATGTACTCGCCAGCTTGGTGCTCCGGTGCCAAGATAGGGATATGGGTTCCGTCTATGGCCCCACCACAGTTAGGGAATCCCATTGCAGCAAAGCCATCCACTATGACCTGCACATTTCCCAGGGTCACTACCCTTGATATCAGCAGATCTTTGATTGCGTGGGCTACTTGCATCACAGCAGCCCCCACAGTAGATTTGCCCACTCCAAATTGATTCCCAACTGACCGGTAGCTGTCTGGCGTCGCAAGCTTCCACAGGGCTATCGCCACTCGCTTCTCAACTGTGAGGGTCGCTCTCATCTTGGTATTCATGTGCTTCAGGGCAGGGGAAAGCAAGTCACAAAGTTCCATGAAAGTGCCCTTACGCATGCGAAAGTTTTGCAGCCACTGGGAATCGTCCCAGACCTGCAACACTATGCGGTCCCACAAGTCTGTGCTTGTTTCCCGAGCCCAGAATTGGTGTTCCACAGCATGAACCTGCCCCATTAGCACCATGATGCACGCATTGGCAGCGCCCATGCTTTCAGAGAAATCTGTGTCCATGTCCTGATCACTCACGTGACCGTGCTGACGTCACCTCCTCGCCCGGTATCGCTTTGCCAGGTTCTGGTGCTGCATATACTGCTGGATAATGCATGTGGTGTTGAATGTGCTCCTAATTGCCAAAGTGAGCTGAGCGGCCTCCATGCTTACCTTGGTATGGCGTCCGCACAGAAAAAAGGCGCGGAACGATTGTCTGCCATTGCTTTCATGGAGGGAGGGAGGGAACGGGGGCCTGATGATATGTACCCAGAACCACCCGCAACAATGTTTTAGCCCCATCAGGCATTGGGATCTCAACCCAGAATTCCAATGGGCAGCGGAGACTGCGGGAACTGTGGGATAGCTACCCACAGTGCAACGCTCCGGAAGTCGACTCTAGCCTCAGTACTGTGGAAGCACTCCACCGAGTCAATGCACTTAATGCACTTAGAGCATTTTCTGTGGGGACACACACACTCGAATATATAAAACCGATTTCTAAAAAACCGACTTCTATAAATTCGACCTTATTCCGTAGTGTAGACATATCCTTAGAGGCATAAACAAGAGAAACTTGAATAGGAGTAGAGAGGTTATTGTACATCTCTGTCGGATACGTATGTGACCACTGCTGCATTACTATTTCTAGTTCTGGTGTCCACAACTAAAGAAGGATGTTGATGAATTGGGGAGGGTTCAGACAAAAGCCACAAGAATGATTAAAGGATTAGACAACATGCCTTATAGTGATTGACTCTAGGATCTCATTCTATTTAGCTTAACCAAGAGAAGGTTAAGGGGGGACTTGATGAGTTTGTAAACACCTAGATGGGAACAAATATTTCATAATGGACTCTTCAGACTAGCAGAGAAAGATCTAACACAATTCAATGGCTGGAAGTTGGAACTAAACAAATTCAGATTGGAAATAAGGCATACATTTTGAACAGTGAGGCTAATTGACAATTGGAACTTACCAAAGGCAGTGGTGGAATCTCCATCTGCAGATGTTTAAATCAAGATTGGATGTTTTTCTAAAAGATCTGCTCTAGGAATTATTTTCTATGGCATGTGTTATAGAAGAGGTCAGACTAGAATATTGCAATGGTCCCTTCTGGTGCTGGAATCTATGAATCATATCAAACCACTGTATAAGTGTAATGTGGTATGTTAATGCAGACAGTGTTAACCTTTGTACTACTCAGTGGTTCCAAAAGTGGAGGAAAAAGTGAATCTGTTAGTATAACTAACTGGGATTGCCCCATTTCATAAATCTTGACAAAATGAGAAACAGGAATGGTGAGAAGTGATGAGGTTAAAAAAAAGATAGGAGGTTAAGAAAATGAAACAAATGCTGAAAATACAGGTTCCAAAATCCCAAACCATCCAAAAAAAGAAGTAAGTTAAATCCCCAAAATACAGGATCAAAAAAACATCAAAGCAAGCACATATACACCACCAACAATTAGAACAGTATTAATTAGCAACAATGTTCTTTAATCTATAAATAATAAAGTGATCAAACGGTCCCACAGAGAGGTATATAACAATACATATAATTTCACAATCTTAGGTCACAAATACCAAGTGTGTTTAAAATCCCCGTGGCTAATTCATATGTTCAGATTTAGAGCCTTGTTTATAGTTTAACTGAGAGTTCATTCCCAGGTGGAAGAGGCACGTCAAAAACAGACCCAAAGCCTCAGATAAACTACATAACATATGAAGAATAAATTGCATTTAATCTTTTACTTTTTAATGAAGAAAGGGAAGACCCATTATGAAAGGTAGCAATGAAAGTAATTTACATTTTAAAATAAGTTTAAATCACCTGCTGCTGATGACACTACTCAAAACCCAAGAACTCAGCCATACCATAAATTGAAAACTAAGGCAAACAATGTCAGATCTGTCAATAGGCATGTGTTAATAATACTCAGCAATTTTCTTGTTCCAGGCATATGACAAGCATTATTAACTTAATCCTCACAATCAGCTAGGGTGTGTGTATGGGTGTGTGTGTGTGTCAGATTAGTATTGCTATCTCTATTTTAATGATAGGTCAACTGAGGCAAAGTCATTAAATGATGTGTTGAAGATCACAGGGGGACCCCAGTCCTAAACTCAAACCACTGCTCTTACTAAGCATTAGATCTATATTGCAACATCCTTAACTATAACCCAGGTTAAAAGATAATAGAAGCAGTAATGCAAATTATAGTCATATAAATGGAGTTATCTTGTTAATTCTGAGTAAAGACCAGGATTATAATAGCTATGGTGATAATCCTGAGCTCCACTCTTGCTTCTTTATATCACTTTAGTGGTACACATAGGAGTGAAGAGCTGAGCTTCCTTTGCTGCGTACGGAATCTCTGGGTGCTATTGAGATGTCTACGTCAGCTGCATGCCAATCCCATCCCACCCCCCAGCACACAGGGCATATCAGGGGAATGCAGGGAAGGAAAAGGTCAAGGTTTACCAGCCCTGGAGGGACACCAGTGGAGAATAGTTTAGAGCATCCCTAAGGCTACCCTAAAGTATGCCAGGGTCAGAAGTGGCTTCTGGCTGGCCCCAGGATTGAGGAGCTGGAAATGGATCTCTGTGTGTCTCCCTCCTGCCTCCAGGCTAAGACCAGATCTTATGAAGCACAGCTGTGGAGTGAGGTCTTTCTATGTATTCATTATATAAAAAAAACGATATTAAAAGAATGTTAAGGTTGCGAAGTTTATCACTCAAAAAGTTAGGAAAATGCCAGAATTAAGGTTGCCTTTGCAACCTTAACTCAGCCTTCTTGTATGTATACATTATGATACAGTCTTTAATTACACAATCACATACTATTTTTTCTACAGGGCCCCTGGTTCATTCAGTACACAAGACGGAGGGTGCTCACTGAATGATCTTCAGTCTTTCTTTTTATGCTCGTTATTCAAAGTGTGATCCCAGGCCTTATTGACTGCACACTATTCAAATCCTGCTCTGAATACTGAATTATTAATTGCCTCATGGGCTTTTGTGTGGTGCTCATCCCTGTAGTGTCTCAGTGCTCCACAAAAATTAATGAATTTATCTTCAGAACACCCCTGTGCGGTGAGGTGGTGATATTGTTCTCATTTTACGATGGGGAACTGAAATACAGAGACATTAATGTCAAAAGTATCTAATGGACTGGGATTTGATTAATTTCCTGAGTATCATCCAGCCGGAGCAATGAATGAGGTAGGGGAACTGTGGAAAAAGTAATATTCTAAAAAAGGCATTCCAAAAAAATTCAGTTGAGACTGAAACCCAGCATGGAAATTTTCAGCCCATATGGTTAAATCTGGCAAAGATAGCAAATGAAAACAGGGCCTTATAATGGAAAGTCTCAAGCAATTTTAATTATAGGCGCCACCACCTGTGTTGCGTACAATATCACTTTCGCGGCTGAGGTATCCCATTCCCCCCTATTGTGTTCAGGTTATTTTTGCTTAGTGGCATCCTGAGGAGATCCTTATCTCTCTCTCTCTCTCTAGAAAAGTTTGTTTTAGAGACACCAGTGCATCTGGGATATAGACATCTGTTTACTTACCGTTACACGTTTTTCTGCAGAAGTGTAGTTGGCTCGTTGCCTGTGAAGGACATAATTATGACTGGTTATTGCTTTGAGCCTACAGGGTGTGCTAGCTTTTCAAGAGATGGCAGGGAATCCTGCTAGCATTATTTTGTGTACAGGCTTTAATTTGTGTAATAGATACTTTTTGCATTTGCTGAAATTTTTGTGTGGAGAATGAAACAGGCAATGCTTTACTTAATCATTTCCAAACTCTCTTGTCTTATTTTCTGCTGCTTTCCTGAAGCATACAATCCTCTACAGTAAATATGGCATGACTCGTGAAGTGCTAATAAGCCACAAAGAAGAATTATGTGGTCCTCATTGTGCAAGTAATGTCAGAAAACAGCCCTACACCAAAATACAAGTCAGTGTGGTTGTCCTTAAAAATATTAATTTCATTTAATGAAGAGAGGTCATTTGTGGTGACATATTTATGCCAGTAAACTTTTCCAGGACTATGTCATTGTTTTTATGAATGTCTTACAGCCCTCAGACCCTGATTTCAGGAAGGCACTTAAGCATGTGAGTTAGTCCAAGACTATTTACATGTTTAAAATTTAGTATGTTGTTAAATACTTCACTGGATTGGAGCCTTAGGTCCGCACTTTTGGACTCTTAGTCAGAGACTGGGGATTCAGAGAGTTAAAAGAACATCATGGAATGTCTGCATTTGAATATGATTCCCCATCTAATGTTGTAAGAAACCAGTGCCAGAACTTTATGGTTATATATCAGGTTATGCAGTGGTGATGTGGGATTATAATTCATTTTGCAAGTGCTGGAAGTAAATCTGGATGAGCCCACAAGAATGCAGCTGACAAATGAATACCTTTCTTCTCCCCCACCTCCTCAGTGAGTGGAATTCAGAATCAGAGCTAGATAATATTGACTATGTTATGCTTTCCAATTTATACTGACTGTGCAACTATCATATTTTTTTAAAGCTGGATTTCCCCATAACTCCTGGATTCTCTGTGTATCAGTCTACCAAGGCCCTGGTTTTAGGTATATGATAGCCCTTGGCCAAAACGGTGTATATAGTTTAGCTGGGGAGAATTCAGCTAAGTTTATACCTGGTTTTTAGTTGCTTTATGCAGATATTTTAGCAAATAAATTTATGGGCAGAAAACAGTAAATATTGAAGAATAATTGGAAGAAGAGACTAACTTGTAACTGCAAGTATTCGCACCAGACAACTGATTCTGTGAATCATTCTCATTCAGCTAGTGTACAGAGTCATACCATGTGACCAACATGTACAATCAAAATATATCTGATATGAAGTATAGAATCTGCACAATGAACTTCTCACAAGCTACACAGAGACCAAGGATTTGCAGAATAATAAATAATTTTTAATAATGAATACTTCTGACAAAATCAGTTTGTTCACACACAAGCAGCAAGTGTGAACAGTAAGATGTGTTCAGTGAAATAAGATTTTTGTTGTGAATTATTTGCCTAAATTTAGTAATTAATTCTCCACTGCTGAAAACTAATCTAGGCCTCAATTTTGCAATGAGTTCTGTGTGGGAGGACCTCTTCTCCCAAGCAAAACTCAGATGAAATTAATGGGTATCCATCTGTCCACAGGGAGATTATTGCAAAATCAGGGCCATTTGCACACTGCACTTGGTGAAATAGCTTATATCTAACTCACTTTTTACTCACTCTAGTTTCTTTTCACCCACTGTGAAATCAAAAATAACAGAGAAAGTTGAACAAGTTGACAATCGAAGTTGAAGTGTAGTTTTCAGCATCATATAGACCTCAATTTGAATTCTACCCTTGTGATCTGTGACTCTCATTGTCTTAAGGAGGTTTTGGAAGAAAAGTGAGGGAGCAAGATTGTTTTCAATATTTTTTTCTAACATACAAATGTAAAACTAGGCTAACTTTTGTGTGACTATTCATGTGCTTAAAATCAGGCACATGTTTAGGTAGGTAGATTCAGCAAAGTACTGATAGTAGATATTTATATGGCTCCCATTACTGCAGTATCTGAGCACCTCACAGTCTTAAGTCTCTCATTGCTCCAGCCGTATCATGGGGTTAACACCACTTCCCTACTTCACATAGGTATGATGAGGATAAATACATAAATGGCCCAGATCCTCAAAGGTATTTAGGCTCCTAACTGTCACTGATTTCAATGGAAGTTAATGTTCAATATCCAGTGTTCTGAGTCTCAAGCTAGTGCCCTAATCTTCGGGCCATTCTTCTTCTCCATCAAAGTCTTTATTCATTGCAAGGTGGCTGTTTGGTGCCCTATTTGAAATAAGTGGATGATATAGGTCCAGACCCTAGTGAACAAGTGTCCACAGCAAATTTGTCTGACAGTTGCCATCATTACTGGCAGTTTCAGTAGAAAGGCTAGCAACTGTAAGAGCAAGGAAATGAATCTACCCTTCTGCAGTCATTGAGTCGCACTGGCGGGCAATCTGGGAAAGGGTATGATTTTGCTCCATAAGCCATGTTAGTTCTTTAGTTTCCAGAGCTTTCAATCCAACCTCTTTCTCGAACACTAAATTAAGTTCAATATTACTGTAATTATTTTCCCACACAGGAAGTGCAAGGCCATATTCCAAATAGAAAGCAATCTGCAGTGGTTTGGAAGCTCACTAACTGCTTGGGTTTCACACCTGGGGGCATGCCCAGTTCATCACACTTATGTAGGCAGTCCCATTTACTTCAGTGGGATTACTTGCCTGAGTGAGATGAGCAGGATTTGGCCCTTGCTCCTTCCAGTAATAAAGCATTATGAAAATACTTACATTCAAAAGGTTGTATTGATTTAAACATAACCCCAAATCAGCCTTGGAACATTTCAGTTCCAGCATTCAGAGCAAAGCATATGCCTATGTTATTAAAAAACCCAAACGCTTACGTTGTAAATATTGAATTATCATTCATATATTACACTTAGAACCTAAGACCTTCGGTGTCTTTGCTGAAATCAGCACCTTCAGCCTCAGCTTGTCATCCATGTCTCTTGTGTGAATCCTTTGAAGTTAATGCTGCTCTGAACTGAAGAGAGAAACTGGCAATTTAAAGAGGGTGCGGGGAGGAAGTATGTATTCAACTGGCAGATGAGTTTTGACTTAACCAGAGCGGTGAGTAGAGTCAAAGCATGCGTGATGTACAGCATACAACTCCACTTCCTTCCAAACTCACCCATTTGGGCCAGATCCATAGCTGATGTAAATTTGTGTGGCTGCATTGACACCAGTGCAGTTCTACCAGTTTATACCAGCTGAGGATTTGGCCCTTTTTGTCTTTAGTTGAACTTGAGCCACAGTTACTTAACACAAGAGACTCCAACAAACTCAGGCAGAAAAGCTTCTGGTTTCAGTGAAAACTTTCAAAGTTCTGGCATCCGTGGGCTACTGTTGTATAGTTTAATATATATCAGGCAACCTTAATAATAGCCCAGCCCTGCCTATAACACCTTAAAATTAATCTTAAATTATTATTCTGATACCAAAGAGAGAAAATCATTTGTTAAGTAGCTTCAAAAGAGAAACACTTCTTTCTTATAGTAGCAAAAAAATATAGTTTTTCAAAAAGCTTCATTTTGTAGGTGGAATCTAATCTCATATTCTAGGGAGTGCAACTATGGAAAGATAGCCACACTTCGCAGTACTAGAGGCAGTTGGCCTGCACCACAGAGTATGGGTAACTGGTTTTCTTTCATGGAGGGAATTTGATTCTTAATCCTTCCTTCCCAACTGCTAGTTGTACAGCACAGAACTAATTTGACATTTGAAAAGGACACCAGGGGAAATATAGTTCAGTACATTATATAAACAGACAGGATACACTAACATATTAAAAGCTCTGGACAACGTAGTGGAAAAATCCCTAGTCTCACAATCCTGTCCCATTGCTGAAAAAGAGGAATTTCAACTTCTGTTTCTTAGAAACTGGAGCTATTGGGATGAATGGTCTACGTACTGGCCATCACATTACACATTTCATCTGAAAAGTAAAATAGTTTTATGCCTTTGTTGAAGTGGAAATTAAAGAATGTGGCTACAGATTTTTCCTTCAAGAGATTTAAGTACTTCTGCAGGTTGTGGAAGGTATTTTTCTTCCAAGATATCCAACCACTAGACATGCAGATTTTCTGCCATTAAAATATTCTGAAGGTAGCGCTTCCAGGAATATTGTTACAATGTGTCAGCTTAGTCAGTTAAAGGATGAGCTGCAGATAAAATGGGAGATGGGTATATTTTTTAACATATCTGTTCTTGCAGTGCCATGGCTACTGTAGCTTTAATAATGCAGTTTTAATAATACAGCAATAGTAAGGCACAATCCGGTGGTTTGGGGCAAAATTCAATTGATTTCACCAAAGGCTGGCCTATACGAGGAAACTGAAACATGGCTGAATCTTTTTGCAGCCACGGTTTTCTCTGAACCAATACTGAAAACAACGGGACAAAACAGGGTTCAGTGTCCCTTCAGAAGGCATGATTGTCAGCAAACGATCCATTCCTAAGCAGAGGATTCAACTTCCTAAGGCTTGTCTAAACTAGAGACACTACTAGTACCTTTGTAAAACATCCTGTGTCCAGACCCAAAGACCTTGTCTGACACTGGGGAAATCTGGAAAAAATATTCCCAGCAGTGAGAACCACAGAGTAGATGAGGCACCTGTGACTGTTGCTGTTTTTACCACCATTTTGATTTGTTTTGTTTTTTCAGTCGAGTTAATGAAAATTGTGGTTAAAAGGGGGATCTGGTTGTGCGAGCATTGTCTATATTGAGGCTCCCGCCAATTTTAATACCAGTTCAACTGAATTGGAGTTAGAACCAGTGGATTTTTTACCAATTTTTACCAGTTTAGAGACATGGCCAAAGAACTCCAAATGGTGCACCTGTTTGCCAAATACTGTTTGGAGTAGACCTGACTTCAGCTAGTCTAAATACCATTTCAGTATGCACAGTTTTAGTGCCCATGAAGAAAGCTGCTGGTGTATGGTCAGACCAAATAGTCACCCCATTACTGCCCCACAATTCGCTTGTGGCCTTTCAAAATCTCCCAGAATCAATGAAATAGTGTAGAACAGCACAAATTCAGATGTGGAGTGAAACCGCAGCAGTGGAAAACACACATTAGCATGGATAGTGTGGACACACTGACCTACTTGTAATTAAACAAAGTTCTATCCCAATGGTTCAGTTACTAATAGTTCCGTTTTCTCAGAAAGACAAAGCTGTAGTGTTGTCAAGCCTTGACATTTTTAGAGTACTGCAGAATTGGGGCCTTAATTAAGTGTAGTGCAATATTTTCCCCACATTACACAAATATGATAGATTATCTGCAAATGCATTCAAAGAACTGAATTTTCAAACTTTAACACCTTAGTGATGGATACTGGAATATATAGTAACACTTTAATTCCAAGAAGTCTTAATAGTTTACATCTGGGGTTCTTAGCAGTAAAAGCTACTACTCCCTCCCTTTTCAGCCCCATTTCAAGAAATATGCATAATTTGTGCCTTGTCCAATAATAATTTTAAAGCTGAAAGTAAACATTTTCTTTTTTTGGGGGGATCCATGTATCTATCAACCAGATGCTTTGCTAGTTGTCATTTTAAGTTTTCAAATCTCTACAGCTAGTTTACAAATTAATACATTTCTATAACCCCCTGTGAATGGGAAGAATCTGTTTTATTCGGACTATTTTCCCCCCAGCAATGATAGCACATCAAGAAGAATTTGTAGGCATTGTAAGAATGAGTCACTTACACTTATAACCTTACGTATGGAAAGGAATTTACACATGGCTGACAATTGATGTTATCGCTGAATGCAGTTGAACAATGCTGAAAATGATTTAAGCCCCTCTGGCCACCAGTGGCATAACTAGGAATGTAAATTTGGGGACCCCAATGTATGGTGGGCAGGCAATGACCAGAGTGCTTGGCTGGGCCCCATTTCTTATCCCAGTTATCCAATCTCCATCACCTCTTGTATAATTCACTGTTCCCTGCACCACAGAAGCAACAGCCCCTGTTTCTCTCTGTCTTGTAGCTGCTGCAGCCGCTGGCTCTCACCCCCTGCTGCCTCTGGCAGCATGCTCCCCTCTGTCCAGGGGGGTTGTGAGAAGACCATACAGGTCTCTGCAAAGCAGCTGTGTTCCCCAGTAGTGTGCCCTCTCTCTCCCTGTTGGGTGGGTGGGGCAGTTAATGATTGATCCAAAACAAACAGCTTGGGGGAGGACGGAGATGCTGGTGGGAGCACACCCAAACTTACCAGTGGCGATGACCCTGTTGTAGACCAGATCAAACTGTATTCAATACCATTTCAGAAACCTGGGTCAAAATTTGACAAGGCATTTGTTCAATTGCACTAGGGTTAGCTGCACAGTAGTGAACCCTAGTGTAGACAGCTCTCTGGCTGTGGCAGCCATTTTTAGCACTATGCCCTAGATCCATAAAGGGACTTTGGCATTGTGACATTGTTTCCATTGAAGTCAATGGGCAAGTTACCCCAGCTGATGCTTTTGAAAATGACTCTTGTAACAGAGAGCTTGGATGGATTTTTTCTAGTAATCAGAGGACTGCAAAGAGAGGATCACAGGGTTCTCCACAACACATAGTGAGCTCACAACCAATGATTCTATCTCTGTTCTATTTTTACAGAAAAAATGCTAAAATATCTGTTTAAGCACAAAATAACTATATTGCCAGTTGCCTGCACGACATGCTCTTCAGAAAAGCAGAAAATAATGGACTTTAGGATGGATTGTACGAACCTTACATAGGTAAACAAAGGGTTAACAGGAGCAAGAGAGATCAGCTAGCCCACTTGGTTGTGCCTTGAGAGTGTGATAGGCAAAATTCATTAACACCCAGTTGGGAGGAGCCATGTCTTCTTCCCAAAGAAAGATGCTCAGAGCAGTGAGGAAAGACGTGCAGGAGAGAAGGGGTCTAGAGTTTCCTTGCTATGGAAAAAGGAACCACGGAGAAGCTGCAGGAGTCGAGCTAGCTCTGGGGTGGACCCTGAAACAGGGGTAAGTGTGAGGCAAACCCACCACTGGACCAGGACAGCTCACTCATCTACAATGACTCACCTCGCCAGCTGAGCTTGCAGTGACTTGCTGCACCAGCCCATCCCTGGGCAGGGCCTGGGTCAGATCTCCCCCAGGCACAGGTATTTTCACTGCCAGAGCCTCAAGTTAGCTTGTGCAACACTTGGCTAGGAACTTTCCTGCTGCATCACAGTGTTACAGGCTCCCTAGGTTTCCAGCCTCCTTGGAACCTGTCTCTGTTCCTGCCCCAGCCTTTCTTGAGCCTTGTTCCTGCCTGATTCAGCCTTGTCCATGCCCTATCCTGACCTGCTCCATTCCTTGTCCTGACTCTGCTCCAGCTCTGCACCCTCTGACTGACTCCAACCACGATCCTGATTTGGCTTGTCTACAGACTCTGACCCTCGTTCTGACCCACGGCCTGTCCCCAGACCTCCATTTCAGTGCTGCCTTTGGCCTATGTCTGGCTTCAACCCTTGTACCTGTTCTGGATCATCACTCCACCACCTGACCTGACTGCCTGGAACCTAGAGCCTGACAGTAACAGAAACCTGGGAACCCGCTACTCTGAAAGAGGAGTAAGATTGAAGAAGAGCCCAGGAGGGAAGAATATTCATAACTAGTATTGTGTTGGACACTTTGTTTGGGACACCTATACCCCAGAAGGATGATCAGGCTGGAAGGCCAAGTCACCCCAGCAGAGCACAGGAGTTCTGAAGATGAGGAGGCAAAGTCACTGTTATGCCAGGTCTTCCCATAGGGGGATGCTTTGGGATGGGACACTAGGTGGGAAGGGCTCTGAGTTACTGCAGAGAATTCTTTCCCAGGTGTCAGGCAGTTGCGTCTTGCCCACATGCTCAGGGTCTAACTGATTGCCAATCTGATCCACGGGAAAATTCCTTCTCGACCACAAATATGGCCGAGACCCTGAGTGTGTTTTTTTTGCCTTCTTCTACAGCGTGGGACACGGGTCATTTGCCAGTTTAAACTAGTGGAAGTGGTGGATTCTGTGTAACCTGAAGTCTTTAAATCATGATTTGAGGACTTCAGTAACTCAGCCAGATGTTAGGGATCTATTACAGGAGTGGGTGGGTACATTGTGGCCTGCATTGTGCAGGTCGGAGTAAATGATCATGATGGTCCCTTGTGGCCTTAGAGTCTATGAGTTTCTTACAGGCTTGAACACACTAAATTGTCAAATAGTCCTTGTCAGTTTATCCTACTGAAAACAATTCTAAGCTGGCATTCCCTGCAAACACTGTGTAATTCATTCTTCCCAAACTTTTCTTGCCTTTTGCAGGTAGAACACATCCTTGCACTGAGCGAACAGCCAGCTAGGGAAACTCCCAAAGCTAAGACAGCTACAAACTAATTATGCAAGTGTTTGACCAACCAAAGTGGCATTTCAAGTGTACACAACCCCCCTTCCCCAGAACGTACGAACTTAAAGATCACATACCCACTCCGGGGATTGCTGAAGTCTCACAATGTCCCCTTACTATCCTGCATGAGCTACCTGTATTGTGGGTAGCAATGAGCGGAGAGATCTCTCCGCTATTACTATTCCTGTGCAAGTGAGCAGGGAGAGACTGCCACAAGATAAAGGGCTAGTGCGACTTACTTTGCCCATAGAGCAAAGGAGAAGCAGATTCTCAGTATCACAATTTGGTCCATTCTCCGCTCCTGGGACAGCACACGTATGAACTACCCCTCGCTAAGGGCAGATTGCAAGGTGCCAATCCAGCCCTAAACCTATTTCAATTACAAAGTGATTGCATCTGGACTTTACGTTTAAAAGGGGGAACAAAGAGGGTGGGGGAGTTGGACAAGCAGCCTTAAGCAGTTTATATTAAACAATACAAATGTTCAAGTGTGTGCAGTAACGGCATAATATCATCTGATGCGAGTGTGGGTGCTGTGGCTAGCTGTTCTCTCAAATGGGTTGTTCCACAAAAATAATATTCAATAATATTCAATAAGTCTTTCCATGAGTTCATTTGTTTGGAAATGAATGGAGGTTTTTACACTGAAGCTAAAATCCCAAAAGTTCGTAGTAATCAACCACATTTTAAAACAGTGTGTGGTACGTATTTTAAAATAAAGGTTCTCTGTTTTGACTGGCTTACTGATAACCTCCGTACATACACACATGACACCCTAAACTTACCGTACATGTGCCACAAAGCAAAAGGTTATCAGTGCTGTCAGTCACTAGTATATCTTGTTCTCTAGACACATGAATCTTGTTGGATTCAGTGTCTATTTCCCAAGCTGAGAAAATTCAGGAAGGTTAGATGTTGGAACACAATGGACTATTTCCTTGCATTAGCTACCAGAACGAAAAGAAAAAAGAGACACCCTGAAGGCCTTGTCTTTTTTCATTAAATTCATAAAAAGCTGTATAATTACAAAGCTTGTGCAATGCTAATTTTCTACAGAATGGTCATACTATATCAACCCTACAATATATCTGAAGTGACAGAGCTGATACACTGATCAGTTGCCAGCCTGCACATCCTGCTCTAGATAATGTGACCCACTGAAGCACAACTCAGTCTACACTGAGGGACAATGTTCTGGCTAGATTACTGAGAGAGAGCTGGTGGGGGTGGTATGGAATCAGGGCACCCCCCAGACTGCAAGCATCACAGGACATTTTGCATTTTGATTATAACCCCGCACAAAAATCACAAGTGACTTTTTAATAAACAATTCCACTCAATTACGTTTCATTAATAATCATAAACAAACCCATACAAATATATCCGTTGGAAAGATAGTGTTTTCCTTTTCTGAGAACATATGTTTGTAAACCACGTAACTGGGCCCCGAGTAATTTTGGAGTGAGTAATTTCCGAATGTGCAATTACAAATGACTAAAGTGCAATAGCTCCCTGAAGCATCATCACAATTTCTGCAGCGAGTGCTTAATTGTAGCCAGACTTTGTAACCTTAACATGGCCTGTGTCCTTGCCATAACCCTAGGCCCAAGCTCCACTCTCCAACATATGGGAAAATTTTTCAAGCTGATTGCTCCAATCTGATTAGGGGAAGTTATGTAGCTGCCATTTATTCAGTGTCTTGTTACCACGCTCTAACAGCTGCTTTGTAAAAGATTCCCATTAAGGCCATTTTCTGCCTATTCCAATTCCAGTGTGTCTGTTGAAGTAATTGTGACTGCACTGATTGTTCCGGGGGTGCCAACAATTAAAAAATAAAAATGTTTTGGATATCAGATTGGCAAAAAAACAACTTTAATATCATAATGAATTGGCAAAGAGAATGAGTTTCCCCCCGTCCGCCCCAGTTTCCCAGTCTGAATTCCTTGGCGTGTCACAAGAACTTCCTTCCTCAGTGTACGCAGACTGAGACAAGCCCAGGTGTCTCTAAGAATGTGAGAGATGAGACATTCACTATATGTATATATATTTTACAGGCAACTACTAAGAATAATATAACCATATTTTGTGACAAGAATCCATACCTTTAATTGGCAGTCTGGGAACCTTAAACATTTTGCTGGATTTTTCAGTCTGAGTTGTAACGATGCTGTGGCCAACACTCTGCATGTAACCGAAATGTCAAGCCCACGCTGCTGGGGAATAGTCGGCATTCTGTCAAGGTAATCTGTTCCAAACTAAAAGAAATGACACATTCCAAAGTGAAGGTGCCTAAAGTACCCAAAGAACTTAACAAATCTTCACCGGTGCTTTCAGCCAGTCCTGGAAGGCTGACATTTACACTGTGACCAAGGCATACATTCTTTCCTTATTTATTCAAATGTTTTAGGAACCTATGTTTATTTGGTCCAGAATTTTTATAAAACAAGCAGTCCGATGGGCTGAATCTCAATTAGTTTCTGATTAGAATGTTCTAGATGGGGCAAAAATAATGATGCTGGTTAGCCCTAGCTACTGAACCTCAAAAAACTCAGGGTTTGGGTTCAGAGGCTCACCTAAATGTCTAACTGCTTATTCGAGCCCCTTGAGATATATTCACTCCTGCTGTAATTCCATTTACTCCAACAAGCATCAATTTGGCCCTTTAAATCTGCAAACTGGGGCTATGCTTCTGCACCTATTGAAGACAATAGGAGATTTATGATTGTCTACATTTGGACTGGGATGGGGCCCTGGGTGTGGTCATCTTGCAAGATTCCTAGTACATCCCCCTTCCAGTTACCTTGAGAATAGCTTTTCAGTGTATTTCAGCATTTTCCCTATAGTTGAGAAACCATAAAGTATAAAGACAAGTGAAAATGAGAACTTTTTTTTAAGTCATCCAAGCTTTTCATGTCTCAGAGATTTGGTTTGAATAGTGGCAGTGGTTGGAGTTGCTCTTTATTGCATCTTGAGTGAGCACATAGGGACAATTCTGTTCTCTGGACAAATACAAATTGCTTGGCTTTAACAGATTTCCATGTTTGTATCTGAGAGCAGATTTCAGCCCTTCATTTTTTGGATACTCCAGTTTGGTTTTAACAGTGAGAAAACTTCTTTATAGTATATGGCTGCTGTGTGACTCCCACTGCTAGCTCTGTACAAAACTTTCAAACAGAACCCAAGACCAAGGAAATCCAGTTTCAGGTGTCATAAAAATGATCCTCTACAAAGGCTGAGTGTGACCAATTTACTCTTTTTTTTTTATGCCCCTCAACACCTAAGTATCTGAGCACCTCTCAAGACTTAAAAATAACCAATAATATTGATCTTTCTCTCATTCCAACCTGCTGGGAAGAAAGAGAATGTTACTCTATTTGATTTTTGAATTTTGTGTGTGTTGGTTTGTATGTCAGAAGACTTTACTGTGGGGAAAGCCAAGCTGAAGAAAATAATTTTGCATTGAGTTCTGAACACAGTGAGGTTAGTAGATTCTTGTTTCTCCAGGTAGCAAATTGCACATTTTAGGTATAACTCTGGTAAAAGCTCAGGGCCAAGATTTTCATAAAGGTGTGCCCGAAGTTAAGGGCCAACATTTTTACACCGAGGAGCCTAACTTCAGGCTCCAACGTCCATATTTAGAACCCTAAAGATGGGGTTTACAAAAGTCCCATTGAAATGAAGGGAAGCTGATGGATGCATAGGACTTTTTGACAGGTGTCAGTAAAGACTAAATTCTTCATTATCTCACTTAGAAAAGACAGGTTGGATACTAGGTGGTATTTGCCAGGTCATTAGCTGGTAGATTTTTGTATGGCTGGTAGATTCCCTCTATCAGAGGAGATGTTGACAGTGCATAAAATTTTAAATAATGCCTAAGTCCCAGTGAAAGTCACTTCTGAAAAGGGGACTCAGGCTCTTAAGTCACTTATACCTGTTAGTAATCCCATATGTTCCCTACTGTCTTTGATTATCCAGGGATCAGGGGCCCAGATGTTTATCTCGTTTGTTGTCAGTGACTCTGTGATTACTACTTGTGTGAAAGGGCCACATTCGTGGAAGGAGAGCTTTTGTGGTTTTGGCCCAATAGTCAACTTCTCGGTCTTGGCAGCCCCTAACACATCCCAGATATGCATGATCTTCTTGATGAAATAAATAGTTAATTCTCTCAGCAAGACAGGTTGGCTTTGGAGCTGAGCACAGATCATCTGAAGGGCTTAATAACCACACATCTCATGTTGATCAGCCTAGGGCTGAGGCCCTGTTGCTTGTTATGGGCCCATGTGAGGTAGCTGTTTGCTGTTTGCACACGACCACGTAATGATCTTCTTTCTAAGAACTTGTTGACTGGTTTCCTCTGTTTGTTCCCATTATGGCTTGTGTTGGGATGCAGGTGGGCTGTTGGCCTGGTTTGCAGTAGTGGTGGATTAATGACATGTTAATTACCTAGAAAGCGGCAAGATCGTTCAAATCCCCTTGCTTAATGGAATTATATTAAAGTGCGTTGTCAGTGAATATATGAGATATGTTAGATGCCCAAGGTATTGCTAAGTCTTTTGGACACTGCTGAACACAGTCCTGTTGCTG
Source organism: Eretmochelys imbricata (assembly GCF_965152235.1). NCBI lineage: Eukaryota > Metazoa > Chordata > Testudines > Cheloniidae > Eretmochelys > Eretmochelys imbricata. Next base: position 125,761,805 of record NC_135572.1, read on the forward strand.
GTGAAGCTTCAACCCAGGGTGGTGAAAAGTGGGGTTGCAGGTGGGAGCTTTTATAATATGTTAAGTATTTTAGATGCAGTCATTAGGCTTCTCATAGTTGTGGTGCAGACAGAAGTGATGTAGCTTATGTCCTGAGGTGGTGTTGGTTCCCAACGACGTAGAAGGGCTCTGTTTGGCTTCCTGCTATGAGGTGAGTGGGGAGAGAACAGGGAGATGTTTCTTGGCTCAGGGTTTCAAAGTTCTCAGATGCAGGAAAAGCAGCTACTCAGAGCTGATCTATACTTAAAATGTAGGTCAACATAGCTACGGCTCTCAAGGGTGTGAAAAATCCACCCCCCTCCCCTGAGTTCTGCAGCTATGCTAATTTAACCCCTAGTGTAGATGCAGCTAGGTCAATGGAAGAATGCTTTCATCAAGCTAGTTACCATTGCTTGGGGAAGTGGTGTTTCTACAGTGACAGAAAACCCTCTTCTATCGGTGTAGGCTGTGTCTATATTATAGTGTTATACCCAGCATAGCTAAGGCACTCGTACATGGCCTATGAGGCCTCATTCTGCTTCTAAGGGAAAGCAGGTTGGTTGTGTGCTTCTTACTGCTGGTTGAGTTTCTAGCTAATTATTTAAAAAATCATAGTAGTTGGGGAGGTTTTTCCTTTCCTGTGTCTGTTGTTGCTAGGAGGGAAGGACAGAAGTGGAGAGTCCTATCCCACAACGAGTACCTGATTTTCCCTCAGGGCTTGTCTTCACTTACCAGGGGATTGATGCATGGTGATCAATCCATCAGGGGTTGATTTAGCGGCTCTGGTGTAGACCTGCTAAATCGACCACTGATCACTCTTCTGTCGACTCCGGTACTCCACTGGAACAAGAAGCACAAGGTAAGGCAATGGGAGAGTTTCTCCCATTGACCCAGCGCGGTGTAGACACTGCAATAAGTCAATCTAAGGTACGTCGACTCCAGCTATGTTACTCACGTAGCTGGAGTTGCATAACTTAGGTTGACTTAGCCCCATAGAGTAGACCTGCCCTTTGATATAATCAGAGGCAGATCTAATGGGCAGCCAATTAAGCAATGTTGACCAGGCCCACCAGCTAATGTATACATACAGCTGTAATGCTCAGAGAGTGCTTCAAAGCTGGGAGCTCAGCAGAGCTCACCTCTGGCTACACAGAGCTGGGGCCCTCCTCTTTCCTGCAGGCCATGTTCTTCCCTCATTGTAGACTGACTCGGTTACTTTGCATCTGTTTTGTGGTGGGAAGGATTTAAGCCTGCCCAGCCAACTCAGTTGAATCAGCCATGCAATCTCCTTGACTTGGGGATGTGAGGAGAAAATCACCACTGTTCTGGGAGCAAAATTAGTGGAGCATCTCTCTTGTTTGGGGAGAAAGAAATCATTCAACAGTCTTCTCCTTTGAAAGTTTGGAGGGTGGGACAAAGAGAGAGGAGACTTGACAGTACGGAAAGAAGATTGAAGAAAAAACCCACAAACCCTTCACATGGGGTTGGAAATTATGGTCCTTATCTCCTGGTGGATGAGAAGAGAAATGGAAAGGCCCCCAATTTCCAAGAACAGCCACATGAGTGGAGGTAGCATCATGGGTAGTGAGTGAGTGGAAGAATAAGTGGGGGTAGAGTTTGGAGGAAAGGAAGGAGATAGAAAACAACTGAGAGAGGGAGTGGGTAAGATTGATATAAAAGAGGGAGATACACTCCTCCATGAGCTCTAACAGGGTGGCTTGTCCCTTAAGGGCTGGGGCTAGCCAAGCCTGATTATAGACTGAGGTATACCTGGGACAGATCTGGGTGACTGTCTCCTAAAGAGCATCAGGAGGCTGCAGTGAAGTGGGGAAATTTAGGAAATTATAGAAAATGTAAAAGGGTCCTGCAGAGAAGTTCTTGAGACCAAAAGAGCTGTGATAGAGAGGAGCCACACTGAGCAGGAGGCTCCTGCCAGAAACCCAAACTGAGAGGTGAGTTTGGGCCTGGAATCTAGACTATCTTGCTGGCGAAGGCTGAGCTTCAGTCACGTAAAGCTTGGGAGTTCTGGGCCCAGCTCCTGCTAGAGACACTAACTAGGAGAAAAGTTTTGTGGCCTGAAAGCCAGAGGACTGAGCTCCAGCTGGGGAAAGTCCGAGAAATGTTGAACAGTGACCTACATCTGGGAGGAAGGGCTGGGAACTCCCTGCCTAAAGGAAGCGAGTGAATGGGGTCTAAAGGGCCAGTATATGTGGACTCAGTAAGTGGGACCCCAGAGGGGAATGTTTTAATTACCTGTGGACTACGTGTTAAAGGGCCCTGAAGATGGGAGAAATAGGGCACCACAGAGTGATCTAGGGCCATGAAAGGGTCATCAGGCCCTGTTACAAGAAGGAAGAAGGGGAGAAACTGAAAGGATATGAAGCAAACAGGAAAGAACATAAAACAAAGAAAAGGGTTGGTGGGCAAGGAAGAAAGAAAAGTAACAACTTATTATTACAGCTTATAGTGCAGAAGACCGAGAGAGTGAAATAAAAAAAGAGAGGAAAAGATACACAAAAATACAGAAGGAGGAAAGAAAAGTAGAGAGAAGGAAGAAAAATAGGGAGTACAGTAAGCTTATTAATTTAGATAAAGTTTAATTAACTTACACATTCCCACTTCTTTCTACTGAGAAGGACATATCCACACACAAAATAAGCTTCTCATGAGGCTCCTCCCTTCCTATTGTAACAAACAAATACCCAACACATAGAGATAGTGACCAGAGAAGAAAAACAGCCATTCCTGGGAGGCGCATAGCACTCCTTAATGTTTTGGTCTCCTAGAACAGAACTTTACCTCTTGTTTAATGGCAAGTGCTTGACTTTGAAGTCCTAGTCTCCCCTGATCACTTTACTTCATAAATTAACGTGTTAATTGTACACACAGTGCTGTCTATTAGGGAGGTGTGTATTTGACAGCCTCCAGCTGTGTATTTGCAGGGATCCTGTTGTAGAAATCATTACAACGAGCAGTTTCACAGCCTTTTTAATGCACTCTTAAAAGTAACAATTATGGAGGCCTTAACATTTGCAGCTGAAACATGTTTCGAGAATGGCTCATTCAGCTGCCTAAGCATGATGTTAGATTCAATTGAAGAATGCCAATTTAGCCTTACGCCACATATCATCCAACTAACACTGTAAGAGCTATTCTTTCTTTAATCACCCTCCCCGATTCCCCCAACTTTTACAGCATGTACTTCAGAAATTCTTTTGTAATGGGTCCCATCTGTTCTTAATTTCATGCCTAAACACCAAGGGCCAGAATAGGAAACTCTTGCTCACCTTGACTACTTATGTGAGTAACTGCTTATTTGAGTGGTTTGCCGTATGGCCCCAAGAAAGCTTCAAGTACATTTCATTTATTCATAGCAAATTTATTTGACCTTTCAAATGTACTGGCCACTACTACAATTAATTTTTCTAGTTTTGTGACACTCATGAGCAGAGTGGCCATCTGTTTCTACAAGTCTTGGATTTTCCCTCCCAGTCTACTCGGCTGTTGATTCAAACACCTGCAATAATAAGTAAATAACTTTTTTAAAATTAGAGAAACTACAGTCCAGCTGATGTTGAAAATATAAACCTACTGTAAAACAAAAATTACCATTCCACTGCATACTTTTCTTACCAATTAAAACTACGGGGGCAGCTCTAAAACATTATCCATGAGTTGGTATAATGGTATCCATAAAGGCTCCCATACCTACCATCAAGACACACGGCCTAATCAACAGCTGATAAATTACTTTTTACCTCTACAACCAAATGTATGTTGGGGGTGGGAGAATGGAGGGGGAATAATAAACATCTCATAGGGTCGGATACAAACACCTGCATTTTCAGCTGGACCCGTGTACCTGTGGCTGCAGCTAGAATAAGTTTGGCAAGAAAACAAAAGTAAGCAGTTTCCCTTCCCCTTCTCACACAAACTTCTTGTTTCTAAAACCAGAAAAAGAAAATCATCAAAAGGCCAAAAAAAAAAAAAAAAAATTCAGTGGAACTCAAAGATGCTTGACCCAGGGAGACAGAGATCTCTGTAATGTAAACAGAAAAAAAAAAAAAAAAAGAGGGAAATAGCTTGCAGACGAATAATTGGGGAAGCTTGACCCTGGTATTGAGGGAGAGAGAGAAGAATGAAGACTTGTGAAATGTAAATGAAAAATACTTCAGTATAAGCATTTACAGACCAACTAGAATCCCACCTAGCCACAGAATGCTTCAATATGTATTTTTAAAAGCAATTTAAGGTGCTGCTTATTTTAACAATAACTTCACAGAACTCTGTAATTTGTGATTTAAAATCCATTGAGTAGCTACATACAATCTCTCACAGGTATTCTATTTCCACAAGTCCTTTAAAGTAGGCAACATTCTGAACAGGCATCCCTACGTTACAGAGCATTCTCCTTGAACATACAGGGAACCTGCACAGCTGGAATAACACAGTCGGTTCTAAAGCATTTGAAACATAAAATCAAGATTAAGATTAACTGAAACATTTTTCTTAGTGATAAATTTAAGCAAATTGAATGTAATTGCCTCAGTTTCATTCAAAGCCAGGGTCTGAGCCGACGTTCCACTGAAGTATTCTTCCTGGCTTTTGCAAGCCTAAGTACATGACATCATTTGGACAATTTGCACATATTTATACAATTTGTCATCATTTTGTCCTTACAGTCTGGAGAGCTACAGGATTTGCCTGCAGGCTTATTTTTCCCCCTGCACAGGATGCTTTATGAGAATCATGTGCTTGCAATACTATTTTTAAAAACTGAAAAATGTAAGTAAACATTGGGAACCTACTTCATAGTTAAGGGCTGATATGAAGAACATATCTTAGCAGATAAATGGGAGCTTGAAAATTCTAAACCTCAGCAAGGATGCAGACACAAAAGCTTTCTTTCTAAGGCTACTTTTGACTTGGGCCTTGATAGCATGGGCCAGGAGTAGTATTTCTGTAGGGGTAGGTTAATTTTGTTGTAAGTACCAAATGTAATCTACTCCGGTAAGTATCATTTTATTGTATGACTTTGCACAAGACTAAAGGATTATCAAAAGTATTAGGGCACCAACGGACACAGGCTTCATGGAACTCAAAGCCTGGGTTTGTTAACAGCAGTTCTATGCATATTTGGGGCTTTCCTCAGACTGGATAGCTAGACCTGGACTACATCCAGTCAGTAAGGCCCTGATCCTGATCATTGTCTTCAATGAGCCTAGGATCAAGCCCTAATCGAATCATGCCAACAGTTTTGTAAATAGTATTGTAATTTTCTGAATGGTGTCTCAGTACAAACCATAAAAATTTAGAGTTACAAGGGACTGCAAGAGGTCATCTACTTGACCCCCCCCCCCCGCGCTATGACAGGACCATCCCTGACTGGGGGTTTTCTAACCTGTTCTTTGAAACCTCCAAGGACAGGGATTCCATAACCTCCTTAGGTAACCTGTCCTAGTGCTTCTCTATCCTGGTTTGGAGGGGACGTTGGGAGGGGAGGATGAGAGTGACATGCCATACTTTAGGGGAGTAATATGTACACTTGGAAGGGGCCACGAGGCTCTGAAACCTGGAAATCACTCTAGTGAGATTTAGGCTCAGGGAAGTGTGTGATGGAGGCGTGTGATGAGAACAGAGCTGATACATGGAAGCTAAGCTGTGGAAGGCCTCAAAGGCCAGGACGAGAAGCTTGATTTTCATACAGAAGATGAAAGGAAGCCACTGAAGGGATTTTTAAGTTGACCTTGTGACCTTAAGAGATACAAAGATTCTGCAAACAGGCACAGCTAATTAAAATAGGTTTGTTTTTTTTTAAACCTACTATTACTTCATGAACATACCATGGAAGTTAACAAGCTACTACTACAACATATATATAACCCAGGGATTGCCAACCTTTGGCACGCAGCCCACCAGGAAAGCCGCTGGTGGGCCGGGCCGGTTTGTTTCCCTGCAGCGTCCGCAGGTTTGGCCGATCGCAGCTCTAACCCATCACAGTTTCTTGCGACTCAAGTACCTAAACCAACAGACAAACTAAGGCACCAATCCTGCAAAGACTTAGGTATGTGCTCAACTAGACGTATTGTCTGTAAATCTTTGCAGGATCTGGACCTCCACATCTGTCAATGACTCCAGACCACACAAGCACATTTACTCACAATCCAACTTCTAATCAGTATGCACACAGGTTACCAACTCACGTATTTGGTACAGTGTGATATCTTTAGAGAAAAGGCAATGGCCTGCCCATCTCAATGGGTACCCTAGAATAAATTTGTTAACTAACTACAAAAGAGTCCATAAAACCAGATGAGGCATGACAGAATTAAAATCTTTAGGTCAGAGGCTCAGCTGTGGCAAAGAGCCAGCTGTGTCACTGCAGTTGGGCTATGCATATTACCATTACAATTATATCTAGGGGAAATGACTTCATGCACAGGGTATGGCCTGAATATTAAAAATTCCTTGAGCAAAATGAAAGGAGCATTACAGTATGATAGGAAAAGAGTGCAAACATGTTTCATTTTATTTCAACACTGCACTCCAGCAGATGCAATGGTAAGCAAAGGAAATTGCTAGGTCTCAGTTTCATGTTCCACGGTTTTACTGATTGGTGGACAGATTTACAGCACATGTAAGAAACAATTAGAATAGGGACTCCACCAACAACAAAGCGAGAGAATAAATTCCGATAATGAGACGGGAAAAGTACAAGGTAGAAATGATCTATGTGCTTGCATTCAGGGTATAAAATGTCAAAAAGCCCTATGTCAGCGTGAATTGCACTAGGCAACAGCTGGTGTACAGATTACGCGTGCTCTCTCTCTCTCTCTCTCTTTCTCTCTCTCTCTCTCTCCTTCCTCCCCTTTCTTTTATAGGTTTCTTTCCAAAAAAACTAGAGAGTTCCCTGAAACACACTGCTATTTATTGGCTGTCAACTGAATAACCATAAATGTTTGGTTGGGAGCGCAAAAAAGAAAGGTTGGGGGGAGCTGGGAAAAAAAACTTCAAAGTTTTCCTGGTCACTTTGAATAGAAAACAAATCTACTGTTTAGTTTCTAAATTGTCAATTTCAATAAAAGCAGAAGTTTTTCAGGGTTACGGAAATTGCTTTTTATTTTTTCCCCCTTGCTGTGTTGGATATAGTAGCTGAGTGTCACATTCAAATAAAAGTAAGGAGAAGGTCGGGGGAGGGGGTGGGGGGGAGGAGAAAAGTGTGAAATGGTGAAACACCACTGCAACCGGGTACAACTAAAAGAAACTTGTTGCTCATTCATAGCATCTAGTTACATTATCTACTGGTAGAGGACAATATAGTATCCAAATTGGAATTTGGCTGTGAACTTGGGGTTAGCCCATCCCAAAGAAAACAAACATACAGATGTGCAGTATTTTATTTGGGGTTTGCTACTCACTGAACTTCCTTAACCCCCATTTAACCAGCGTTTAAATTAAAAATATCCATGAGCAGAAGGACTAGCCTGCGGATGTTCAGCCTTCTTTTACCATGCTTGTCATTCCACAGCATTCCTAGGTTTCCTAGTGCTACTATTGTACCAAAGCAGTGCTATTAAACTGACTGACTCGTGGCATTAGAATGTGTCCAAGATATCATGTTGTTAAATCAAGGAAGCAAGAATCTTGTGGTCTTACATTTGTCCTTGTTATCATGTATGGGTTTCTACAACAGTGCAAGCTTTGCTTTGGTTTGTGACTGATTTAACAGCTGTCATGTACTTTTTAAGAATAAGCAAGAAAATGAGCCATTGGATGAGGTTGTCTAATGTTCAGCATTTAATTTTTAAAGAAGCTATATATTTAGAATCCAGCTGGTTAATTTACCAAGGGTTGTGGTGGATTTTCCAGTCTCTGACAATATTTAAATCAAGGTTGGGTATTTGTCTAAAAGCTATGCTCTCAGAATTATTTTGGCCAAGCTTTATGTCCTGCATTATTTGGGAGGTCAGACTAGATAATCACAATGGTCCCTTCTGGCCTTGGAATCCATGTATGAATTTTTGAAATGTTGTTAATACCTGTTTTCATGCAGAATGTTGGCTGTTTTTTAACCAGCTCATTTTTTAAAATTTCAAACCCTCAGAAAACGGTTGGGAAATGTTTGCATCTTTCATGCAGTTCCAACTTAGAGCCAGATTGGACCCAGCCTTTGAGTGGTAGCAAAGAGACTATGTCCCATTACCAGCAGGAGAGTGAGTTTGTGTGTGGGGTGGCGGAGGGTGAGAAAACCTGGATTTGTGCTGGAGATGGCCCAACTTGATGATCACTTTAGATAAGCTATTACCAGCAGGACAGTGGGGTGGGAGGAGGTATTGTTTCATGGTCTCTGTGTGTATATAATGTCTTCTGCAGTTTCCACGGTATGCATCCGATGAAGTGAGCTGTAGCTCACGAAAGCTCATGCTCAAATAAATTGGTTAGTCTCTAAGGTGCCACAAGTACTCCTTTTCTTTTTATGTCCCATTAGGCGCCCGTTGCAGGAATTGGGCACACTGGAAGACGTTACAGTGAGGGAACACAAGAATTGCTCCCCGCTACCAGTGCTCAATTGTGTGAAAAGATTGGGAGAGGCAGGACCATGGCAGATTACAGAGGAAAGTGTACACTGTATCTTCTGTATGAGTAGTGAAATGGCTGCCCTCCCTTAGAGCTGTGGAAGGTGTTGGACAGTGGCTCCTAGAACCCATGTTTGTGATGTGTGTCTCCACAACACCTCAGCAAAGGAATGTGGTTATTTCCCACCATTTACCTTAAAATGGACAAAAGAGTTCAACATCTCCAATATTTCTACAAAGTCAGTTTTAATGGTACATTTAATGAGGGAAATACAATGGAAACTTGCATTTCTGTGGAAATGTATACAATCAATGGCATAAACTGGCCCTTGTCTGTTATGGCAAGATGAACTTGATGTTATGAGCTCGGTGAAACCTTGTTATGGGTTGAGTTAAAATGTCATTGAGATTGAGAGGTGTGAATTCATCCTTCAATATACATGACTTTAAGGATAAGCCCCTCCTAAGACAATAGAAGTATGTGAACACACCCAGGAGCTTTTCCTGAGTGTGTGTGTGTGTGTGAAGGCAAAACAGACAAAAAACTGAGAAAAGCTGAGAGAGGTGGAGACAGCTTGAAGGAGCAGCTGAAAGTACAGGAGCTGACCCTGCAAGAAAGAAACTGGGGAAGAGGCTTTTTTTCAGAGGTGCAGCTGGAAAAAGGTGTTCTTGGTGCAATGTGAACAAGAAGCTGTTTCCTGACCTTTGATTCCTTCTGTGTTCAGAGAGCAGACTTTGTACATTCTTTATAAATAAACAAACCTGCAACAAAGAAATACCTATCATCCGTTTCTCCTCCTAACTGGAACAACCTGTTCGACCCTGATTTTTTTTGGCTAGCTGTTCAGGTTAAAAGGGTCAACAGTATTATATACATGTCTATGGGCCTTCCACAACCAGCTGCCTATCTAGTTGGAAGTCATATGCTGACATTTCCATGTTTGTGTGGTTTAAATGTATATTTTCATGTTGCAGGCACAAACTATCTATTATAGTGTACATGTAGAAATGGGTGTGGACGGCAACTCTTCTGAGTGTTTAGGTCTGGATCTGTTTCAAACCTTGTGGCTTGAGCCGATCTCTAATGATGATTATTCAGCCATCTCCTCTGCAGTGTAGGCTGTTTCCACAGCAGGGACAGGAAATTCAGCAAGGCTGCCCTTGTGGGTCCCTACACATTCTTCCCTTGAGAGACATGTGCTTGCTTCCCCAGTCCCACTTAAGAGGAAGCAGGGAATTTGGCCCACCCAAACCACTGGTCTTTGGTGAATCCATGGAAGTACCGTCTATCTCTTCAGAGACCCAGGAGCAGGACAGACAAGGCCTACACTGCCAGCTCTGGGTCCAGAACCTCCTCTTGTACAGATCAGAGGAGATTCTGTTAAGGGTGACACCATGGCAACCAGTCCTACACAGATTCCATCCAGATCCTCTTCTTTGTCATTCAGGGCTTGGGCACTCATCCTACAGATCCCTCAAGGGATCATCATCAGGGTAAAAATAGCTTGACTTGGCACGGTGTTTCACTTTTCAGTGAATGAGTAAAATGTTCCAGATCTCTGAGCCACAGACTTGAGGCTCACACATTTACTCGCAGCTTATATCCCAATCGTTCTGGAGCATGAGGGTAAAAAAGCAAGGTTTCTAAAGGCATCGCTGACGGCTGTGAAATTAATGTCTTGTCTTTGGAATTAAAAATTCTGGATTTTTAGCTGCTGTAAATCACTGTAGCTCTACTGACTTCAGTTTAAGATTTCAGTATATTGCAGGATTATTCCTACCCTATGCCTTCCATCTTTGGATCTCAAAGTGCTTTACGGACATTAATTAAGCCTCAAAACACCCCTGTGATGTATGGATTATAAGCATTATCCCATTAGGCTTATGGGAAATGGACAGAGGCTGGGATTTTCAGAAGTGCTCAATGCTGGCCCAACTCTGATCCTACTGAAATCAATGAGAGTGTTATAATTGACATGAAAGGGAACAGAGTTAGGCTAGCAGTAAAGGCCAGATTTTCAAAGGTATTTAGGTGCTGATAGATGCCTCGTGGCATTTTCAACAGCACCTAAGCAGGTTAGGCACTATGTTAGGGCACACCCAGCCCCAGCATTCATCCAGGCCTTGCTCTGAGGTGTTCTGGTGTTTCTACCCATCAGTCCAAACGTACGAGGGTCAGCCCTCTGTTTGAGCCCTGGGTAGTCCGCCCCAGTCAGGATTTGTCAATAAACACAAATGAAACATCCCACAGCTGGCAAAGAGTCTTCTTCCCTCCAAAGGCTTCTGTAAAGCAATGGGCCTCCAGTAGATTCACAGGCTACTTGCAGAAAATAGTCCCATCATAAGTGGACCCACATCAGGTCCTCCCTTCTTTCAGGGAGGCATTGACTGAGGAGTCCTTGTATTTAGCCAGGTGTTGCTCCAGGAGCTAAGGACTAGAGAGCTGCTCTCCTTGCTGGTCTGCCATCAGCTGAGCTGGATTTCTCCCTGTTAAGCTGCTCCCTCCAATTGTGACATCTCACAGGTGGGGCAGGGCAAGGTCACCTGAGTCCACTTTAACCCTGTGTTGCCCAATGTGGCTTCATATACACCAAACTCCCATTGATTTCAATGGGATTTAGGCACTTGAATATTTTTGAAGGATCTGGACCTCCCTTTCTGCTTTTCCTTGTTTAAGACATGTAACCTCTCTGTCTCAGTTTCCCTATGTTTATGCCTCCTAGAGGAGTTCTGAGGATTAATGTTTTTCTAAAGTATGTCAAATATGTAAAGTGCTATAGAAATCCTAAGCAGTAGTGGTGCTGAATGTGGCCTATTGTATTAACTCACTTTATATAATCTTTCAAGTTTTAATCTGGATTTCTTTAAGGTTAATCATCCCTGTAAAACTTATTTCATTTTTCAGCTCTTGGTATACTTGTTCATTACGAGTTAATTTGGATTTTATCTGTGCATGTCCAAACTAAAGGCAAATTCTGTGCTTTCTTTAAAGGCAATCCGTATTTTGTGTATGATCATTTTGTAAAATGGAGTCCCTGCAATTATCATTCTCTGTGGGGCGGCAGTTTATAGGCAAAAATCACTCTTGAAAGATTATAAATCAATATTTTTATTTATCTTCTTGTATGCAGTTTATTTTGTTTATTTTTCATTAAGTCTATGATGCTTAAAATAAAAGTCTCAGAATCAGGGCGAATACTAACACAGGTGCAGATCCAGCATATCACTTAAGCATTTGCTTAAGTGCTTTACAGAATCAGGGCCAGAATGCTCATCATTCTCCAGGATCAAGCTCAAGAAACTGAAAAGAAGTTCACAGAAAACATTCTCAGTAAAAATGATTGGCAAAAGTGAAAACAAATACACAGATGAAACAAAAACAAAAAAAGACTTAAAATCTAAACCGGTCAGTCTCAAGCTGTGAAGAGGTTAATTAAACAACTGTGATGTGTATCATTAGGTTTATAAATAAATGTTTTTCTAACGGTTTGTAGAATTAAAAACATCAGGCTTAAGTCTAGCCAAACTTTTTACCCTGTGTTAGGAAGGTGGAAAATTTTACAACATGATTGAGTAATTTTAGTCCTGGTGAATGCCTTTTATGTCAAGTAATTTCATTTAATATTTGGGCAGATCAATGAAACTTTTTAACCATTTTACCTGTCATTACATTACATTACTTTATTTTAACTTTTGTCTGTTTTTTCTTGTTGAGTGAGGGATGCATGGGGAAAGGCCTTTGACGTTGTGTTGATCAGGAAAATTGAGGTGATAACACAGTCTCTCTTAGCTTTGGATAGATTTCTTTATAACAAAGCCAACAATGTTTATTAGCTGTCCATTGAGACTACAGCCAGACAGATGAATCAAGTGTAAACTTATGGAACAGTGGCTGAGTAGACAGAATTGGAAAAGTATAGATATGTTACACATACTAATTTTGTTAGATATTTTTCAGATGGGAAGAGTGGTTTTAAAGTCATGGAAATATTTATTTTCTATGGGAAATCGAGGAATTCTGGGTAGTAGGTTGTCCTGCTGTGCAGGAGTCCAAGAGTGATCAGTGACATGGCTAAGCTACACGATGTCTCCTGCTCATCCTGATGTAACCTAGCTAGCTAGGCCAGGCAAAGAGTCCTGATGTTCTTTCTGTTTTATTTGGAAGTGATCCAGTGGCCCTTTTGATTTCTTCAAAATGTAACGTTTTTTTCTACCACTTGGGCGATTTGACTTTTTCTGACAAGGGTTTCTGGCCTATATACAGAGTGGCTGTATGTATGCACTGCAGAGTTTGCTCTCTGAATCCAAATGCCAATAGGGTAAATCACTAAGGATTTAGACTGGTGTAAATGAGGGCATGTGATGGGGTGCATAAATCCCACACTGACGGGGAAGGGGCTTGGGAGGCTAGGTGTGCTAAAGTAGCTCTGCCCCTCTGGCCCTGTCAGTCATACATGGTAGGGAGAAGGGCTTTAAGAGAGGAAGCTGCAGTACACAATGCGGGAAGGGAGTGACTAGGTTAGCTCCTGGAACAGCAGGAGGAGCCCTCAATCCAGAAACCTCCCAGCTCTGCAAGGAAAAGTCCAGCAAACCCCAGGCCTATGCCCAAGGACTCAGCTACCCAGCCATAGGGACTCCGACAAAGCTGCTACCCAGGCACCCCTGAAGTAAAGTGGGGCCTCAGACTTTTTTTGCCTCGTTATTAATCTGAGGAGGGGGTTGGTTTGTGTCGACCTGAACTTTTGCTTTCCCCCCACCCTTAAGTAAAGTAAGCAGGCCCACAAGGGTGGGGCCACCAGCAGGATTGAGAGGCTGTGGCCTCTACTAGGCCAACCCCATGGTGAAAACTGCATGTGGCAAGGGACCCCAGCCCAGCAAAGGAGGCACCCCGGAGAGACGGTCTTCACAGGGCAAAATGTAGCTTTTAGATGCAGATGGTACAATTGCTCTTTAACATTCTAGTTTGCCCTCCAATATAGTTAGCTGTGTTCCAGCCTCCAGAGCACCTCGCATTGTCATACCACATTCTTCAAAAGAGACTTTACCCTTATGTGGACTTTCTGACTGAAGGATTAAGTGTGCACTTAACTGTCCTTGCTACTATCGGAGAGTGCATTTAACACTGTTTTAAATACGCTTCTAGGATATGAATATCTCCGTACTCCACCTAAATAAAACACCAGCCATGAAAATGCAGCTTTATTCTTCCAACACCCTACATATATTTGCATTTCTGTAGAATTTTCTTCTTTCAAAAAAAACCAACCTTTACATAAAAGTTGATAGAATGAATTACATCAGCAACATTTCTCTATTTTGCAAAGATGATTATATTATCACTATTTATTATTTGCAGTGTTGTTGTAGCTGTGTCAGTACCAAACACAAGGTGGGTAAGGTAATATTTTTTATTGGACCAACTTCTGTTGATGGAAGGGACAAGTTTTTGAGCTCCACAGAGCTCTTCCTGTTTGCCTGAAGAAGAGCTCTGTGGAGCTTGAAAGCTTGTCCCTTCCACCACCAGAAGTTGGTTCAATAGAAGGTATTACCTGACCCACCTTGCCTTTCTCTAGTTATTATTTGTGAAACACAATGTACTGTATGCTGTACCATGGAGAAAAATGGTCACGGTGTATGACCTAGAGTGTTTAGGTTAATATTAATTGATTATTTCTGGGAAGAAAGTATGGTCTTTTGGGTAAGGCACTGACCTAGGACTAGGAAAATCTGGGTTCAGTTCTTGGCTCCTTAATAGACTTCTTGTGTGACCTTGGACAAGTTATACCATCACTATATGCCTCAGTTCCCATGCTTTTGCTTGTGTGTTGTATCCCATTCATCCACCATTTGTCTGTTTTGCTGTGGTATTTGTATGCTATTGAGTGGTAAAGGGCTGTACAAAATACACGTCAGAGGGCTTATCTTCACTACCGGGGAGATTGATGCTGCTGCAATTGATGCAGCACTTGTCGATTTATCGGATCTAGTGAAGACCCGCTAAATCGATGGCAGAGCACTCTCCAATCAACTCTGATACTCCAACTCCCTGAGAAGAGTAAGGTAAGTTGACCAGAGAGTGACTTACACTGGTATAAGTTGACCTAAGCTATGTTAACTTCAGCTAAGTGTAACTTAGGTTGACTTACCCTGGTAGTGAAGACAAGCCCAGAGAGACCATACAAAAGAGCCTACAATCTAAATAGACGATACAAATACATCAGATGCACTGGAATGATGAGAAGATGGATAATAACATGACAGTGTGAACAATTTTAAAAGAAACAAACAAAAAATTGTAACTAATATCAAACTTCTTTGTTTTTTGGATTAGTAATGGTATTCCAGATAGAAACAGGGGGCTTTAAGAAGTGCTTTGAAAGAGGGGAATATGAACAGATTGAGCAGCTGGGAGGAAGGCAGTACTGGAGATAGAGTGAAGCAAGAAGAACAGGGGGAGAAAAATGATATAGGAGTGGGATTAGATTACGCTTCTTAAATCTATCCAAAAAGCTGCTGTGAGAATCATCTTCCCCCCCCTGCTGTTCTGATTTTATCACTTTCTGATTGTCACCCTCCTTTAGCTTCTCCTCACCCTGCATATTGTTCTCAAGCTTCTCAACCTCGGCTTCAAGATACCCCACTTCTCTGCTGCTGCCTATGTCTCTGCTCTCTGTGGTATCTTCTCATTCAAATCTCACCTCTTCCAGAAGACATGCCTCAACCAAGCTGCAGTCACCCACCTTGCTACTCACACGAAAAGAAAAAAAATAAGTTTTGAAAAATAATTTCTTTCTGGGTTGTCAAAACTGTCTTATGTTATTCATTAATTTAGACTGTAGGTCTCTCTGGGCAGGGACTGTATCTCTTGCTGTGTCTTGTACACTCCCAAGCACAATGTCAGTGCTTAAACTAGTAATGAATATTACTAATATTAAATAATATGGACTCATGGATTTAGAAAACAATTCTGTTCCAATAGATGGCCCCTATTAGGTAAATTTTAGCATTTTTCCCAAATATAAATTTACTCAATCAACTGATTTAGCTAAGATAAAGAAGGACAATTGTAGCTGTTGAATAGATATCCCGTATACATCCTGACAGCAAAAACAGGCCTCTGCTTTCTTCTGAGTCCAAACTTCTGTTACTCCAAATTCAGTAACAAAAGATGCTAACACATCTGCCTCTATCAGATACAGTTGGAGCTTGAGTAAAAGATTTAGTATATCAATAACCAGCCTTCTCTTTCTTTATTTTATTTTCTTGATCTGAGACACAGGTCAAACCAATAAAGCTTTTTATTATTATTCTTTTTTTAGCAGTACTTCACTGCAAGAGACACATGACAGCTCGTATCTGAATTGCAGGCAGCAGCCTATCTTTCTGAACCAATAAGGCAGAATGTTAGAGTTGTTCCTGTTGCCTATATCCTTGGAAAATCTGTTTTATTGAGAAACAATTGCAGCCTCTTGCTACACTCTTCTGTACAGTGCATGCAATAAATCTTAATTCAGGTCATTGTCATTTTTACTGGTTGGTTGGTTGGTTGGTTTTGTGGTGAACTATTAAACAGAACACCTAACACTGATGTTCAGGATATCTGCATTGTGTTTACTTTGTGCGTTTGACAGTGCTTTAGTTGAAATCCACTCCACCTAGATGAAACCCAAGTATCTGAGCTGTGTCCACTGGATCTTTAACTACTGAAGACAAAGGGAAGTTTACCCTTGACTTCAGTGGGCCTTGGATCAGACCCAATTTTAGTGAAATGCAGACAGCTGGAGAGGTGAAATAGGGCCCAGGATTCAGGAAGGATGTGCAGCCCCCAATCAGGCACTATGCCATCCTATAGGCAGGAATAGCCATTATAGCTTCTCCGTACCAGCTGTGTGGGGGACTGAGGCCAATGGATCCACGTTTTGCTGAGAAGTACTGGTGACTCCTTGAATCACAAGCCTCTTTGAGAATGGGTGTGAATGCAACCAAGGAGGAGTTAATCAGAAGCCCCCACCCATCCAAGAGAAAAGGGGGTTCTGAATTGCTTGTGCCCAAGAGTTTGGCCTAGAGAATAGATGATTTTTTCTGAGTACTGTTTTGGGGGAAAGTGTGTGTGTGTGTGAATGAAGGCAGGGTGCCTAAGAGCACACAGACCAGAGAGAGACAGAGGCAAAAAGTGTGAAAGCCAAGCCGTAACCTCTGAGCACAGTGTGACCCTAGAAAAAGCTAGAGACAGAGCTTTTGGTCTGTTGGCTAAAGAAGCTTGGGGCTGTAAAAGCTAAGAAATGGCTCCTCTGGTTCTTGGTTCCTCCAGTGTTCAGAGAAGCAGGGCTTTGTACATTCCTTGTAAATAAACAAGATTGCATGAAAGATAATAACAGACTCCATCCATTTCTGCTTCCAGCTGGAACGTCTCCTGAACTTTGACTAGACACTCTGACCAAAAACGGGCCACAATCCATTTAAATATTGTTTTTTGACGTGACCTCTTGCCTGCCCCTATTGTGACCTTCAATTCCTTACTACATAGGCTCAGAAGAGATCTTGTCCATGGCATGTGGTTGCATAGCAACCCCTGTGTAGGAAGTCTAGCAGTAGAGCCCCCAAAGCATTACTATATAGGATTGATATGGTGTAATGGGCCTCGCACTGGCCTTCAGCACATAGGTGAATTTCACCTTTAGATTAGGATCATTTAGGCCCCACTCCTGCAATTCACTGCTCCTGTTCAGAGACCCATAGACTTCAATGGGACTCTTTACAAGCACAGCAAATTGCAGGATCCAGATCAGTTTCCCATGGTTAGTCTTTCACAGAACAATGGGAAGAAGGGAGAGCTTTTTATTTCTAAAAGAAAATGTGAGTGGAAAACCACAAAAAATGGGGAGGAGCATTCAGTGGTTGGTGTCATACTTGAAACTACTTTTGATTATTTATTTTTAAATAGACTATATTTCAAGTGGTTCTTTTTAAGGGGACCCATACATTTCAACAAGAGAAAGGGGAAACGTTCTAAGAGACAACCAAAATGTTGTTCTGCAATGATTTTTTTTATTAAGACCAAAATAAACACGACTTGTCTCTGCTCTGACTGCGATTTATGTTTCAGTTCATACTGTGCTGCAATAGACAACAATAAGGCCTAGAGCTGAGTCTAGTGAACTTCTCATAAAGGAAGGTTTTATTTCTGGAAAACTACGGTGATTATATATACATCTATGCACACAAACACTTAGATTATGATGTGGTATAACATTATACCATATGGAAGATCATCTAAAATATCAAAATACATTAATTCTCTTGCCCTGAAGGCCTGCTGGCTGATTACAGACAAGTCATCAGAGGTTTACACTCCAGTAAATTCACTTAGTTTCATAAGCCAGGTATTTCTTGGTGCTGCGATACATTGTATGGCACTGACTCTATTGATCTGATGTTATTAGATATATTAAAACTCTAAAATTGTATTTGAAAAAATATAATGTAATTCTGAAATTTTTCAGAATCTTAAATATTACAGTGCACAAGAACAAAGAACATTTTTGGCAAAATCTAATTTGTTTCTGTTATGCTGAATAAATTTGTCTCATTTCTCATAAAATATCTGGTGATTTCTATCCATATCTTGGGCTGAAATGTGTAGATTACAGCACAGAAAGAAAGATAGCCACATATGTGCTAGGGACCCAGTCTTATCACTGGACCCTCATGAGTGGCGCCTTGTGCCTGTGTGCAACCCTATTGAATCCATGGGGTGTATGTGGACCCAAGCAGACCTAACTGCAGGATTGAAGCCTAGGTTTGTTCACTGAAATTTGATGGTGCTCAAATGAAGCTGTAAATACTGCCATACAGCTGGCCTCTTTTCTTAATGCTGGGATCATGCAGTGAGTGTGAGCTTTAGTCTTCTTGTGGTGTTTTCGTGGTCCCAATATGAGCTGAAGATCAGATTATCATTTTTCGATTACCCCAGGTAGAAGTCAATAAGACCATGATAATTTATAAAGGGAAAAAAGTCATGAAAAATGGTTTAGATTTTAATCAGTAAATATGAGAAAGCAGTAACCAGCAGCAGGGTGGTCAATAATCGGACAAAGTGCAAAACCAGATGAAATTATTCACTCAGTGCTGTTGTTAGATTAGCTAACTGTTTCATGTCATGAACACAGGTGTGAATGAGGCTCTGATGATGCTTGGTAAAGGGCTATTGATGCATATCCAACAGTTCTTCTGTGACCAGTCTGAATAAGACAAACACCACCCTGTGGATACCCAAAGAGCCAGATTTTTACCTGGTGTAAATCAACATAGTTTGTTTGAAGCTACTGGTGCTATTCTAGTTTACAAATCTGGCCCTCTAGAGCTCTCATTTTAGTTCTTCCTTTTATAGTGAACCAAAACAAGGGATACTTGGGCAGAAGCAGCAGAATCTATTTTTACTTCACCATCTATCAAAGTAATCCACCCAAATTCTCTTGTCATCATTAGCCTTTATAGTGCATTGTCATCACACTTGCTATTTAACCAAACTGATTTTTTTCCACACACTTTTTCATTTTTACATTGTTTCAGTCTAATCCAATTTTTGCTGAAGTCAAGGGAAAGAACCAACTGACTTCAGTGGGAATTGGATCAAGACCATTATAACTACCTTCCTCATGTTAAAAATAAAAAGGGAAAAAACCTCCATGTCTAAAGTTCTGTGTGTGCTAACATTATCTCTTGAAAGGATTCTTCATATGACAGTTTCAAATATAATTATATCATGGTCACTGTTTATTAGAAACTCAACTCACCTGCTTTCATAGAATCATAGACTATCAGGGTTGGAAGGGACCTCAGGAGGTCATCTAGTCCAACCCCCTGCTCAGAGCAGGACCAGTCCCCAACTAAATCAACAATTTGTCAACAATCAAGTTTAGCCTTCCATTTTACGTTCTCTAGGAAGCAACTGTTCATTAATTAAGAAATATTTTATTCAGTTATGTCCCACTCTTCCATCAAATCAATTTATTTTCTGGCAATTAAAGATACAGTAACTATTGTTGCCACTAGTTTGTTTTGTTGCCTCTTTATTCTCTTTTAACATTCTGTATTCACCATCACTTTTTCTTTCAACAATTTCTTGCATAGTGCTAGTATACTCACCTTTATAACCTAAACTATTTTTCACAGATTATTATTAGTATTATGTTTTTTAATATTTATATAGCACCATCAATGTGCATGACAATACATTTATATATAGCCATGCACATTGATGGTAGTATATATATGTCATGAATTCTAGGGTCAAATTCTCAGCTGATGTAAATGGGTGAAACTCCACTGAAGTCAATGGAATGCTGCATAGAATTTGGCAGATGGTATCAGACTGAAGATTCTTACCATACCATTTTTAGAAATATCTATTAATGTAAATAACTTTTACCAATGAAAGGCATTCCAGTTCAATCCATCTTTGCTGTTGACCTTTTACTGTATCATATGTATACACCTGTAATGCATTTCTTTTTAACTGAGTGACTATTTACTTATCAATCTTCTTTTTACTGATACTTTGTGTGCATGGCCAAGTGAGAACCTATTGCCCTGTGTAGATCAAGGGATGGAGAGTCAGGAGACTTATGTTACTGTTGTTACCCCCTGAATACTTCCATGACTTTGGGTAAGTCATTTTTCCTCTCTGTGCCTCAGTTTGTCTCCTTAAAATGGAGATAGATAATGAAAACTTATCCTCCTAGTAAACCATTTTGAGTTCTATGTGAAAAGCACTATATAAGCACTAAGTATTAATTGTTAGTATTCATTGCTTTATTGAATTGTTAATTTGTCTACCATCTGCCTTTCCCTCAACAACCACAATTCTAGTCCTGTTTCCTACTACCTCGCTTCACTTGTACATCTGCTGCTCCTAGCAAATTTCATTGTCTGATCTGAGTACTAATTGCAGTAGTGATTTAAAACACAAACAACCCATATAATAAGTGTACCCTGTAACTACAAGCTAAGTATCATCTGGCATAGTAATAAAAGATAGGTCAGACTGCAGAAGTCTTCTTCCTATAGAAGACACACACTGTGTCTTACACAGAGCTTATCAGAAAAAGTGTGGGGAGGGACCTTCCCCATGGAAAATTTTGATTTGTTAAAAAAAAATCCCCAAACCAAATTTTTTTTGTTTGTTTTTTGATGAAAAGTCAATGTTTTTTTCTGCAGAAAGTAGTCATTTTATTAGAAAATTTTCAATTTGTCAAAAACCCAATTTTCTGTCAAGAGAAAGTTGGTGACAGAAATTTTTGGACCAGGCCTAATATTAGCATTATTAGCGTTACATTCAGCTCTGCCCAAACATGGTTTGAATGCACACTGAAGATCTTACACACTACTCAGAAATGTTTGGCCTACAGCAAATTTCTTTCATTGTGTCTCTAACTTAAAAAAATAAAAAGTGTGGGTGCTTTTAAAGATATTTTGATCATCATCTGCACATCAGTTAAGCAACTGAAATTTTTAAAACAAACTTAAATTTCAATGTGTAGGTCATTATTTTCTTATTTTGATGCTGTGAGGCAAATGCAGTGTCTTAGGGCCCAATTCTGTCATGTTTACTCATTCTGAGTAGTACCTTAGGGCTTATCTACATGGGGAAAAGGCCTGAAGTAGCTACTGTGGACTAGCTTGTATACACCTGCTACTGTGCGCTAACTCGCCATGTGGACATGACTGTGTGTAGTTTAGCTTAATACTGTTTGGAAGTATGTTAAGCTAAAGCACACAAACTTAGTGCAGAATAAATGTAACCGCATGGCGAGTTAGTGCAGAGTAGCTAGTGTGCTTTAAATTCTCATCCTTGCTCATTCTACATTAACTTACCCATGTAGACAAGCTCTTAGTCTGAGAGTAGTGCCATTCAAATGAATGCAACTAATTGCTGACAAGGTACTATTCAGCCTGAGTAAAAGGGGCAGAATTGGGCCTTACATGAGAAACATTAATTTAGAGTCAAACAGCAGACTTCGTTAAAGCCAGCTTGGATGTTCTTATTAAGTTTTGCCTCCAGGACGGGATGTGAGTATTTGCATCTTTCTTGTATTTCTGAGGACTTCCTTCATTGTCCGTCCCGTCCCCCCCCCCCCGGCCTTTACCCACAGTTTAAAGACATCACTCAACATCCTCCTGGTGAGGAGGACTGGACAAAAATCCCTTCAGAAGGCTTCTGCTCTTTTCCTTAATCATCCAAACAGCTGTTGGTAAGTGATGTAAGGCATTTCAATCCCTCAGAGACTGAGCACTCACAGCTCATGATTGCTCAGGGAACAAGAGAGCAAGACTGGGATCCTAAATCAAACCCTGTCTCTCTCCCACTGAGGGACAGATCACTATGACTAGGCCCTCTCATTAGTAATCTTTTCCTCAGTTAAAAGAGACACTGTCCAGTGTTTTTTCTTTTAGAGCTTTTAATATGTTATTTTATATCAGGAGAATTTGTAATATCTTAAAATCTGTGGCATCTTCTGGAACCATATATACTGTATACTTCCATGCCATGACATAGCACCATAAAGCACAAGGCTGTAAAAGCTTATAATAATTTATGAGACTACATTAGATAGACATGTATAATTTATAAAATGGATATTATGAAAGCAGTAATCTGACTGACTAACAAAGGTTGCAACTATATGGGTGTCTAGTGTGACCACACAAAAAGTATCCATTAGCCAACATTTACTAAACTGTAACAAAGAATATTTCACAAAAGAAGCTATGTATTCCAAGAAATGAAATTATACTGACTAGAGGCAGTTCCTGAGTAGGTGAAGGCGATGTTTTTGACTTTATGCGTCTGAATTAGAGATTGCCCACAATATTCAAATCCAGGTTTCAAACACTCAAAAGTTTAGGGGAGTTTAGAGCTAAGGTTTTATGTCAGCCCATTATAAAGTTACAGACCACTTGCAAAATATAAATTTGGATCCAGATCTGAGTTCAAATTTTGAATCCCCTCCAAAGTTCAGGGAGCATAGATTTGCTCAGTGAGGTGGGAAGGGTAGTGGTTGTTGAGAGCCCTCTCTACTCAGAATGCATCCAAAGCAAATTGTAGCAAAGAGGCATGGCCACCCTTGGAGATTGACAGTGAGGGACGGCCAGATGCCCCCTGATGGGCGGAACCAGGAAGGCCACTCTCACCGCGCTGGAAGCAGAGAGGCAGGACAGGAACAGAAAGTATAAAAGGCAGGCCCTGTAGCTCAGTTAGATGGCAGTTGCCAAAGGAGATGGATGTGTTCTCTCTACTGCTGAGGGAGGAGCCCGCAGAAGACTTCAGTTACCCTGAGGACTCGCCCGAGCTACCAGAGCTGCCAGACTCAACCAACACTGAGGAGCTGCTGGGGTTGCCAGCAGTGTACTCCAAGGAAACACCAGAGTCCAGTCTTACCACACCAAGGTATCAAACTTTGGGAGAGTAGGAAGTAGCCCTGGAAAACTAGACAACTGTCTGGTAGAGTGCTGGCCTGGTACACGGTCAGCATGTTGCAGGCAGATGCCTGCTGACCCAGTGGTGGGCCACTCCTCCACTGTTAGGGCCGTGGGTTGGGATGCAGTGGATTTGGGTGGGCCTGTGTCCCCCTACCCCCTGCCACCCCACCCCTGGAGTGGCAGCCTCCCCACCTTCGGCCAGGAGGCCTGTGTGAGTCTACCGTCCACTGAGCTAGGACGCTAGACTGTATTGAGTGCTCACCCCTTGCTGGAGCCCCCTAGACTGTGTTGGGTCCTCACCCCTGCCTGAAGACCGGGCCCCTAGACTCTGACCTGCTCTACCCTTCTTGTGGGTTGGAGCTCTAGACTGCTTGGTGCCCCACCCTACCATGGGCCTGGGCCCCTGAGCTGTTCTCTGCTCTACCCTGCCTGAGGGTTTGAGCCCTAGAGACAGCTAATTTTCCCCTTGTACAGACTGCCGTTCCAGGTGCGTGACAACAGAGGCGTGGCTGCCCTCAGAGACTGACAATGAGGGACAGCCATGCATGCCTACACAAATATAATAAAAAAATACTGCTAAGGGGAGAAAGATGCCTATGGTGTCATTCCAGCCAGTGGGTTGCCCAGGATGGACTTGTAGAGAGCAATGTACAGCACCTACCTCAACCACTATTCTTGATCTTTTAATGAACTTTATTCAGTCCTTTAATTGTGTTGCTTCCCACATCATCTGACACACAGGGATTTTTAGTATTATTTTTGGTAGCTTGTAATGCCACTCACGAGTGTTCAAAAATCATGAATAGCTTCCCCCCCAAATCATCGGATTTTAAAAAATAATAAATATTGGATTCTTTGTATTATGGTTTTGGAGTCTTTGAGATTCACATCTACAAGGGCTCTGCTAAGCCTGTAATGCCTGCTGAAACCCAATCTTCACTTAGCTTTTGGAGCTGAGCAACCTAGGGCTGACTCCCACTCCCATTGAAGTCAGTGGGAATTTTATTGACTTCAGGATGGGCAATAGTAGTCTCCTGTGGTGTAGCTTTATAGATGGATTTGAATTTTATTCACACCCAATATTTGTTTCCTACACTGAGAATTCTGAATGGAGCACTCAATTTATTTAGAGGATGGGCACAGCATGGCTACTGGTATTGTGAACTTGTCCATGCTGCCTTGCAGGGTTCCTCAAAACAGACCTGTCCTGTCAGATTCAGGAGGTGGTTGATGGGGATAGTAGAAACTTTAAGGTAGGGAAATGCTATTATTCCTACTTTACAGATGGGGAACTGGGCCACAAAGAGACTAAGGGCCAGATTTTCAAAAGTATTTAGGTGCCACAAGATGCAGATAAGCACTTCATGGGATTCTTAAAGCACCTAAGCAGGTTACAGACCTAACTCCTACTGAGATCCATAGTTAGCTGCCTAGCCTGCTTAGGTGATTTTGAAAATTCCACTAGGTACCTACCTACGTCTGGCCTTTGACAAAATCTCCCTAAGTGCCTCGCCTAAGATCACACAGGCGGGGACTATGGCAGAGCAGGGAACAAAGCTTTTTCAGGCAGCATTAATTCTCATCTTTGCTACTGACCTGCTGTGTAACACTGAGCAAGTCATGTCACCTCTCTGCGTTTCTCTCTCCCCTCTTGCCCTCAGTCTGTCTTTTCTGTTTAGATTGTAAGTCCATCAAGGAAGGGACCATCTCTTACTATTAGAGCTGACTGGTGAAATTCCCATGAAACATTTTTCTGTCAGAATTTGTTGATTTTATCAAAATGTTTCATGGAAATGTTTTGACTTGGACAAGGTTCTGATGGAAACTTCTTGTTTCTGCCAGCTCGCCTGCCAAGGCTCCAAGGCAGCTGACCATGCAGACTCCCAGGAACCTCAGGGCTTCCAGATTCCTGGGAGTTGGGCAGCCCAGGCAGCCAGCTACCCTGGGACTTGGGGAGCAATGGGAGCTCTGGCTCCCAAGTTCCCAGGCTTCTGGCTCCTTGGCAACCCACCAGACAGGCTTCCGAGGACCAAGATCTTCCCAGGCTGTCTGCCATGGATCCAGGGACCCTGCAAGCCCTGGCAGCTGCTAACTGAAACTGACATTGTTGTCAGTTTCAAGGCTATGTGTTTTCCACAGTACCTGGCACAGCAGGGCTCCAGTCTCAGTTGGGGCTACTATATACTAGTTGAATATGAACAATATATTAATGTAGTAGTATATATTAAGTGCCAACAATGTGCTTAGTGATCTACAAATACAAAAGATGGCCGTGACCCTTTTCTAAGAGATTTATAATCTAACACTGACAGTCAGTATAGTACAAACGCATAACACATTGGATGATGGTCTTTTCTCAAACCATTGTGGCATACTTTTTTAACCTAGTTCTGATGCTGTGTGAAGACTTCCTAGAAGAAGTGAACTTTAGGGAGGAATTTAAATCAAAAGGAGGAGGTTGATTAGCGTGGTAGGACACGATGGGTGTTCCTAGGAATGTATATGCCATGTAGTATACACATATAGGTATGTATGAATGATTATAAGTTATATGTAAAGCCCAACTGGTGGGTTTTTTCATTGAGGAACCAGTTCAAGAGATTGGATGTAAATGATGTTGTCTTTTGGAGCATGCACTTGTTTATTCTGAAAAGTTACAATTTGTGAAAGCAGCAGGGTAATGGAACATTCATGAACCAACTGTCCTTCACATACAGTCGGGCACAGAAAAGTACCTTAAAACTTTCTGCTTAAGATGCTCCAGCTATTAAATGATGAAGCCGCTGTCAGCTAATGAATCCCTTCCTCACTTGGCAGCTCTTACTTCTTTCATTTTTGGTTTTCCTTTTGACTCTTCCTCTTACGTGTGGGAATCCCTGTGCTGTTGCCCATTGCCCTTTTAACCAGCATACTAGCAGTCCAGACCTGCTTAGCAGCTTGAGATCTCTCAGAAACCCTCTGTTTCCCAGGAGCCAACCTGGCTGGATGACAGTTGCTGCTTCTATAGTTGCAGTCCTTACCCTATAACATCTGAGGTGAAATTTGGTGAAAATCTTCCATATTCCCCTTTAGTGTGGCTGGCACAGTGTCAGCTTGACTTTCAGTCCATTTTAATTCAGTTAGCATGGCAATAACCTTAAATGCCACCTTCTCCATTTTCAAGAAAATATGGACAAATTTTACATGGTTCCTATAATCAGTGCTTGATTGTATGTTTAGTGTCAGCTATTTTTCCTCTCATGGTCTCTAGAAACCTCTTTGTTTGTGGATTTTTTTTTTAAATGCCTCCAAGAAACTGCATATTTTGACTAACAAAAGCAGCAACAGCCTTTCCCTCCATAAATCACATTTTGCAAAACATCACTTGCCTGAGCAGGGCTCAGTATAGTAAAACAAATAAGGCCATTGTTCTAGCCAGCTTCTAGAAAGGGTGGCATCTGAAAAATGGTCAGCCAGTGCATACCTGATTGTTCAGCCAGTGTTCCACCAGATTGGTGTCAGCTGGGTTTGCCCTTAAGGTTGCACTCCCCTGAGGCACTACAAATGGAGGCTGCTAACACAAAAAAGAGCAGCCACTAAGCAGCAGGTGGCCCTGCTGAGGTAATCAGGATCACATTCAACTGGGAAGCAGTCTCAATTTTCAGCCCAGTGTCTGCCAAGGGGCCTGGAGCTGCCTTGTTAATGCTACAGGGAACACGTGGGACACATTGACTGCATTAATTGTCCCCACTCATTCAGAGGTGGATGAATTATAATGTTACCACTCCAGGGTAAAGCAAACACCTATCATAACAAACATGTCATTAGTGTGCAGATGCTGGTTGCTCTGCTTAACCTTTTGTATCTTTCTTTTTTTTAATCGCATGCAATAAGAATATTTTTTATTGTTTCTCATATAATTGATTTTTAGGTTATAAATGTTGAGTAAACCCTTGAAACAAGCAGAGCCACATTATTCAACAACTAGGAATAAAAGTTCAGACTGGCAAAACCCAGATTAAAGTTCCTTTTGAGAGAAAAAGCAGGCTTTTAAAAGTTTTTGCTTTAAGTGTAGATTTATCCTTTGCTGTGTGACTGACAGTCATTGTTCATGTGGTATTGGCTCCAAAATGACACATGGTATTAAACAAACAAAAAAATCTCAAAAATGCTTCCAATCTAACGGTACTTATCCAGGACCAAAGACAGAAAGTCACCGTATTCTGGTTTGGGAAAAATATTACTCATGCCTCTTAAATCTGCAACCAAAACCTTAGTGTGTGTGTGTATTTATATATATATATATATATATACACACACACGGTGTTATACCTGTTTTTTTTTAATCTGTGACAACACTAATTATGTTGTTACAGACAAAAGGAGAATAATGTATGTATTAAAAAAATAAAAATCTACTTTGGCTGGTTAAGTTGTATCTAATCACAGGCGCACCAGAGAAAATGTAGTAGATTTCCCACAATGTACAGAGAAAATGTAGTGGCAATTTTGTCCATAAAGTTTCTTCGCATGTTACATCATCACTATTCTGTAATTAGAGATCCTGAATTGGCAACGTGTACAGTTGCAACTACCACACCTCTAAAACTTCCATCATCAGTCAAGCAATGCTGTGTATTTATTATTATAATAAATATTATAGTTTATAACTGCACCCAGTGTGTTCTGTGCTTTCCAAAACAGGCTTTTGAATCTTAGATCCTTTGAAAATGTTACCCAGTATCCTTTCCCAAAGACATTTACAGATGAAGGTCCCAATCCTGCAAATGCTTTCACATATGAGTAGCTTTACTCGTCTAAGTAGTGGGACTAGTCAGGAGAGTAAAGTTACTTGTCTGTTCAAGAATTTGCTAGGCTTGGCACTAGGACCCTGATTCTGCATTAGGATTCACTAACATAGAGCCCCATGCCTGTGTAGAAGCCTGTTGAAGTCAATGAACTGAGTTCTGTCCTGTTATTGATTAATATCACAATATGTATTTCTGTGGACCCTAGAGGTTAACCAGGTCAGGGCCCATTTGTTCCAGGTGCTGTACAAATATATAGAAAAGGATACTCCCTGCCCCAAAGACCTTACAAACTAAGGTCCCATTTCTGCAAAAACTTACAAACACGCTTAACATTACAAAATGTGAATAATCTTATTGGCTTCAGTGGGACTAATCATACTGCACTTAAGCATGTGCATAAGCCTTTGCAGAATCAGAACCTAAAAGACAAGATTTAAAAGATGGGCAAGACAAATGAGTGGACAGAAAGGATGAGGTGATAATAATAATAGGGTGTATTGGAATAGGTCAGGGATCGGCAACCTTTGGCATGTGGCCCATCAGGGAAATCTGCTGGGGCGCTGGGATGGTTTGTTTATCTGCAGTGTCCTTAGGTTTGGCTGATCGCAACTCCCACTGGCCACGGTTCACCGTTCCAGGACAATGGGGCCTGCGGGAAGCGATGGTCAGCACATCCCCTGGCCTGCACCACTTCCCGCAGCCCCCATTGGCCCGGAACAGCGAACCACGGCTAGTGGGAGCTGCGATCGGCTGAACCTGCAGATGCTGCGGGTAAACAAACCGTCCCGGCCCGCCAACGGATTTCCCTGATGGGCCGCATACCAAAGGTTGCCAATCCCTGGAATAGGCTATCAGGCTGTAATTCATAGACCTACTAAGCCAATCAGTAAGAGTAATCGCAACATGTCACTATAATTGTGGATCCCAATGCAGAATCAGGGACTAATATCAGACATGATATAACAAGAAGGTAACAATGCAACAGAAGGGATAGGGGAGAAATGACTGTATGCCTTGGTTACTGAGCACTGGCTAGTAGATAATATGATGAGGTTAAGGTTTTATTGTTCTTGCTTTGGCATTTTTTAAGGTAAGGAGACATTTCAGCTGGCTAATTTAGTGTAGGCATACATGGTTTATGAAACACAGACACCTTTAAATTGTTTAGTCACATTAGTCACCATCTAATATCTAAATATATTTCAGATATTCCTGTTAAAACTATGTTCTTTATGAAAATCACTATGTCAACCCTTTTGGATATATTTCAGAAGTGAAGAGTTTCAAGTACATTTATGTTCCATAATCAGTAGAAGGTGTGTTTGCTTGACATCAGAGTTTAATATTATTATTATGGATTCATCTTTCTGGGAAGAATTACATTTTCTTGTCTGCTATATTTCCAGAATACAGGCCCTTTAATGCTACAAACAAATATATATAAATTGTAATATTTTCTCTATGCTTACCACCTTGATTGCTTGCGTAAACACTGTGAAGGGGTGAAATTGATCTTTCAAGCTTTCCTTGGTCTTATACACACAAGTCCATACTGATAAACATAAAACTCTGCAGGTTCAATGCAATGCTTTTTATGGAAAAATAAATAAATAAATCTGCAATGGTATCCAGTTTGACCTATCTATTTTCAAATAGAATTTATGGTATGTTTTTTCAGGCATGCACATTTAGTTGATTGAAAATAAACAATGTTATTCAGCTGCAGCTGGGTGTTTGAGTGTGTGTGTTTTTTCCCCCAGAAGTAACCTAGGCTAAAATCAACTTTATTCAGACTTGTTATTTTTTCTAGTCGCCAGAAAAATTACCGTAAAAATGAACCCATATGAAAATGAGCTCTTGCATGTAAAATATTTTCCCACACATTACTGCTGGTGAATGTTTTTACTTAGCTTGCTCAATGTGGCACGCCTGCACAAATAATGAATGTGCACTGCCTCAACATCAATTCTCACATTTTTTTTACTTGAAAACTATGTTTACAACACAGATCTACTGTATATTTTGAACTCAACCCTCTCTTTATAATAAGCTTTCCACTACGGACCAGTAAAATGATTGTTGATAATTCATGCTCCTGCAGAATGCCAGTGCTCCAGAAACTGTTTTTTTTAAAATGTGCTGTTTATCATAAAAAAAGTTTTTGATAATCCTTTGAAGATGAAGGAAAAGAACAATTTAACCTAAAGATGACATCGGTTGCAATTTGCTATAAATGGCTGCAGGAACAAAATTATTCAAACATGAAAATCTTGTGGAGCGAGATTCTCAGATGGTGTAAGTCAACATCCATTGAAGTCAATGGAACATCACAGATTTACACCTCTTGAGAAACTGGTCGGTAGCATATTTGTTTTTGTTTTTAAAAAAATCAAGGATTGTTTTATACCTCAACAAGTGCATTATTAAAATAGCTTATGGTTTCCTATGTAATATCTGTTGTTATATTAACTCTATTGCTGTAATGGGTTTAAGAAATAGCCCTGAATACAATGTTATATTTCCTTAAACTATTCATAAATATTTTAAAAGTTAATTAGGGGACTACAGGTATGAATAGGCCAAGATTTATTTATAATTAAAAGCTGATATCAGATGTCACCTCTTCTGATACAGAACATGCCTTTAATTACCTAGAATTAGGTATTTGTTTCTATGGTTTTCCAAAGTGAATAGAATTGGAATGACACTTTACCACTGTAAACTTGTTAGAAAGACTCACTGATGGTAATGAGAAAAGTTTCTTGGGTTTTGTTTGTTTGTTGCCTTGTTTTTAACAAGCAGGTAAAGTAAATGATAAAAATAGTAATATCTGCATTCCACTTATTTCACAGATATATTAAATCACAGTAGAATTTTGGTATAAATTGCCATGTGACCTTTATATGGTGCTTCCTAGATTTCCATGCCAATTGTTCTGCCTCTTTCAACCAAAATTTGAACACAAAACTGGACTTGTGGCCGACAGTGTAATCTTTCAGTGAAACAAATGTGTTTTTTTTCCCTCAAAGTCTTAATTAGGATACTTTTCACAAGGTGGAACTCAAGCAGAGGAAAACAGACTTTCCAGACCCCAAACTTATGGGAAATTCAATGAACAGAACAAACACCTGAAAAAATTGTCGGTCCTGTGTTTGGCACGAAAATGTAATCTGTATGTGTGGCTGTATATAGGGTCTGGGGTGTCCTTATCGATTATTATCATTATTTATTTATTTGTATTGTTGTAGTGCCTAGATGCCCTAGTCATGGACCAGAACCCCATTGTGCTTGATGCTGTACAAACACAGAGAAAAAAAGGATAACCCCAGCCCCAAAGTTTATAATCTAGGTAAATCTCTTACGTTGCTCTTCCTACAGCTTTAGTAAGTTAAGTCAATACAGTGATACAGAACAACCTAGTAACCCACCCAGAGTTATACAGTAACTGGACCTACTGACCAGGTTACATACAGTGTTTATAAAATTATTACACCTCAGTATGTTTAGATTATTTCATAGCAGTCCAATGGCTGTCACACAGAGTTTGAAAGAAACACTAGCAAGATAACCTTTAATGAGGCTCTGATTTAATTTCTCTGCTTCCTACAGGGCTGAGCATTTTTACTGGTGTAGATAATATCGAGCCCAATTCTGAAAAATCTTAATACAAATAAAGTCCATGAGACTTTTGCTTGAGTAAGTATTTAAGAATTGGGTACTGTATCTTCAAAACTACAAGCAGCTTTGGGACAAGTGCATTATGGTCTCTTGGGAACAAATCTGCCTCTCAGTTTCCTTGCTTTGGTGTAATGAAAGCATTTGGCAGGCAATTTCCACAATTTTTCCTTTTACTTTTTTGTTAAGCTGTGCTCTGAACTATAGTAAAGGGAGATTTCTTAGTCAAATTATGTTCTCACTATAGCTGTGCAATGGAGTGTAGAATTTGTTCCTGAGGTCTAAAGTAAGATTCACCTAGAGTAGATAAATGAAACACACATTGTTCAACACAAACCAACAAGGGTATCTTTAACACATGCTTACGTTTATGTGCTATATGTATAAATGTATTACAGTAATGGCCAAAAAGCTGGAAGGTTGGATTTGAGAGTTAGACAGCCATTAAGATTATGGACCAAATGCACTTGAGCAACATTATTGCTGGTCTACATGCAGAATTTAGCTCTATGAATTCCACAGTGTATCACAACTATAAAAACATCATGTGGTCATGGTTAAATTACTAATTTCTTACTGACATCAGGGGTGTGTTAGTGGTTACACATCAGAGTGTACACTTCCAGGCTTCTTTATGTAATTACAAGAATCTATGGAATAATGTAATGCCACCAGTGTATCTTAATTCTTTTGTTGTTTCCCCCCCTGTATTCCTATTTAGGAATGTAACACAATAAGGCTAAATCGATGATAAAGAAGCTATGATATAGAGGTGAGAACATAATTAATTAAAACTAGAATAGAAATGTATTGAAAAGAAAAGAAAGCTAAAGGGCTAAATTTGAACTGAAATCTCCCCTACTAAAACTAGGGGTTTTGCTCTTATCTATTACCATTCATGTCTGGATACAGTCAGACCATTTTTATCAACCATCTGCATAGTACCTGCTGTCCTGTATAGAGTAATCAGAACAATTGCTACCAATTTAAAAAAAAACCCAAAAAACAAACAGCTGACATCTAATATGTGCTGAAAGATCACCACTGCTCAGCCATTAGTGGGAACTAGACTGATAAACTCCTGAGTAGGTTTTGACACACACACAAGTTTGTATATCAAGTTTATCCTTGAACACAATGGAAATGATCTGCTGTTCACCAGCACTGAAGCCATAGTGAGAGTCCAGACAATCCAGTTTGTGAGGGAGAGGTATACCTATATACACATTCCTCCCAAGTTGTACTTGTGCAGTGTTTAAGCTATGTGAGGTTTAGAATTGCTAAAGCTAACGATGCTGCCAAGATACAAGGTGAGGCAGGTATATTTTTAGTAATTCCTCCATTTATTGAGTATATGACCTGCACTTTTTGGGTTCTAGTTTCTTCAAGTATTAGAATACCTGAATAACTTAGACCTGCCTAAGGGCTAATCTGATTTTATTTTTATTCGAAAGAAAGAACATTTATGGATTTGTTCATTCCAGTTCCTTCTCTTTTAATTTGTTCTCTGCTGACACCTTTGGATTTGTATCTTCTCCCACCATCCCCCAGCTGCACACCAGCCATCTCAGCCATTGCATAGCCACAGACTCGAAGATATATGAAAATCTTGGTGTAAAGAGTGCAAATCGTTGCCCTTTCATGTGCAGAACACTTATGCTTTGACTCTTTCTCTGGATTTGAAATAAAATTCAAAGACTTTTGCAAATAAATAGTGATTTTTGTAATGTCTGTATATGCTGTGTAAGATATTTCCTCTGCTTAGTGAGATATAATAACTTTGTGCTATAATAATTTGTAAGACCTGTTTAGTTCAGTATGATTTTGATTTCTATTGAAATGCAGCATATAACACAGACATATTGGTGCAGTACCTGTTTTTCCATTTACCCAGCAGATGACACTTATTTTGCATGGTACTTTTACGCAAGGCCAATAATGTGACATTTCTCCACTCTGTAAATCATGACATATATTATTAATTCAATGTTTTATAAGAATTCAAGTTGGGAGGAGTAACTCAGTTTTCAAGTTGCCTGTAGTATCTCTTGGACAGGATAAAAGGCTATGATAGTAATTAGTCTTTTAAATAATTTCTTATGTCCTTAAACATATTATGTAAATATATAGTATATGTCGAATGTGAGTGTGAGAGAGAGAGAGAGAGATTTCTTGCTATATTTGCATTGCTGCATTTGTAACTGAGCTGAAATGATGAAGCAATTTGTAGTGGTGTCAGTGACTCCTCAGGGGATACTCTATGAATGCATGTCATTAGATGCAACACAATTTGCTTGGCTTTTTGCTCACTGTGTGCAGCCTGGTGCAAGATTTTTGTAAGGGTTTGATATTGGATTTTAAAAGAGTTAATGTTTTGTTCATTTTAAATGAACCTGAATGTTCCTGTTTCCCCTGCCCAGACTGCTTGGCAAACCAGAAATTATTCTCTACTGTTTTCTAGAATATTCTTACTTACACTGAAAGGGGTTAATTTAACCAATGCGGGAGAGAGGGGGGAAGAGATATTGGAGGATGGCTTACAAGGCCCTCTGCGCTGCTTAAGCACTGAGATGTTTAGGTAAACGGGATGTGGGTGGACCTGCCCAATGGGCTGGGGGGAAGAGTGCTTCTGGCCTGCATGCTGCTGGAGGGGAGCCATGAAGAGATGAGCATGTTGGAGAAATTTGGGGTCAGACTGGTAACGGACCATGCAATTTCAGCATTGCAGATGCTGTAGTCCTAGGACCCCCTCTAACAAGTACAGAGTTCAGTGGCTTCTTCTCCAGGCAGTGGGCACAACATTGGCCATGGAGGGGCTGTGTTGCAGCTTCACAATCTGCTTTGGGGTTGGGGGATGAATTCCATTCTCCCTTCTCCTGGGTTACTGCTTACACACAAAGCCTATGGTTCAGCTTTTATGTTAGATTAAATCAATATTTACAATCTTAAAAAATAAGCTCAAAAAGAAAGTATATTTTAACAAATCTAGGTATCATCATTGCAGAAGCATTGAACACATAAGTAGCACTTGACATCCTCAAAGTGCTTTGTACATATTAAGTGCAACACGGAAGGGAACCAACTAACCTTTTCAAGACCATAAACTAGCATTGGGCTGATAGTTTGTATCAAATATTTATTTGATGAATTCTAGTCTGTTTGTTGATGCTGTTGTTCACAAATTGTCCAAGAACAGCTCACAATTTTCTCAATTCTATTTGTCATGCAAAATTGTGGAAATGCCAGGTCCATTCATATACCCTTGTTCCCTAACAGCAACCACCAGTGCCTTTCTTACCCCTTCCCCATCCCAGTCTCACCAGAAAGATATGAAGTAATATTCTCCTTACTTTTAGTTACAGGTGAGCCAAAGTACGTCAGATGATCCCAGATCAGTGAAAAATACACCTTAAAAATGGCAGAGAAATACATTTTAAATCAAAAAATGAAAAGAATCAGTTATGTGTATAAGTGCCAGGACATGAGTTCATGGTTCCCGTGGAAGAGGCAGCGAGCTCACCACGGCTTAAAGCAGCTAAAGGAAACTCTAACTGTGGCAGGAGAAAAACAACTCTGAACTCAGATCCTGGAAGTTGAACCCTGGGCAGTTTACTCTTAGAATGTAGCCAGGCTTCAGATATTTGCATGGCCCATGCACACACCGTTGTGTTTGGATCCAACGGTCCTCACTCAGGCAAACCTCCTAATGAATCTTCCAGTGAAAATGAAAGTGCATTCTCAATGTGCCTAGGTAATGAAGAATTTACAAACAGTACCAGTGCCATCACTATCACTAGCCTGCTGGGTGACCTTGGGCAAGTCACTGCCATGATCAGTGCCTCAGTTTCCCCACATGTAAAGTGTAGGTAATGACACTTACCTCCTTTGTAAAATACTTTGAGATTGACAATGAAAGATCCTATTTAGGAGTTGGGTATTATTATTATATTTCTTTCTTCCCCTAACTATCTTCTCATCGATTAGAGGATGTTTGACTACCCTGGCAAATGAATGAGTGACTTTGCGATCAGGGCAGCTTGTAATATGATGGTAAAATGAAATCTGCGCTTGACAAGGAAGAGTTCAACTTAAAAATAATGTTAATAAAAAAAGAAACCCTGATGCTTTATTTCATATGAAGAATTTGATTCTGTAGTTTATACTATTACAGAGCAATGAAATCTGCCCTGAAGAAAATTTTCAAAATAGATGCACCTCACTGAGATTTTATAATCCTTTTATAATGAAAATTGCTTTTTTTAAAAATGTTATCTGGGACAAATTTACCTGACCTCACTAACTTTGTGGATTGAGCCACTTTGCCCAGAGTATTTTTCTGCAAGTATTGCTAACCACATTGCATGGCTGTTCTTTAGATTAATTTTTGAAAGGAAGATGTAGCTCTTGAGGGCTGAGAGTGGTACTTCTATGTTCTCTTCCCTGTTCTGCCATTGTCTTATTCTGTGAATCTGGGCAAATCACTGTATTATGTTCATGCCTCAGTTTTCCCTTCCACAAAGAGGGTATAGTGATCTGTAGCATTCGGGGTGGTGTGAGGTTTGTTTAATTTATATGTGAATATATATAAAAAGAATAAAAGAAGACTGAGATCCTTGGAGGAAAGGAACAATGGGATCAGTCCTGCAAGGGTCTCAGCACTCTGGCCCTGACATTGCAAAGCACTTAAATATATGTCTAACTTTAACATGGGAGTAGTCTCATTGAAGTCACACTTAAGCATGTGTTTAAGTACTTTGCAGGATTGTGATCAGAGTGCTCAGTGCCTTACAGGATTGAGCCCTGAATAAGTATAGAGCATTGTTACTTAATCCCTTTGTACTTCATGAGTCTCTCATAATTGCAGCTGTATTACACAGTCTGCCTTGCTGAGCCAGGCTCGCTAACGTACGTCAGGCCATGAAGATACTTGGCTAAGCAACAAATAACTCACACCTGCTTTTCTTCACCATTGTAATGTACTTTCGTGCTGCCACTCTGGCGCCAATGCTTCCTGCAGCCTAGCTATCTGTCTTTGCCTTTTCTCACTCATGGTAAGGTGTGAAACAGACACAGAAGGGGCTATGGAGAGGCTGTTGCCATGGTGGGGCTCGAGGAGGCTCGGCTGTCACTCAACTCCCTCTTAAAGCTACACTACCCTTGTTCAATCTAAGTAATGGGTCCAGTGGGCAAGTAATAGGTCCAATGGGTCTATTACCCATTTTTATTGCATAGCAAAGTAAATAGGCCAGTAAAACTAACACTCGGCCCCAGGGCTGCAATAATTCACACACCTTCTTACACCTTTCTTTTTTTCCCCCTTCAGAGTTGTTCTAGTGAACTTTTCCAACATTTCAGGTAGGGCTTTTGTGAATTCATCAGTAGAGAAGGCAGCGATTGACTAAGACAATATTTTAAAGTGTTGCATGTTTGTTTACAGTGGCTCATGTCAGGCCTTTACTACTTGATTATACATTCATGAATACCTATTGAGATCACATTTTACTCTGCCTACATTGTTTAATAGCGAGGACATAAAATAAAAGAGTATAGGCTATCAGGTTTGACTGCCTGAGAGACTGGGTTTTTTTCCATGTAGCTAAGGAAGGGGTGATTTCCTACTAAACCAAACTGAGGTACTGAGGAAAAGAGCATTCTTTCCTAAATAGCAACAATAATGCATTTGGGAGCCACTAGTAAATGAGATTCTCATTCCCTGCTCAACCATAGTTATTCTGAGCTGGAAATCTAACAGAAACACTGCCAGATCAAAGGGTAGGTCTGTACCTGGGACTGATTAGAGAACAACTGCAGAGGTGCTGCTTTTCCTTCTCAAAGCTTATTCATGTTTTTTCCTTTTTTTTAAAAAAAACCATGTGTTTTAATGGTAGAGTAGAGAATGACCCCTTCCCTTTTTGGTTGAGTCCCATTCATCTGTTAGTTGTACAAGTGCAAACTTCTTATGGACAACTGTAGATGAGGAATCACAATGATAATGAAAAACACTGAAGGTGCAGGGAATAGTAAAAAAAAAAAAATATCCCAACAGGATTCCCATGAGATCTCCAGTGCTTTCTGCTTTTAGTGAGAACAGTATTTTGGACAGTGTTTTCTCACTTCTGGTCCTAGCCAGAAAGTATGGAACTATAAGAAAATATTTTTAATCAAACTTTTCTGAACAGCTTTGGCCAAAATTAGGAACATAAGAATCCCCGTACTGGATCAGACCAGACGTCCAATGACTCCAGTATCCTGTCGCTGACAGTGGTTAGTTAGTACCAGTTGCTTTACACAAACGTGCAAGAAACCCCACAGTAGACAGTTATAGAATAATCTGCCTACAGGAAGAGTTTCCTTCTAGCCTCCATTAGTTAGAAGTTGGTTTATGGACTGCACTAAGATTATAGGATATGTGATTAGGTGCATGTGGGTTGATATCCTTTCCATACTCCTAGAGCGTGTCTACACGGCCCTGCAGAATGGATTACAGGGGCGTGAGCTGCAGCACTTACTAAAATGTTGTGCTGTAATGGTCCCAGGTAGACCCTGCTACTCTGAACTTAAGGTTCCTATTTGGCATTAACATAGTTCTGTTTCAAACAGAACTACATTAATGGAAACTAGATACCTTTTAGTTCGTGCTAGCAGGGTCTACACAAGGAAATTACAGAGCAAAAGTTTAGTGCGTGCAGCAAATGCCACCCACCTAAATCGATGGGTTGGGGAAATGGATGGGGCTGGCGGGGAAATGGGGAACAGTCCCAATGTAAGAGAGGGAGACGCTTGCCAAGGGATAATAGGTAGCTCCTCCCCCTGGGAGTTTCTGGCACCCATTAGCCAGCTGGGAAAGAGGGGTGCTGATTGGACAGCGTTCTGCAGCTCCCAGGATTTAGCCCACTGCAGGAGCCATGGGGAGCCTCTTTCAGTTCCGTTCCAGCAGCCAACCCTACCCTTCTAAATTAGGAATGGGAACCCAGCCTGACAGATACTGAGGGTCTAGCTCTTTACCCATTTGGCAGCAGGAATGAATTTCTTCTCCCATGGGCCAATTGGCAGAGGACCAGGGAGTTATTTGCCTTCCTCACAGCACCTTCAAGCCACAGTGGGTTAAATAGGAACATGCTTAGTACTTAACTGAGGTACAGGGGTAGTGCTGTTTACTTGTTGCAAGTTGCAGCCAGTTTTCAGTGCAGTTAAAAGAATAAAATGACAGGTCCCAGAGGTAAAATACGGGGGATTTTGGTGATGGGCCTTGGGTTCATGTGACAGGTGAGACCCCGTGGGCCGAGATCCCCATCCTGCTGCACCCTCTGTCCCTTTCACGATGGGGAGGGCTCTAGGATTCAGAGAGAGCTGAGTCCTGCGAGATAGGCTGAGGAGAGCCAACCCTGCGTTAGGTGTCATATAGGAAGGAGCCCTGTAACCCGCACACTGGACTCAATTAAATGCCTGACATAAGAGAGTTGGGTGATGGGAGGGTAGTGCCCCTCCCTTGTGTTAAACTTTAATAAAAGTTGTGGCTTGCCACTTAATTCCATGCACGTGTGTGTTCTCCTTTTGTCCTCATCAGTTCACACCCCTCATAGTCCACACTGCAGAGCCATATAGACAAGCCCTTAGTTACCTTTTAATGCTTATGCGTATAACTCAGGCTCGCCTCATTATCCAGGTGGTAGTTGTTGAGGATGATTTTATCTAAAGCAGCTGTTTCTACTTCCCTGGTTGTGAGGCACAAAACTGTTTAAAATAAAAATCTAGAGGAATTGCAAAACTCTCTTCATTCTGTGATGCACATTAGAC
Organism: Eretmochelys imbricata; assembly: GCF_965152235.1. Classification (NCBI taxonomy): domain Eukaryota; kingdom Metazoa; phylum Chordata; order Testudines; family Cheloniidae; genus Eretmochelys; species Eretmochelys imbricata. Next base: position 125,801,142 of record NC_135572.1, read on the forward strand.
AGAGTTGTGAGACAGAGGCAGTGAAAAGGAGCATGATTTCTTTATGAATTGGTACTTTTCCTCCCTCCAGGATCCTCATTAACACCCCCAACATGTAAAAAAAATCTTCTATTTTCAATTTGCTAAATGGTGAATAAAACTTTATGGAAAAAGCCCTGGTGGGATTAGTGTTCAGCTAGAAACCATTAGAATGCCACAGCATAACATAGATGATTACGGCACAGGCAAGGAAACTAAACAGAGATCCAGTACGTAGAGAGGTGGAAAGTAAAGAGAGCCCCCCTGGGACCAAGTCAGGTTAAGCTGTCTGTGAACAGTAGTCAGCTAATGCTCATGCAGAAGCAGATTTGGAACAGATAGTTAATGCTGGAGAACAGAATACTGGACATCTAAAACAGGGGGTGTTGAAAGCTGATTTCTCGAGGTAAAACAGGTAGACAAATTAAAGATTAAAGTAACATGAAAGGAAGCTCTCTTTACAGTGTTGTTTTTCCTAAGCAGTTCTTCTTCAGAGTTAATTTAGGGTCTGTGAAAGTTGCCAGACTGACAGCCCTAAAGGCTGATGTCCTCTTTTTATCTGCAGAACGGGTCCAACGTTCCTCCACAGCCGTACTAGTGTCCCTCAACCCTGCCCTGAAAGAACCATCTCAAGGGATAACAGGGTACTGGGCGTCCACATTCATTCAGTCCCTGGACTCTCCACTAAGAGTGTCAAAAAGTGTTTGTGTTGGAGGTGGTTTAGTAACGTGGTGATATGTCCATTAGTAACTGCACAAAAACCACCAGTACTTCTCACACAGACCGCCAAATGGCAATGAGATTACCTTCTGCAGTGCTTTATGGATCACCGTTTCCTTATACAATGAAAAGAAGACTAGGCATCACTATTTGAGGAGCATTAGCCAAGCTTTAGTGATAGTACATTATAGACCACCAGGAAGCAGTCCCATAAGAACATACTACTTACTAACAGACTGAAAATGTTCAGGCCTCTTGTCTGGATTTAATCTAATTGTTCTGCTGCTACTAGAGAGATCCTGGAGTTTCTCTAAAGAATAAGGAAAGATATGGTCCTTTTACACTCCTAGGAGCGTAATCTTAAAAAATGTCTTCACTGGTTTTCCACTGGCTAGAGCCTTCTCTCACATTGTGTTACCACGTATAGTGAGTACATTCGTCGGGGGAGGGAGGAAGATTCACTCCTCTGGCTCCAAGTAAAATTGGTACTGGTTGTCTCTTGCGTTCCAGTCTTAAAAACACTTGACAATTTGACACTCACACTGCTAAGTGGAACTGACAGAGGCTCATCAACAATAGGACATTGTTATCAGCCCTGGCAGAAATCATACCAACAGCCTTATGTGAAGTGATGACTTGCATTTACTTCCAGGAGGGTGAATGCAATTGGGTGTCAGTTGTTCCCTGTGTATGACTAGGGAAAGGTGAGGAAGTTACTTAAAGAACTTGTGTTCTTCCTGCTTCCCTCTCAGTCATCTTGGAAATAGATTGCAAATTGTTAAATCTTAAAATGCTGCAGAATAAGTGTCTCATTATTTTACTGTATTTATGTATGGCTTGGAAAAACCTAATATGCTCCAATGATTGGTTTCAGATGTTGGTCTTTATCAGGCCCAAAATGCTGGGCAAAAGATAAAGGCAAATTGTTAGTACCATTGTGCTTGCCAATAATCTTTCTCCTCTTTTTCTCCCCTAAGAATCTGGTTGCATTAATGAGACTGTTTGCACAATACACACTGCACTGACCTTTCACGTCTGGGACAGGCATACCAATCCTGCCTCAGACAGAGTGATGGAAAGCAATTTGGATCTGAAGGTTATAAGTGGTCAAAGCTGAAATGAATTCTGACAAGTTGTAGCTGAATTCCTGTTGCACAGAAACAGCCATCCCCTCTCCTCTCCTCCCTTTAAATGATCCAAAATTGGCTGTTTAATATCTGAGAGTTCCAGAGCTGGAGACTGTAGGAAATGGAAGGGTTTTATTGAGGCCAGCTGAAGGTGCTCTCATCAGGTGAATGGAGGTGTGTTGACAGCCCTTGAGCGTGCAAGTGAGTGACATGCAAATCCTGCATCCTAAAGTGACCTTGGAAAAAAGTGTATGAAGAAATTAACGGAAGAATTTAAAAAGGGTTAGGTTTACTGCGCTGTCATCTTATTTCATGATACTCACTTAATAAATAAAGAGAGATTAAATATTTTCCTTTCACTACTCCATCGTTGTGCAGACCTGTTGACAAAAATGAGTAATGTGACATTTGAGTGGAAAATGTTGAATGCATGCATGGACCACTGTACTTGAAAAGGATCATTATAGTACTGCATAAAATAAATGCTGTAAAAACTGTAACTTAATTAAGGAAGCATTTACCCTTTCCTCTTCCAGTGTTGGTCTGGGCTTTTTTATTTCACGATCATTTACAGTGTGCATCTTAGATTAAACCAGATAATATAACATCTTTGAAAAAATAAAGTGACTAGAAGGCACAAAGAGCTTAGTGAGTTTCCTGCGTAGTAAACCATCTACCCAATGCTCTTTCTGAATGAAAACATCACCCAAGGGCAGGCATATGGATTTCTCTACACTTGGCTTTTCATTCTTAAACCAGTCCATTTGTTTTTCTCTGCCATAAATTCTTGTGAACTTTAACAGACCGAGAGCCTATATATGGTGAGGCTGCAACCCAAGGGCATGTGAACTGCTAAAATCTAATGGTTTCTTCTTCATTTCCTAACTTCTCGCTAAAGAAGCCCCACCTATGCAGAGCCAAAGGAACTGTTTAGAGAACACCTAACTATTACCCATACATTATCTTTCCTTTTTCTGCTCTTTTTGCTGTGTGATGATAGAGGAAACACCTGCACTGGGGCTCTGGCCCCCTTCTACCCAGCTGACTTTTTTCATCCATGCACTGGCTTGGGGTCAGCCTAGCAAACAGGTGTTTTCCCTCAGAATAGCTTTCTTGCCTGAATCCAAGTGGATCATAAGGGCCGAACTTTGCCGCGGGAGATCATAGGTCAAACACAGCAGCACTGGGTCCCTTGGGTACTGAGCTTACCAGGTGTTTAATATTATCAGAGGTTATTTGCTGAAACCGTGATAGTGTTCTCAGCGATTCAAAATAAATTTAACGAGAACGCTTTTAAAAGCCCCCCCATTAGAGGATGTCTGTTCAATGGACAGAGAGGCTAACGTTAATTCGATCAGGCATGTGTACTTTCTCCAAAAGGGAACATATGTACGCAGAGGCTTGGCCCCATTTGTTGCAATTTTGGGTCTCATTTCCATTTGCAAGAAAGATAACTACTTACATATGGAAGCAATAAATAAGAGAAGTCATTAAAATTTCTCTAATTTAGAAAAAAAAATCTTAATGAAGTAATATCTTTGCCAGGGCAGGCAGAAATGTAAATTAGAGAATTGTAAGGAAACCTATTAAAGGGATTGCTATGGTACTAGTATTTTTTTCATTTAATGAATTTATGAATTGCTCGTTGTTAGGCCACAGACTTTGTTAATTTCCTATGTGTTTAGCTAAGCAGCAAAAGGGGGAAAAAGTGCTTGGGAACAATGAACCTGGCCTAATACTTTCATACAATCTGTTAAGTCTATTAGTTTAAATCTGAAAATCAAAACCAATAATATTTACAGGAAGTGTAATGCAACAAGAGGGAATCTAGGCTGTGCAGAGTGTCAGTGTATCTACTTCTGTACTAAAAATAATGGCACTCTTTTATAATTTGAAGGGTATTCAGTTCTTTTAGTTTTGCAAGCCCCCACGCAATGAGTCTTAAAAGACTGAGAAATGTACTGAACAGTTTTATTAGAGGTAAGGGAAATGCTACCCCCCGCATATCAATTTATAGCATCAATTTAACAGTCATGTGTCCACTAGTAGTAAAATCAGAGGTCTGGTAACACCATACTCTCCTGGACAGCCTCTGCTCCAATGCCTGCAGAAAGATTTACATGCTTCCTCTTTCTAGTGGACAGAAGGGGTCTCACAGGCTCAGCCAGTGGAAAAATGGAGTCGGAGCAGCCAAGGAATGACTAAGGCATTGAATCTTAGTTCCTATATCATTGCAGATTGGGAGCTGGAGTGGGTTGGAAAAGGTTTATTTGTGAACTCAGTTAGCTAAAGTACAAATTGGGATTTCCAAAAATGCCTAAGGGGACTGGGCACCAAGTCGGTAGGAGCTGGGGCCATGCCAAGGGCTTTTGAAAATCCTATCCTTACTACCAGGGATGTGACAGAGGGGAAAAAAGGGTGGTCCTCCAATAAGTCACTTCTTTCCATGTTAGAGATGTGATGCCATTCTGTTTGCCTATATTGGAAAGTAAACCAAAGTAGGAATGGACCTATCCCACCTATGTCATTCAATGCAGGCTTCATTGTAGAGAATGATGACATAGCATCAGTGAATGGATGTTTCCAGTTCAGTGATTATCTAAAGTACTGGGTTTTGGAGATAATACTATCAGGATTTGCACTGGCATCCCCTCCTATGGGGAGTTAGATGCACAACAGAATACCCACCATCTCTACAGATCGGTCAGTACCATGTTAGAGCTGCCTACTTCTTCACTGGTTAACCGTGACACCTCTGTTTCCTGATTCTGAAAATAGGTCCTCCTAACTTCATTGGGATCCTCCTGACTTCTGCAGCATCTGGCAGTTAATGAACAACCAAGACATTTATTTAAACCACAACCTCCTGTGACACTGAGCAGTGAATCTCTCATCTTTTTATAGAAGCTAAGTTAGTGGTGACCATATCCACCGCAGGTGGATGGACCAATCCAGATAAAAAGATAAGACACACACAAACTCCAACCAAACTTCTTATGAGTCTTGATAAAGTTTAACTTTCTTCCCATTATGTTTCACTTTTCTGTGTCTCTACACTGCTGCTTCTGGTCCCACTTAGAACTCAGACGTGCAAAACCACCAAAACAAAGGCTCTTCTTGTATCCTGGCATAAAAAGAAATCTCACTGAAAAGCCTGTCCTTGTGAGATTTTCCAGCCCGTGTCTGCATTCTTGAGGGTCAGATAGTTTGGATAAGCGTCATAGAGGTATTTGAACATTTTCTTTTTCTCCACTGAATCTCCAAACCTTCTGGGACTCACAAACAGCTAGACACGTTTGTGCTGCTGGACTAGATGTGTTTTCACATGCCCTTGGCACTGAAAATATTTACCAGGGAGTTACTAGTTGCCAGTTAGAAAAGTCAAGAGCAGGTTTTCTGGGTCTCCTTTGCCCCTGTTACAGGTGAAAAGTGTTTGGTGATTAATTAATTAAGAATATTCTTGAAGTTCAGATACTGGACTGGAACTCAGAAGAACTGGCTTCCATTCCAGCCTTGGCCAATGCTTCCTGTGTGACCTCAGGCAAGTCACTAATGTCTCTGAGCCTCGGTTTCCCATCTGTTAAATGGAGATAATGCTTCCCTACCTCACAGGTATGTTGTGAGGATAAAATCTATTAAAGTTTGTCAGATACTAGGAGCACCTCAGAAGAGCCGACCAATGAATTATTCCTGCATAATGAGTCAACTGAAGAAGCCCTTGTTTGGATATTGTTAGTGAACTCTCTTCATGGGGGCCAATCTTAGGTAAAATCCAAAATGGAAATTCCGAGGAAGCATAATGGACTTCAGTTACTGATTTGTTTGGTGGTCAGTAACAATTAAACCAGCTTGGATTTTATACCACGTGAAAACATTCCACCCTGCTGTTTCTGAAGGCATGAGCCAACAGCACAAGAAACTATGCCTGGCTTCTGTGCTAGTAATGTATTTATTATTTGCGTTTGGATTTCTACATCCACACCAGCCTAGATTTTAAAAAATGGACCAATTTTAAAACACAGACACAAATAATGATCATCTTTTTACCTATAACAGTCATTATGACATTTGCTCCCAAGACATTGCTCCCAATGCACTATATGGAATAGCCCGTGCTGAAATTCATGAGAGCAGGATTGGACCCCAAAGTCCTACCAAGCCCCTGAAAGCATATCTTCCCCTTTCAGATCAACCCATCTCTCCTGAAAATGCTTGAGAAAATATATTGGGATACATAATGGTATAAATTGTTAGAAACCCATTATGGGCCTATAACCATTTATACCAGTTGAGGATCTGCCTCATTGTTCCTGGAAGATCAACAAAATCAGACTCTATCTGACTGAGAAGGGAAGTGAGTTCCGAAGTCAAGGGCCTTCATTGAAAATGCCCTGGGCTTCTATCCCCTAAGACTGAACTTTTCAAGACTGCTTAAGAGTGCCCTGTTCCCATAAATGTTAATAGACACTGAGCGTTCAGGTCCCTCTGGCAGTTTTGAAATTTTCACCCCAAATGTATAAGTCTCTGGCCAGTTAATTTTAGTGTCCCAGATGATCTTGATTGTTGTGATAACTGACTGAGAGAGAGGGGATCTCTATAGGCCTGTTCCACAGCCCACTGAAAATTGACTTCAATGGGCTTTATATCAAGGCCTAAAATATCTATGGAATAATGTGAACGCCATGAAAGCAAATCTGCTTTCTTTCATTTGAATTTTTGTGTCGACTAAAAAATTATATAAGCTTTGTTTAATCAGAGCCACCTACTGTAAATGAACAGAAGTTCAGTGCTTTAGTTGTGATTTCAGGTACTGAACTCAACGAAACTCCTTGTTCCTGACCCCGCCCATCCTCCTACACCAAAAGTAGGAGGATTTTCCATATATTTATTTAATGTCACAAACCAAATGTTGCACGTGTTAATATTATATGTATCACTATGTAGATGCATTTAAAATAGTGCAAGATTACCTTGTCTTTCTGTTTTGTATGATGTCTTGCATAACACAATGTGGATTATAAACTATATTAACACTTCACAATTATAAAGTCACACTATATATTTTAAATAACACTAATATTAATCTGTTTTATAGCATTTTAAGTACATTTTCTAACTGGTTGCATGGCTTTTCCATTTGCTGTCTATACAATACCCTAAAAAAGATCTGAGGAATACATTCTTGTTCCATGTGGGTTATTGCTAATCTAATTTTATTCAAGGTTCTTGTGATGTGTTGTATCAACACAGAGTAAAGGTCTCAATATGGGGAAAAGCACCAGGAGATCGGTAATGCAGAAGGATAGGGAAAGTGAGTTCTCCTTTTCATAATTTACCACAGTGAGTGCAAATGAAAATGTCTGTAGAGGTTTGCTAGTACCATTTACCGAGCTCTAGGCACTTGCCACATATTAGATTTCTTATTAAAGTATAGTTAGTACAAACAGAGGTGTTGTAAAGTTACAGGATTCCAACACCAATTAAAATAACTTGCTGCCTGCAAATTACAGTGCTTTGGGAAATGTATTTGGTGGAAGGAGGAGAAAAGAGGATGGAAAGAAAGGAGGAGGAAAAGTCCATTACAAATCTGAGCCACTCACCTTGAACGATAGATAGAATATATGAATGAATAAATAACAGTGGCTCCTGGCCAAAGAATAAAATTAAGGGGAAAATAAGTGCTAATGCTAATGAGCGTGGTAGATGTTGAATTTGATTTCAAAAATCATAAAAGGAGAGAGTGAGGCATATTTTCTTTTAAGATAAATTATCACTTTGAAATGGCCAAAAGCCAAGTGTTTTGTTTTAGCAACCGGATTAGCAGGATGGTTAGAGGAGAGGGACAAATCTGACTGGCTGATTCAGTCAAAAATATATCCTGATCTCCACTAATAATTGTAAGTGAATTGGGCCATTCGGTGGTGGATTAAGATGGAACAGTTAATCTGTGATCTGGACCCCATGCTCCCTCAAGATTCCCCCCCAGCTACTCTCACCTACTTGTGGATTTTGTTTTCCAGCAACAACATCCTTTACCCCTCCTGAAAATGTTTCAGGAAGTAGCAGATGGCTTTTTACTTTTTTTTTTAAATAGATTTAGCCCTCAAGAAAGGGGCTGGACTGACAGCTCTAGAGTAAACCTATTTATGCTCAAACACATGCAATACAAACTTCCCTACACTGTTCCACCAACGTGTTTCAGTCCTGACTTAAAGGTAATCATCTAAAGGAGTGAAAGGACAACTCATTCTCTCAGCCCAGCCTCTCTGCTCTCGAGGGGCCCAGGGGTTCACTCATGTAGATCTACCTGCAGAATTTTGGCCTTTGGGTTCAATCCTGCAGGGTGCTGAGGACTCTGGTTCTGATCCAGCAAAGCATTTAAACATGTTCTTAAGTTTAGTAGTCCCGGTAACTTCACAGGCTTAATGTCCTTGCAGGACTGAGTCCTCCGACTGGAAAATCTTTGGGGCAGGGTCTCATTTGTAGTGCACATTTGTAAAGTGCCAGGTACAGTTACGACACCTCTGAAGTAAGATATGGTGTTGATGATAATCTTGATTCAGTACTGTGATGCTTTTCAGCATCTCTGAGGAATGGGGCTTAATGCTGGAAATCTTATTTTCAGTCTTTAAACTGTCATTAAGAAAAGAGTGTCTTACTGTCTGAAAGGAATTGTTACTAGCTTGCCCCCCAGATCTCCAGAAGCCCAATTTCTAAACAAATTGTACATCCAACTTCCAATAACATTTTATGTTTACATTGTCCATAATAACAGTAATGAGCTGCTCTTTTCTCTTCCCTGGTCATGTGTTAGCATATTTTTTTTTCCATTGGAATCCTCCAAACAGAATTATTTACAGTATTTATGTATCTTTCACTGATCCTATTTGCCATGAACTGACTTTGCATTCAGGTCATCTGTAATGACAGACTGATTCACCAGGAGAGTCTCCTTATTGGACTGGACCACCAGTACCAATATTACTTCTATCATCCTGATAGTTCCCTTCATGACTGTGAGCTTTTGCTCAGTTCACATCAATGTTCAACTGTCAAGTTTTGAGTGATTACTAATGAAGCTGTCTCATAAAAAACAAACAACCCCTCCCCCTCACAATGTTTCCTCTTTGTAGCATACGCAGGCAAACATTTCAGCGTTAATGCTATTTCAGTGTTCTACAATGTTTAAAATAGTTCTAAATATGAATTACATTCTCACAAATCATTAATGACATCCAATACCCTCTATTACTGTTATTTATTATTTATTATTTGAGTGATGGTAGTGTCTAGAGGACCTCATGAGGGATCAAAGGCCCATTGTGCTAGTCCCTTGCTCGGCATATCAGTCCAGGCTGATGAACAAACACAACAATGAATTACAAATATTAAAAGCCTGTTGGCATGGCATAAATCTAGTTTTCAAATGACAATGATAGAGTAAAGACACCAACATAGTAGGCACTAATTGGTACCTTTGGTGGCATTCTCTGCGGCAAGGCCAACGACTGAATAGACACAGAGGGCCTTTAATGCATAGCAGTGATTCTTCCTGGTCGTTGCTGAGGCACCATGGCAGAGGAGCATGTAGAAAGGCGTTCTAAATCCTGTGCCACAGTGGTTCTGTTCACAAAGAGGAGGGCTTCCGTTTCCAGACTTAGGCCAGGGCTACCCTACAGACCTATATCAGTATAACTCCATTGCTCAGGGGTGTGAGAAATCCCCATCCTTGAGCAACATAGTTATACCGACCTAACCCCCCGTGTAGACAGTGCTATGTTGACAACAGAACTTCTCCCCTCAACATAGCTGCCGCCTTTCAGGGAGGTTGATTAACCTCGGCGACAGGAGAAGACGGCCTGTCAGTGTAGTAGCATCTTCACTAAAGCACTATAGCAGCACAGCTGCACCGGTGCTGCTGAAGCGCTGTACGTGAAGACAAGCACCTTCGGTGTCAGTTTGGCTCCTTTTATGAGTCAATACATTCACTAAAAAAGAGAATTTTTCAAAATGGTGTAAATAGGGACAGCGATGCTCAAGGTTATGGAAAACAAACAAAATGTTGTTGTAAGTATTATGTATAAACAGTCCTTTTGCCCTGGTTCAAGCTAGTTGCATTGGATCCAATCCTGCTTTTAGTCACACTGATGTCAATGTGGAACAAGTGCATAAGAGAGTTATCCCAGACTTACATCAGTGCACCTAAGAGAAGAAATTGCCCCTTTATACAAACTGCTTTGAGGCTGTTTAAATTCCAGTCGGTCAATCCAGCTCCTTTCCAATATGTAGCAGCTGATGACGCCATAATCTGACTGCCTGGTAACAGCTATAGTATTTTAAAAGCTAGTGTCCTGCAATTAATTACAACAGTATTCTGAAAACAATTAATGGGATATGGCAAGCTGGTTCAGTAGATGCATAGTTTTTATGGTAGCACAGAAACTGGACTTTCACCATTTTATTTCAGGAGATTAGCATGACTTTCTATGAAACTTCTGTCACTGTGTGTGTTGTGCACATTTTTTTGCACTCCTTTAGCGTGTCAAAAAAGGGCACCAGAGTAAATGTGTTTTGCCTCTTTTTGATATTAGGGTGCATCAGGTCGCCACATACCACATTTTTTTCTGCAGCACTTTGACAATCTTTGGAGGTTCTAGAATGTGACATCATCACAGATGGGGGTTGACTGACACCTCAGCTGCAGCTCTCCTATTCCTAGTTTGACAGAGGATTGAGATGTTAAGTCTTTGACTGGGACAACTGCAGCACACATTTCAACCGTCACCCTTTCTGCCAGACCATCCACGGACATCACAAGGGAATAAATAAAACCAGTTATTTTGCTTCTTAGTTCACTCTTAATGTTGAATCATCATTTTCTTTAAAACCCTTGGTTTTCAAGGACCGTTAAAAATAAAAGCCTAAGCTAAAATAATATTAATACAGTTTTGCAACAGTCCAGCAAAACCAGGGCTATTCAGAGTTAAAGATCATTATTCTGTCCCTAACTTACCCTCTTGTGCTTAATTATTACAGCAGTGGTTATGTTTAGAGCATGTCTTACTATAGGGATCTAAGAATACTCAATGGTGCTGAGACACAAAGGGCTTTATTAATGACAGAGAGAGAGCTCTTAACTCTGTTTTCGTTTTGCTTCTGTATTTCTTAACCTCAAAAGCATTTTCATATTTTGTCCAAGAATTGCTCTCAACAGCCTTTGTTTCTGTCCTTCGTTTTTATGAAGATATATCAATAGGCAACGACTTTAATCGCAAGAGTTCCACTATGTGGGTTGTCAGAGCTAATGTCATAGAGGAGACGCTACAGGCACATACGCAAAATGGATGTATAGCAGCGCCAAGGGCTGGCATTTTGGCAGGCAGGATTTGATGGACGTGTTCTGCACCTTGCTCCCCTCTAGGAGTGCTGTGCCCTCTGCCATCCCCAATAGTAGCTCTGAACGGTGTCATCACAGAGCCATTGCTGTCCCTCCTTAAGCTCAGCTGTGTATGCAGAATTCACAAGAACTCTGTCTCTGGCTTGTATGGACAAATCAGAATGGCAAACTCTTACTTCAGATAAACTTAAGTGCTGTGTTACGTCACTGAGTGGACATTTAAATCACCAGGTTCTGTCTTCTGGCCTCCACCCCCACCATCTCTCTCACCAATACGCTCTTCTCATCTGCTGCTTTCCTATCTCCCCCTCCTTCAGCCATGAGGAAGGAAGGGTGGCCAGTGATTAGGGTGCTAGACTGGGAACTGGGAGACCTGGCTTAAATTCCTTGCTCTGCTACAGACTTCCTGGGTGATCTTGGCACTAGTTTCTCTGTGCCTCCGTTTCCTGTCAAAAATGGGAATAAGCGCCTCTCTTACAAGGGTTGTGAGGTGCTCAGCTACTATGTTAAAGGGGGCCATGTACCTAAGATAGATAGGTAGCCTCTGCTCCTTCACTCTCCTCTTCCTGGCCACACTCCATTCCTTTTATTTGCATTACTTCCCCTTTATAAAGGGAGGCACACTGAGGTGAATGAGGTCAGGTACACTCTTGATGTCCTCTGTGTTAGGCCCATCGTAGACACAGTCTGAGTAACCATAATACTTTCTGTCTGTCAAGCACTTGTACTCAAAGGCCTCTGAGAGCCACCCAGAAAATTTAACTAAAACTAGAGAGACAGGGTGGGGGAAGTAATATCTTTTATTGGACTAACTTCTGTTGGTGAGAGAGACAAGCTTTCGACAAGCTACAGCTTGATATTACCTCCCCCACCTTGCGTGTCTAATATCCTGGGACCAACACGGCTACAATTACACTGCATATAACTAAAATCAGAGCATTTCCAAAAGACAACAAGGCCCAATAGCCAAAAAAAATAAATGAGCTGGCATAGGAAATCCTCGTAACCTGCCACCCAGCAACAATAAAGCAACCTTACAAACACAAACTAGAAAGGAAACAAAGACATCTTTTCATTATTTACAGTAGGTTTATTGTGGTTAAGTAAACAATGGCCAACAACTAATAAAATTAGCCTCACTAAAGTGGGCTTATGCATCAGTATACTCAAAGCCCTTACAGCTCACTAACAGTTTTTTAACTGAACGGAAGCTAGTAGATATGAATGTGTTAGCCAATTATCTTACCATCAGTTTATTCCACACAGGCAAGTGTTTAAAATAGTCATTGTAATAAAAGTTTGTTCACTGCCTTTAAAAATGTGTATATTCTTTTGATTTAAAATAAAGAAAGAAATAAAAATAATACAATGAATACCAGTATATGGAATCTGGGTACCCAAGCAGCAATTAAGTTTACAATTGATTACAATATCACCCAGTTAATTAAAAAATTAAAACATCAGGTAATAAACACAGCGGCAAAATCCATTTCACTCCAACCAAAGCCCTTACCCTCAAGCTATCCTCAGAAACGCTGTCATATAGGTGGCTTTTGCAGTATATATTGCAGGTCAACAAATTCAGGCTATTTCAGAGAATGCATACGAGAGAGTCAAAAAATCACTGCAAAAAAATGTCACCGCAAACTTCACTGTGCAAGGTGAGTCCCAACGAATCTGTGACTCTGACTTCACTGTCTCTTGCATTGTTCTTTTGCTCCAGCTAGAGCTCTTTAGGTCAAGGGCCACCTGTTATTCTATGTTTGCACAGCACCTAGCACAATGAAGTCTGGTCCATGAGTCGGATTCCTAATTACTATGGTAATAAATAAGAAGAATAGAACAACAAGCAAATAATATGACCATTCAAAGTGCCTCCCGTTGCTTTACTACAGAAAGTATAATATACACTCTGATTAGGCACAGAAAGGATTTCCACCTTTCCCTTTCCATCATGGGTAATATGGTTGTTACGTGGATACAACAAACCATCTGACCACATCACCCTCGCTTATGAGTCCTCCCACTGGCTGCACCTCTCTTTCTGTGTAAGATTCCTCATCCTCATTTTCAAGGGTAAGAACTTCACATCCTTACGATATGTCTACAGTCCTGGGACTGTGGTGCTGTCACTCCGTAGTGTAGACACTTACTACAGTGATAGAATGGTTCTTCCAGTTCTTCCATCAGCCAACCTGCATCTATAGTGGGGTTTGGGTCGACCTAACTGCATTGACCAGGGTCTGAACTTTTTCATAGCTCTGAGTGATGTGGCTAAGTTGACCTAAGTTTTAGAGATAGACCAGACCTTAGTCATTCACTACCCTCCTGCACAGTTCCGATGCTTGGCCAGGTCCACTTCCTATCACATCCTCTTCATTTCCTTTCCACATAAGTATCCCCAGGCCTTCTCTAATGACAACAGCAGTTTACATATTTACTCCCCTCGTCCCCAGAACTTACCTCATATAACTCCCAAGATGGACAGTGAAACCGTTTGCACCCTCCATGCTGTAAAAATCACTAAAAACCCTCCTTTCATCAAGGGTCTCTGGGAATTGTGGGATACCTGTGGTCACAATGTCTGCAGTTGCCTAAGGCCAAGTTCTACTCATGATTCAGAAATTTGCATAGCTTTAGACCCTTCAGAGACTGAACCATGTTTCACAGGACGATAATGGGAGATTATTATCTGTCATGTGAGAAATTAGAAATAATTCATACTGAGGAGCAAGGCAGAAGTCTAGTTGATTAGGATGCTGGCTTGGATCCTTAGATAAAAGATCTCTTGGGGTCATTATCTGTGGGAGAGAAGAGGGTAATTTTCATGAAATGGTTACACTTAGTGAACAGGTTGGTAAATATTTCTCTGCCCTGTGACAAGTCTCAAAATGATAAGTGAGGCAACCTTGCAAAGATTAAATGAGACCCAGAAAGTGACAATGAACATATGCAAGTTTCCAACTGGAGATTCTGATAGTTGAAAAAGAAAGAGCAATTGCTAACAAAATCAACAACCTTGCCTTGCTTTCTGCTACATAGTTGTGTGAGGCAGCATCTCTCCTATTAACTGGAGAAGGATATCACAGGAGACAAGACACCGATGCAACATAATTCAGGAACACAGCATTGTGTAATGATCTGGAAAGCATGCAAGCACAGCTTGAATGAAATACACCACTGAGCAACCAAACATCTAGACAACTGGAAAACCAGTTACAAATGCAGATGGAAATGGAAAAAAACAAAACAAAACAAAAAAAACAACAGCAGAGAAATGTCTTAGAATGTTTTGGTAGTAATCAGTCAGTAGCTTAGAGGTCACAATCTGGGTCAGAAGAAATCGTAGCGAACAGGGGACCGCAAACCAAACAGGGGACCACAAGCAGGGGAGTTTGAGAGGGAGTTTGTGGGAGAGAGACGAAATATAATCGCTATGGTTAGGTAGGCCCACATGGCCAGTGCCAACACTGCTCCTGTCTCCTCCACCTGCGCCTATATCCAGACAGACAACCTAACCATGGATGCCTCTACTCAGATCCTGGTGTGGATTTACAGAGACTGTGGCCTGCATTTCCCACTCACAGAAAGCCAGTCTGGAGGGACCATCCACTGTGAAAGTTGCCTGCTAGTGGAATCTCTCAGGAAGCAGGTGGCTGCTGGTTACTTTGAAAAAATTGAAAAAAATGGGTTTGTTTAGTCTGGAAAATAGAACACTGAGGGAGGAACATGATCAAAATTTTCAAGTACATAAAAGGTCTGGAGAAGAGAAGACTGAGTATGTGTGTATGAGAGAGAGAGATGGGGTTGGGGGGGGGCACTTGATAACCGTTTCCAAGTACATGAAAGATTGTTACAAGGAGGAGAGAGAAAAATTGTTCTGCTTAACCTCTGAGTACAGGACAAGAAGCCGTGGGCTTAAATTGGAGCAAGGGCAATTTAGGTTGGGCATTAGGAAAAAATTCGTAACTGTCAGGGTGGTTAAGCACTGGAATAAAGTGCCTAGCTAGGTTGTGAAATCTCCATCATTGTCTAACCTGCTCTTAAAAATCTCCAAACACCTGTCAGGGATGGTCTAAATAATACTTAGCCATGCCATGAGTACAGGGGACTGGACTAGATAACCCCTCGAGGTCCCTTCCAGTCCTATGATTCTATAAAATATGGTGATCAGTTAGACCCTGAACATGTGGCAAGACCCACCAGCCAGACATCTGGGAAAGAATTCTCTGTAGTAATTCAGAGCCCTCCCCCTGACGGTTGGAGATATTTGCTACTAGCAGTCACAGATTGGCTATGTGCCATTGTAAGCAGTCTTATCATACCATCCCCTCCATAAATTTAAGCTCAGTATCGAAGCCAGTTAGGTTTTTTACCCCCACTACTGCACTTGGATGGCTGTTCTAGAACTTCACTCCTCTGGTGGTTAGAAACCAATTTCAAGCCTAAACATATTGATGGCCAGTTTATATCCATTTGTTCTTGTGACAGGTCAGCCAAGTGCTCTGAGTGTTCTGAAAATAAGAAGCACTGTTTGTAAGGTTGTGCTCTACCGCGTTATAAAAAGCAGTAGAGCTCCCCCACAACTCCATATGTTATTCCTAAATTAAAATGTGTCTGAAGACAGAGTAATTGTAGAAAGTGTGTTTCAATGTTATCCTGCTAATATTGCCCCTCCCCTCATCCACTGTAATGTCTTACAAAAATTGTACAACTTTAAAAAGTGAACAGTCAAAGGATCCATCTTCTTCTCTACTGTCATGCAATCCTGAATTGCTCATCCTCTCAGTGGACTTAGAATGGTCACCCAACCCCTACAACTGCAAAAGGTAATAATAACTAATTTCTAGAAGATTATAAAAGCTGAGTTTCCTATCCAAGAGGTCCAGTTACATTAAGGTAGACTTCATCATTTCCCATCACAAAAAACTGCTGTCCCCAGCTTGGGCCAGGAGGCTGCAAAAGGTGGTGACATGTTCCCTGATCCTCAGGCTGCTGGGTGCTTGTCCAATTCCATGGAGCAACTTACAGCACCCTCAGGGCTGTTCTAAATTGTGCCAGCTTTGAAGGTTTCCAGTGGGTCATTCTGGTAGCCCAGGGTCAGTGAACAACAGTAGCACTCCTACCACAACCCTTTCTGCCAGTTATGCCCTGAGACACACCTCCTACCCAACTCGATGATTAAGGTGATTTCCTGCATGCTTTTGATGCCAGAGCGGCACAAAGCAGGTGGAACAGATAACAGGCTCTGTTTCCAGCGATATTAGTTGCTACATAACATAGTTAATAATATAAATTTGCACGCTATATACACCAGTCACCTAAATAAGCCTGCACCAGCAGATACCCAGTACATCTCAGAACACCAAAGAGCAATCATTCCACTTCTGTTTGTAAAAGTCATCTCCTCCTCCGTCAACACTTCAGACAGCTCTATGAGGAAACCTAAAGAACTCTGCCATAACATGGGGACTATATCTTTACTTCAGTTTGTCCAATAGGTATTTCCCATCTCTAATTCCTACAATTTTAGGTGTGAAAATAACTGATAATAATTTGTTCTGTCAAATGGAAATACTAAAAGATCAGTCCTGCCAGGTGCTGAGCATCCTCAACTCCCAGTGGGCCTGATCCAAAATCCATAAGTCAATGTAAAGATTCCTGTTAACTTCAACAGGCTTTGGGTCACACCCACTCAAATCAATGGATGTGGTGAGTGCAGCACACCTCACAGGAGTGCTGAGTATCTTGCCTTTAAAGCACCTTGCAAACGTTCATCAATTCAGCCTCTCGACCGAGCTGTGATGATACATCCGTTCTCTAGAAGGAAGATCTAAAGCACAGCAAAGTGAAGTGACTTGCCTAGGTCAGCCTTCAAACCATAGCAAAGCTGGGGACAAATATCTGCTGGCTCTTTGGTCTCTACTTTAACCATCTGACTGCTTTCTCTCCACATCTCCTCTCCATCCCTCTAATCACCTCCCCTTATTTCACCTGACCTGTTTGGAAATTCTGTAGCCAAAAGAAAAATTAAACAATATAAATGGTATAGAACTTGTCTCTCCTACCTACTGCTTGTTTAGAGAAGTGTTTTCAGTAAATGCCAAAGGGACATCTTTTTTTTTTTTTTTTTTTGCTAGTGATTCAAGGACAGCATTAACTCATTGGCATATTTTTAGCCCATCTCTTCATTCTGTGCTTCTGTCTTCTTGTACAGATTTATTTTCCTTTCATTATTTTACCCACTGGGACTTGTGAAAGCAGGAGATCTGCTTCTCAGCTTCAGAGCCAGGTACCCATGCAAGCTGCCAGCTTCCCCACACCTGCTGCTTAGACTTTCACTCCAGGCAAAAAGGTGTTCTCATAGGTCCCTCCTCTAGCCATTGGATTATCACTTTAACTAATCGCATGCATTGTAAATTACAGGTCTCCATAAAGGGCCCTGTCTGGTCCTGAATGGTACTTCCCATGGTGTGATATCAGCTTATTTGTGGGTATAGCAGTTATTTTACTTCCAGCACATCATCTGTCTACTGTCAGGTAGTTCTACTTGAGTTAGGGCCAGTCTACGCTAGATGCGGTACATCAGTGCAGCTGCGCCGCTGTAGTGCGCCTGGTGAAGACACTTTATGCTGATGGGAGAGAGCTCTCCCATTGGCATAATAAATCTACCTCATGAGAGGTGGTAGCTATGTTGGCAGGAGAAGCTCTATTCACACTGGCACTTAGGTCGGTGTAACTTACATCGCTTGGGGGATCGCTTATTCACACTCCTGAGTGACATAAGTTATGCCAAAGTAAGTGGTACTATAGACCTGGCCTTACTCAGTTAATGACTTGTCTTTTCTGATTCAAAAATAGAAGAACTAACACAGAATGAAGCATGCAGTAAGCCTGTGAAGACTTCCAATTGGCTCCAAATACATTTCCTGACCTGTGTTTATTTTTCTGTGGCTTCTGACTCTCTAAACAATCAATTCTCTATAAATTTGCACCAGAAAACGCATTGGCTCTGGTATCAAGTTTAAAGACCCATCCCTTCCCCCTCCACTTTTCTTCCTGAAACCCAAACAATATCCCCCTAATAAAACGGGGTAGTAGTTTAGCTCTTTAAACAATAATATTATTGTAGGAAAAAGGGTTTGGAGCAAGGTGTTAAATTTGCATGTGAAGAAGTACCCTTGCTCCCAAAGCTGCGACAGCCTTGCTGTCTAGAAAGAAGACAGATGAGTGAAGGAAAGAGGTGATAAGAAATACACACATCCCTTTAAAATGTAATGCAGTTATTTCTTTTATTGGCTGAATTGTCAGAGTTTGGAGGGATTTTCTGAGGTTGATGTGACTGCACATAACTCAGTAGAGCATTGGCTATCTCCTCTCTGTGCACTTGGGGCCAAATCCTACTTACTCAGATAATATTGTCACTGGATTAAGTGAGTGGTGGCAAGGACTGCAATATTTGAGCAGTTCATTTTCTGCTTCATTTATTTTTAAATATGATTGTAAAGGTCTGAGGAAAAAAAACTGTCTTTGTGTTGTTTCTTTTAAAGTTTAATGGACTGCACAGAAGACACCATTACAAATTAAAATTTTAGCTGCGGTCATTTCCAGGTACAGTACATATGGAGATATGAATATGCCAGTCTTTGATGGAATCAGAACATAGCTTACAAATGATGGTTGGTCCATTTCCGAATAGGAATAATTCTCTGTTTAGGTAGGTCTTCTGACAGAGTCTTTTAGACTTTTAATGTCCCTAATGGTGAATCTCAGAAGGCTCAGGACATGATCCTCCACACTTCACTCCGCAGAGAGAGCTCCCATTCAAATCCATGGGACCTCTTTCCTTGTAAAACCAGGCCCTCAGAAGTTTGGTCCACTTAGGCACACCAGTGTGTGGATACTTCATCACTTACCGGAAGCCCTTCAATCATCCAAATGACTCTGGAAATCTCATTAGTAGAATCTTCCTCGAAAGGTTGCCAGCAATTCCTGCATTTGGTTGGCCCTGCCTTATTAGGAAGATGAGGTTTCTCACTGGATTTCAGCACTTCTGTTTCCTGTCTTGGCCAGAGACTCAAAATGAAGAAGGGAAGAAAAGTTGTAATATCACTTTATAAAACAGGTAACCAAAGATTTTCAGACTTGGAAAAGTCTCTTGGGGTTTTGAATTATGGTTCTATCTGAATAATTCCTCCAATTCCTACCTATCATCAGAACCAAAATATCCTTAATAGCACAACTGGCTGGGATTTAGAGGGGGAAGCACTCATCTCTGGACATCCAGGATCAAATTCCATTCTGAAAAGCAATTGCCGTCCAAGCCTGTGATTGTAGTCCACTTGTGGCTCTGTTCATGACGTGTTCTTGAAGCAGTTGGCTGAGGGCAGAGAAAGGAGGCAGTTCATTTTCTACATTAAGTTTTTTGTGGCACTTCAACTTTCTATCCTTTGCCCCCCTCTATTTCTTTGAACGTACCAGCTCCCAGTATTGTCCCAACAATGGCTGTGGGTGCTGCTGCATTAAAAACTCCAGCCAGTCATTCAGTACAGTCATTTAAAAGGGTGATAAAACTGTTACCTTTTTTCCTCTGGTATTGACTTCAAGTTTGGTTCCAGTTGTATTGCCGTAAGCTTTGGGTTATAGATGAAATGTGTTGCTTGGGTGATTGGTAGCACAGACATCATTGAAAACATATTGTGGCCTGCACAACCTTTAGCACCTTTAGCCTCTTCCTCCAAGCCTTCCTGGTAATGACCACACTGGCGCAGCACAAGGAAATGTTTTGACGAACGGTATCGGTATTAGATTTCAGAGTAACAGCCGTGTTAGTCTGTATTCGCAAAAAGAAAAGGAGTACTTGTGGCACCTTAGAGACTAACCAATTTATTTGAGCATGAGCTTTCGTGAGCTACAGCATCCGATGAAGTGAGCTGTAGCTCACGAAAGCTCATGCTTAAATAAATTGGTTAGTCTCTAAGGTGCCACAAGTACTCCTTTTCTTTTTGGTATCGGTATTCATCATTTGACCATTGCTTCCTCCCACTAATGCGACAGCCATGTTTTGTCCTCACTAAACAACATTATATTTGGTTAAATCAAAAATGAACAAAACTGCATTGCGGCAAAATATTTTTTCAACCTTGCTAGAACTTAGTGGCTACCAAAATGTATGTTGTTTGCATTACTTGCAAATTATTTTGCACTGCTCTACTTACAACACATGGCACTGACAATCAGGTGCTGTTTATACACTCTTGAAATATCCAGGTAATATCTGTGGGGCAATTTGCAGCAAGGAGTTCAAGCTTCATCTGCATTTTCTTACTTATCATAGAGTTTTATAGAGAGCAAAGCTGGGTTTTGCACTCCAACCCTAATATCTATAATTCTATGATACTGCAATAAATCGAAGGCTACCATTGCTCCAGTGAGAGCTGCCAGTGTCTCCCCTCCCTGTCTTTCTATTTGGGAACCTAGGTCAGTTCTTCTGCTTCAGAGAGGATGCCAGATCTTGTGGTTAAAACACTAGACTGGGACTTTGGGCATCTGGGTTCAAATCCTGGTCCTGCTACAGACTTCTTATGCAACCTTGTGCAAATTATTTATTCTGTATCTCAGTTCCCCATCTGTAAATTGGGGATAATTTTCCCTTGTCCGTTTACATTGCAAGTTCTTTGGGGGCAGAGGCTGTCTCTTACTATATAGGTATAGCACCCAGCACAAAGAGGTTCCAATCTTGGTTGAGACCTCCAGGTGTTACTGTGATGTACATCATAATATTTCAGTAAATTCAAACTAGAATCTTTTTGAAACATGCACAGTACTAAGACCTCTTCATTAAATGCATTGAAGCTTTTTATTATTTAAGTCTTCAGTAAATAAAACAAGCAGTGCTGCCATCTATATACAGAAATTTGAACAAAAAATACAGTTTTATTTCAATATTTATTTTATTAGCAGTTGATGGGTCCATGAGTTGAAGCACCATTCACAATACAGGGGCTCTTCATAATAGGCTAATTTGCATAAAAACTAAATAATTTACATATATAAATTATATATCAAAATACTCTCCAGATTCTATTGAATTCAATGATATTTTTGTTTTGTAGCTTTTAATACTGGCGAGTCTTTAATATTTAAATCTAGCACCTCTTCTAAAGCAAGCCCAAAGGAATTCATTTTTATTTTTTAAAGAAATGAACTGACTTTGTTATTAAGATAACAACATGAATTTGATGTTGCTGCAGTAACACAGACATAAGTGAATCTTTTAGAAGTTTGGACTCACAGACAAGCTGAAAATGAGGATAACCTAAACATCCAAACCTGTATTCAGAGTTTTAATGGTTTATAGATCACTGAGGGTAGTGCAGAGGACATGGGTGGATCACTACTTGATTATGGGAATGTTCTCTGTTGAGTTACCAGTGAACGTTGTGCACTAATGAACAACTGAAACATAAAAGGTAAAATTCAACTACCATTTTATCATTAAAAAGTAAATCTACATAGAACATGAAATTCTAGCATAGAGGAAGTGCTGTTCACACACACGAACACAAGGCAGCCTCAGAATGGCCAGATTACGATCCCATCTAAATTTACAAAACTTAGATGCTACAGGGAGAAAATCAAATGCAGCTGAAGGGATTAAATGAGAACTTTCAAGGTTTTCCAGTGGTTGCCTGAGTTAGGGATGAATGTCTACACATTATGCAGTGCTGGGCTTCCATTCGGCAACAGAAGATGTCAAATGCGCAGTAAAATATTCTGTTTCTAGCATGTGACTATAAACAGTATATGTTCATTATAGATTGATTTTTAAGGGTCATTCCTTTTTTTTTTTTTTTAATGTAAGGATTTATAAGTATGTCTAAACCACTAGTTAGCCTTTAAGAATTCCTGGGCCAGATTCTTGCCTATACTCTGGCTGCTTTGTTACGCGATAGTGCAAAGTAATCAGAAAAAATGCTTATTTAGGGAGTCCCCTTATTCAGTACACTACTTAATTATACACAATGGCAGCTCTGTAACAGCTGGGGATTCCCTGTTGTAGTACGACATCCCTCCCTTCTCAGCCTCCAAAAAGGAAGCATTTTTGGGTGCAGAAGTGATGTGACTGGGGCATCTCTGGGTCTGAACTCCAGCTATCCATGGCTCCCAGAAATGCACCTTGGGCTGTGAGCAGCCAGGTATAAGTTGGAGCAACCTTTGAGCTGCGCTGACTTATGCCAAGGACCACACAATATTTTGTTTGATTGAATTGGTCTATCTGTGAGCAGCATACACACTAAAGAGTAAAAGGGTCAAACACAGAGACTCGTACAGGGAACAAGTTTTACTGGTGAGATGATCAGCTTCTACAAAGAACTGCATCACACCTGAGAATTAGCATTTTCCCCAGCTCTGGCTAATTATGCATGATACAATTAAACAGAACTTGTGTAATACTATCTGTAACAGCAACCTCTGGTGACTCCCACTAACACTGTAAATAGAATATTTCCCCTGTAATTATACTAAGCTGCATGTGCAGTGTGCTGTAGGGCAAGGGAGCAGAGACACCAGTTTGTCGGGGGTGGGGGGGAGGTTGACAGACTTTACATACATGATGTTTAACATTTTGCACAGCACCCAGCATGTGTGCAGGGCACTGTACAAATTCCATTACTTTATGTATGTCTAAATAGATACAGGGCCAGCTTCAAATCTGGTAGCAGATGGCACTACCTACGCAATAGAAGAAGCAGAGAGCAAACCAAAAGGTAAGAGATGTGCAATACACATTCATGTGACTGTTCCTTCACAGCTCCTGTGTAACAGAGGCAGAACTACTGTGCCTACTGCCTTGTCAGACACAGTGCAATCAGTATAAAAGCTTTTCTCTGACAGGAACCACCATCACTGATTTGTCTTTTTAACCATGTTTAATAAATTATTAAGAGATAAATCAGTGCACATTACAGAGTCCTGGGGCTGAATCCTGAGCTGCTCTAAACTGGGAAGTCAGTGGAGCTGTGCCATCGAGTTATGTCTGTGGGAGCCAGCTGAGGATCTGACCCTTGGTATGGATTACGCGTGTCTTTTATGTTACTGCTCAACTAAAATGATATTTCCTGTGGGTCAAACACATATGGTACCTTGCAGATATGGTACCTTGTGCAATACTGGAAGGATGCTCTTGCCTTCGTTCAAATGGCTCCACGTGTTGTCCCACCTTCATGTATCAGTCAATCTGATTTAAAATTGCGGTTGCCATTCACAGAGAGCATTAAAGATAGAAATGAAAGGACTATTAGCAATACAAGAAAGTTTTTCTAATGTCATCACAAATGAGTGTGTTTCTTGAAATGAGTTAACATATTACCCTAGGTTGCGATCTTGTCAGAGCAGGGCCCTTACATCATTGAAGGATTGGTGGAATGGAGCTCTGCTGGGCTATGCTCTCAGCCTGTCCTGTTACTCCTCTGGCAGGCCTTTGGCATACTCCCTGGTGCAGAAACTGGGTTTATGCCATGTGGAGTTCCCCTCTGCAAAGGTAATTCTCCACTGGTTGTTTATGACCTGAATCCAGTCCCTTTGCACTGCCTGATCTGTGCAAAAGAGATGGATCATAAATGAAAATCTGGTCCAATATTATTAATCACTACCTCACCAAAACTTTTAAACCATTGCTACATTTCACCCTAGAGGTGGCTGCACGTCAGTGGGAGGTTAATTGATTCCTGCATATCTATATCTATATATTTGTAAAGCATTGTCACCCTTTGAAATAAACACTGTATACATGGAGGCAGTTACATTTTCTATTTCTCTTTTTACCGGTAGGTAAGATATTACTGGTTCTAAGAGTCTCCCCATTATAAGCATAGCATACCTATCCAAGGAGCTAATATCCTGCTTATCAGCAAAAAAAGATAAAGGCAAATGTTTTCACTATCTTCACTGTAAATATAAAATATTATTGTTACCATCACACTCTCACAGCTGAGCTTGCGGCTCAAGACTTATGTGGGAGAGAAAAACCATCATTACTGAAATGACTGTCAGGCAATGGCAGCTGTCAGACTGAGCATGACAAAACATCAAAGATATCACATGAATTTGTCAACAGGTCAGACAGAGGTGTTTATAAATTGCAGCTTTAAAAAAAACAGCTTTTGGTTTTCTACAGCATTTAGTCGGTTACAGTCTATTTTAGAATGTAGAAGCAGTTCTGTTTTGATCTACTCTACAATTATTCTGCTTCCTAATGAGATGACACCTCTACAAATGAAGACTTCCCCTGCCCTCATCCTTCATTCCGTTAAACATTTCATTTCTTAAAAAGTGCTGTTGACTGATTAATTATTCAAATTGTCTCTTGTTAATGGCTGAGAGCTCAGTTGTGAGCCCTGCTACATGTCTGTGTAACACACTTGTCAGTATGAGTTACCTGCCACCTTCTGTGCCTGATTGTTAGAGACTGGGTCATGGATGGCCAGGTCTAGTGGGCAGAGCAAGAGTCAGGCCTCATGGGTGGAGCAAGAGCAAGGAATCAGATCCAACGTAAGGGTCAGACTCAGCAACCAGGAGTCTCACCAGGAGGCAGAGCCAGAACTTGGGTCTGGGGGGAGGAAGTGGTAACCAGGAGCAAGGTGAGGTAGCAGGCACTGAGCAGGAGCAATGTGGGGAGACAAGGTGGGAACAGGACTAGAAGCATGGCTGGAGCAAGGTGAGGAGCAGTAGACATAGGGAGGAGTACAGCTGCAGGCATGAACACAGTCAGCAGCCAGAAAGCAGTTGCTGCTCTTGGGCTTAAAAGCCAACCAGCTGCCCTTTCTGACCTGTCAGGTGTTACAGTCGACCAGGTAACCTCCTGGTAGCTAGTTTCTCTTGCTGGGTTGCCAGGAGACTAACCCTGCTGCAGGGTCTGATCCTGACACTGATCCATACAGGATATGGGTCTGTTGCAGCCCCTAGTTACAGAACCTGGCTCTGTAGCGCAAACTGTAGTGACTTATGCTTGCATTTCTGGAGGTCCCTTATTCAATACCCAGTGTGCTTGCCAAGATGCAGATTGTCACAGATGTAAGTTGGAGGAGTTGTTCAGGATTTGGCCTGCCGTGGGCCTCAGATGCTCAGGGTGAGCTTCCACCATTGCGGGGAAGCATGTTGTAACCCATTGCTCAGTGCCTTATGTGTCCCTGATCCAGGGAGGATATTGGTCAGTTACAGGTTACAGCTCAAGACTTATGTACTGATTTACCCTGTCAGCTCTGGAGATCACAGTTTCTGCCCTTGGTGTGCTGGCCAAGATGTCAGACCTGCATGAGAGAGTAAACTGGTGTAAAAAGAAAAGGAGTACTTGTGGCACCTTAGAGACTAACAAATTTATTTGAGCATAAGCTTTCGTGAGCTACAGCAGCATGCCTACTTCCTTGCATGGGCTCCTTGTGTCATAGGTCAAAATGTGTGTGAGAGAGAGCCCACCTTTCAGGGCTGGTACTTCTCCTATCGTACGCTGGGCAGGAAACAGGCTTTTTAAAAAGTGATTGAACTCTCTCCTGTTTGTCAGAAGGGATGGGGGAAGGGAAGGAAGAGGCATGAAAAATGGAACTGCTAAAAGGTTAGCAAAGCTTGGCTTGTTCCATCTGAAGAAAAGCAAGTAGCCCATCATGTATATGATCCTAACCACACCATTTCGATTACATTAAATGTACAGGGATAAACACTGTTTTAGGTAGAGCTGAGATGAACCAAAAAATCTGAAGAAAAAAATAATAGCAGAGATTCAAATTGAAACTGAAATGTTTTTTTTTTCAGAGTAACAGCTGTGTTAGTCTGTATTCGCAAAAAGAAAATGACTACTTGTGACACCTTAGAGACTAACCAATTTGTTTTTCTCACTGAAATGAAAAAACAAAAAACTTAATTTTAGGTCAAATGAAACATTTTGTTCAATCTGAAATGAATCCGGTTTCTTTGTTCATTTGGTACATTTTCAGGGTTTTTTTTTTTTTACCCTTAAACACATATAGCTAAATTTTAAAACAAAATGTCATTTTGAAACAAAAGGTTGTAACACTTTGTTTGAAAATATCATAACAAACTGTTTTGACTTTTTCAGTGTTTTTTCTTTGGTTTAAACTATTTGCTGAATTCAACCTGAATTCATTAATAGTTTGAGTCACCCTGAAACTGCTCGTTTTGTTGTTGTTTTGGAAATTGACTATTCAGCTGAAAATTTTCTTCGAGTTTGAGTTCTAAGCCCTTACCTTTGTGTAGAAACTTTTGGACTTGATTCATTAGTATTGCTTGGTGAATAATGGATTTTTTTGGTTTGCTGGCAATTTTGAAAAGTTAAAGATCATTTTGGGTTGGATGGAAAGTGAAAATTTTGAAAAATGTCAGTGAATCAGAAAGAAAAAAATCATTTGGGCATGAATAAAATGTTTTGTTTCAACAAAATCAAAATATTTCATTTAGATTTTGACCATTTTTAAAGATTTTTAAATATAAAATGAAAGGAAATTTGAAATAAAATGTCATTTCAAACAGAAAAATTGAAAGGTTGTGTTTAGAAAAAAAAATGTTTCAATTTTTTTTAAATAAACAATTTGGGAAAATCAATGCAAATTCATGAAACATTTTGGTGTTTCCAAATTGCTTTTTAATGAAAAGAGCTTCAGCCAAAGAATTTTGCCCAGCTCTATTCACCAATTTGCTACTCCAGTTTTACTTTGATATAATTGCATTGATTTCAGTGAAGTTTCACGGGTGTCAAACTGCAGTAATACAGAGGTGATTTGGGACTAAATCCTTTGAATTCTTCTAAGATGCTTGTCTCAATGACCCTTATCTCTAACAATCTATTCTTGGTTGTTTCACATCCCACCTTGAATCATTTAGTACGGGGAACCTTCAAAATAGGAGGCTGTACTGTGTTTGGATATGATTTAGTGAGCCATGACCTAATTCTGCACAAAGTAAGGAGATTTTTCTGATTACATCTTTAAACTGTTCAGTATTATATTATGAATTCCCAGTACCTCTGGTACCCTTCATTTAACAGAACACTATGGCTTGATAAGCAGAAACTAAAACTTCACATTGAGAAAAGCCTTTGCATGAATCAGAGCAATTATTTTAACTTGTTTGCTTATCTAACTTTATGACATGCTCTAGGTTTTGATATCTATATCTATATTTTCCATTTAAGGGGTTCTGTTCTCGATTTGAAGGAAAATGGTTTGTTTACATCAGTTTAGTCTGGCTAAGGGAAACACAGCTTCTTTAAATTCATCTGCAAACAATGTTTAAATATCTATCTTTCATATCAACTGAAAATTGAAAAAAAACTGAAATGAGATTAAAAATACACCAGAGACCTACCTCTTCAATAAAAAGCTGATAAATACATAAGAACTGTAAAGAACATGAATCAAATGTCCAAAGATATGATACTAATCTTATTTTAAATTTATCTGATGAATTCTGGAGAAATGAGAAGCTCAAGCTTAATTCACTGTTTACATTCTCTGTCTAAATTTGCTGATTCTTTGTAATTGGATGACAATAATGAAACCTAGAAACATATGAAGCTTTATATTTGAATGACTGGATGAAATGAGAGTAAAATGTTTGAAAATACCCAAAAAGGTAATGTATGTGTGCGTGTTTAGTTATGTATGCAGTACAGTGATGCTATAGAATAGTTGCTTTTTCGATTTAGAGTTTATTTCTCCCTTATTTATCCCTTTTGTATCAAATGTTTCTTTTAAATGTAACAAGATAGTTGGGAAGCTGGGAGCCAGTGATCCAAATGTAGCTTTGGCATAAGTTAATGTTTAACGCTACTGATTTCAGAGGAATTATGGCAGGGCTGAATTTGGCTTATTAACTGCATCTAGGGTGACAGTACTTCATACTCAGTGATACTCAGTGTGATGGGGTGTGTGCCCCACAGCAGCCCATAAGGGATTAATAGAGCCATAGGAAGGCTGCGCAGGAGACAGCCAATTTGAGAGGGGCTGCGAGGGGCTGCCAATCAGGGCTGGGCTTGCCCATATAAGAAGGGCTGCATAGAAGAGCAGCTGGAGTTGCTCCTTGGAGCTTGAGGAGGGAGAACTGGCTGCTTTGTGGGTGGAAGAAAGCTAGCACCCGGGACACAGCTGTGCTGGGCAGGATCAGGGGAGTGAGAGCAAGCTCCTGGCTGACCGCTAGGACTGGCATGCTGAAGCCCTGAGGTATGGGTGAAGAAGGTGCTAGCACCATGAAGAAATGGTCCAGGGAAATAGACTAAGTGGTTGGTGGGGATGCAACAAGTGGCTGCTATCTGCAGGGTCCCTGGCCGGGACCTGGAATAGTGAGTGGGCCTGGGTTTCTCCTCCTACCCCCTTGATCCTCACCAATGGGGATGTGGCTTAACAGTAGACTATGGTTGCCACTGAAGGAAGTGGCTGGACAGTGGACTGCAGTTCCCCCGGAAGGGGGAAGAACCGAGTGTGAGATGTCCTGAAGAAGATGTCGTGATCCTTGGAGCGACATGGGTATATTCAACTAAAGTCAACAGAATTCCACTTGAGATAGTTGGTCCATTATTACCAGAAATACTCTCTCCATAGGAATTTTATGTATTTACTCTCCGAGTCAAATTCAGCTTGAAGTAAATAGCTAAAACTTCCTATGGAAGTATGTGGGCCAAATAACGTGATGAGACAAAAGGTTATGCAAATTGATCATGAAACTTGTTTAAGCAATTAACATAATACTGTATGCAGTGTTGTTGTAGCTGTGTTGTTCTTAGCATACTAGTGAGACAAAGTGGGTGAGGTATCCTGGCACCAGTAACCACCACATGGACACTACATGACACTCAAACATCAATTTATCAAGAGTGTCCAACAAAAGATATTACCTCACGCACCCTTATATAGTACTAGCCTTCAGTGAGTGTGCGAAATAAATATGTCTTGCATGCTGAGGGAACAAAAAGGTGCATATGCCGCAAGAAAAGGAATCATAGAATCATGGAATCATAGAATATCAGGGTTGGAAGGGACCTCAGGAGGTCATCTAGTCCAACCCCCTGCTCAAAGCAGGACCAATCCCCAACTAAATCATCCCAGCCAGGGCTTTGTCAAGCCTGACCTTAAAAATATCTAAGGAAGGAGATTCCACCACCTCCCCAGGTAACGCATTGCAGTGTTTCACCACCCTTCTAGTGAAAAAGTTTTTCCTAATATCCAACCTAAACCTCCCCCACTGTAACTTGAGACCATTACTCCTTGTTCTATCATCAGCTACCACTGAGAACAGTCTAGATCTATCCTCTTTGGAACCCCCTTTCAGGTAGTTGAAAGCAGCTATCAAATCCCCCCTCATTCTTCTCTTCCGCAGACTAAACAATCCCAGTTCCCTCAGCCTCTCCTCATAACTCATGTGTTCCAGTCCCCTAATCATTTTTGTTGCCCTCCGCTGGACGTTTTCTAATTTTTCCACATCCTTCCTGAAGTGTGCGGCCCAAAACTGGACACAGTACTCCAGATGAGCCTCACCAATGTCAAATAGAGGGGAATGATCACCTCCCTCGATCTGCTGGCAATGCCCCTACATATACATCCCAAAATGCCATTGGCCTTCTTGGCAACAAGGGCACACTGTTGACTCATATCCAGCTTCTTGTCCACTGTAACCCCTAGGTCCTTTTCTGCAGAACTGCTGCCTAGCCATTCGGTCCCTAGTCTGTAGCGGTGCATTGGTTTCTTCCGTCCTAAGTGCAGGACTCTGTACTTTTCCTTGTTGAATCTCATCAGATTTATTTTGGCCCAAACCTCTAATTTGTCTAGGGCCCTCTATCCCTACCCTCCAGTGTATCTACCTCTCCTCCCAGTTTCGTGTCATCTGCAAACTTGCTGAGGGTGCAATCCACACCATCCTCTAGATCATTAATGAAGATATTGAACAAAACCGGCCAGAGGACCGACCCTTGGGGCACTCCACTTGATACCAGCTGTGAACTAGACATGGAGCCATTGATCACTATCCATTGAGCTCGACAATCTAGCCAACTTTCTATCCACCTTATAGTCCATTCATCCAGCCCATACTTCTTTAACTTGCTGGCAAGAATACTGTGGGAGACCGTGTCAAAAGCTTTGCTAAAGTCAAGAAACAACACATCCACCGCTTTCCCCTCATCCACAGAGCCAGTTATCTCATCATAGAAGGCAATTAGATTAGTCAGGCATGACTTGCCCTTGGTGAATCCATGCTGACTGTTCCTGATCACTTTTCTCTCCTCTAAGTGTTTCAAAATTGATTCCTTGAGGACCTGCTCCATGATTTTTCCAGGGACTTTGAGGTGAGGCTGACTGGCCTGTAGTTCCCAGGATCCTCCTTCTTCCCTTTTTTAAAGATGGGCACTACATTAGCCTTTTTCCAGTTGTCCGGGACTTCCCCTGATCACCATGAGTTTTCAAAGATAATGGCCAATGGCTCTGCAATCACATCTACCAACTCCTTTAGCACTCTCGGATGCAGCGCATCTGGCCCCATGGACTTGTGCTTGTCCAGCTTTTCTAAATAGTCCTGAACCACTTCTTTCTTCACAGAGGGCTGGTCACCTCCTCCCCATGCTGTGCTGCCCAGTGCAGTAGTCTGGGAGCTGACCTTTGTGAAGACAGAGGCAAAAAAAGCATTGAGTACCTTAGCTTTTTCCACATCCTCTGTCAGTAGGTTGCCTCCCTCATTCAGTAAGGGGCCCACACTTTCCTTGACTTTCTTCTTGTTGCTAACATACCTGAAGAAACCCTTCTTGTTAATCTTAACATCTCTTGCTAGCTGCAACTCCAGGTGGGATTTGGCCTTCCTGATTACACTCCTGCATCCCCGAGCAATATTTTTATACTCCTCCCTGGACATTTGTCCAAAATTCCACTTCTTGTAAGCTTCTTTTTTGTGTTCAAGATCAGCAAGGATTTCACTGTTAAGCCAAGCTGGTTGCCTGCCATATTTACTATTCTTTCTACACATCGGGATGGTTTGTCCCTGTAACCTCAATAAGGATTCTTTAAAATACAGCCAGCTCTCCTGGACTCCTTTCCCCCTCATGTTATTCTCCCAGGGGATCCTGCCCATCAGTTCCCTGAGGTTGTCAAAATCTGCTTTTCTAAAGTCCAGGGTCCGTATTCTGCTGCTCTCCTTTCTTCCCTGTGTCAGGATCCTGAACTCGACCATCTTATGGTCACTGCTTCCCAGGTTCCCATCCACTTTAGCTTCTCCTATTAATTCTTCCTGGTTTGTGAGCAGCAGGTCAAGAAGAGCTCTGCCCCTAGTTGGTTCCTCCAGCATTTGCACCAGGAAATTGTCCCCTACCCTTTCCAAAAACTTCCTGGATTGTCTGTGCACCGCTGTATTGCTCTCCCAGCAGATATCAGGGTGATTGAAGTCTCCCATGAGAACCAGGGCCTGCGATCTAGTAACTTCCGTGAGTTGCCAGAAGAAAGCCTCGTCCACCTCATCCCCCTGGTCCGGTGGTCTATAGCAGACTCCCTCCACGACATCACCCTTGTTGCTCACACTTCTAAATTTAATCCAGAGACACTCAAGTTTTTCTGCAGTTTCATACTTGAGCTCTGAGCAGTCATACTGGTCCCTTACACACAGTGCAACTCCCCCACCTTTTCTGCCCTGCCTGTCCTTCCTGAACAGCTTATATCCATCCGTGACAGTACTCCAGTCATGTGAGTTATCCCACCAAGTCTCTGTTATTCCAATCACATTATAATTCCTTGACTGTGCCAGGACTTCCAGTTCTCCCTGCTTGTTTCCCAGGTTTCTTGCATTTGTGTATAGGCACTTGAGATAACTCGCTGATCGTCCCTCTTTCTCAGTATGAGGCAGGACCCTGCTCTCTTGCGCGCTCCTGCTTGTGCTTCCTCCTGGTATCCCACTTCCCCACTTACCTCAGGGTTTTGGTCTGCTTCCCCCGGTGAACCTAGTTTAAAGCCCTCCTTACTAGGTTAGCCAGCCTGCTTGTGAAGATGCTCTTCCCTCTCTTTGTTAGGTGGAGCCCGTCTCTGCCTAGCACTCCTCCTTCTTGGAACACCATCCCATGGTCAAAGAATCCAAAGCCTTCTCTCCGACACCACCTGCGTAGCCATTCGTTGACTTCCACGATTCGACAGTCTCTGCCCAGGCCTTTTCCTTCCACGGGGAGGATGGATGAGAAGACCACTTGCACCTCAAACTCCTTTATCCTTCTTCCCAGAGCCATGAAGTCCGCAGTGATCCGCTCAAGGTCATTCTTGGCAGTATCGTTGGTGCCCACGTGGAGAAGCAGGAAGGGGTAGTGATCCAAGGGCTTGGTGAGTCTCGGCAGTCTCTCCGTCACATCGTGAATCCTAGCTCCTGGCAAGCAGCAGACTTCTCGGTTTTCCTGGTCGGGGTGGCAGATAGATGACTCAGTCCCCCTGAGGAGAGAGTCCCCGACCACCACCACCCGCCTCCTTCTCTTGGGAGCGGTGGTCGTGGAACCCCCAACCCTAGGACAGTGCATCTCATGCCTTCAAATTGGCGGAGTCTCCTTCTGTTCCCTTCCCTCAGATGTATCATCTAGTCCACTCTCCGCATTAGTACCTGTGGAGAGAACATGAAAATGGTTACTTACCTGTATCTGAATTGCTGGTACATGGACGCCCCCCTTTCTTCTTCTGGAGGTCACATGCTGCCAAATTTCTTCACCGTCCTCCTGTCCCTTCTGCGCAGCCTGCTCTGAATCTTCAGAACATTGTGCCCGTAGAAGCATATCCTGACGTCTGTCCAGGAAATCTTCAGTTTCTCTTATGCAATGCAGGGTCAATACCTGTTGCTCCAGATCTTGAACCTTCTCTTCCAATATGGAGACCAGCTTGCACTTTGTACAGACAAAGTCGCTTCTGTCCTCTGGAAGAAAGACAAACATGGCACATCCAGTGCAGGTCACAACAGCTGAACACCCCCCATCCATATTACCTTCCTTCTACGAGCTCACTCAGGAGTTGTAGTAACTACTCAGAGAAACCGGCAAGATGTAATCCTCAGTGGGCTCTCCCCGGGTGAACTCCCAGGCAAACTCCCTCTGTTAGCCGCTCTGCTGTTCGCTGCTCAGCTGGTTCGCAGCTGACTGGCTGACTGGCTTTTATACAGTCAGTTCCACTCAAGGCTCACCTGGAACAAAGCACTCCCTAGTCACACTTTTCAAACCACCAATCAAGCACACGGTCAAACTGTCAAACTGTCCCCACAACAGACACTCAGATACTCACCAACACAGCCTCCTTAAGGATGAACTTATGGGATGAACTTACAGGAGAGGATAAGATAAAGCATGTCTGTCCCTCTTTTGAACCTCATCTTCCCTGGCGGTAGCCAAATTGAGCCTGGGCATAAACAAATGCAACCCACCTCTGACTGCAATGGAAGAGGCAACAATTTACGGACTGCTGTCATCCAATGGTGAAAGCATAGAACTAGGGCTCAGGACACTTGGGTTTCATCTGTTCCCATATCCCCTAAGTGTGTGACATGGACACATCATTTAGTATGTGACATGGGCACCTCATTTTCTCTCTTTGTACAATCGTACTTTGTCACAATAATACTTACCGGCCTTAGCAGAACACTTTGAGATCCATGGATAAAAAGCGAATGTGGGTAAGCTCTTATCAGTTTACCCATTCTGTAAAAGTGAATATCAAGTTCCTCACACTAACCTTGGAAAAGTTGAGTAAAATCATTTGTAAAGTTCAAAAAATCCTTGAATGAAAGGTGGGAAGTATATTAGTAAGTACAGTGTGCAATCTTACCATTATTATTGAGGAAAATATCACAAATGCTGACATGTGAATCTTTTGTTTGGGGATGTTAATTGAATAATAGAGATTTACTCCTAATTCAATGTAAAAAAAGCTTTAGCTCCACAAAAAACGTCCAAGTTGCAGCTTCTACTACTGGATTTCTTTGCTCATTAGATCAATAAAGGAAAAAAGGGGGGAGGGGAGGGGTCACCTTATGGCCCAGTTACTGAAATCTGATAAAGCATGTAGTGAATGTATAGAATATTGCTGATGTGAGATGTTAAGAAGCCTTCCTTTACTAAACTGACACACAGCATGCACAATTTGGGGGTGTCTCTAAACTTCTGTTTAAGATGGATGGCTTGCCCTCAGATTCACTTAAGCAAACATTTTTGGGTGCATTTAATTTGCCAGAGTAATTTCCACATGACCAGTTTCCTCCAAACAGTCAATTAGCGTTAAGTGAGACTAAGGGAGCTATTAAATACTGGTTCCGTTATTTTTTTCTCCATGTTTCGATAGCATTACTGCTGATATTTATAAGAAATGTTCTGATTCACTTATACATCACATTAGAAATGTTTTTCATTCCTCCAAAGAGACAATGCACATGGTTTCATATGCGTTACAGAAGAACTTTAATTTTCTGTCCAAATCAGCTGTGGAGCCAAAATAACCTATAATGTAGGCCCCTCTCCCTTATAAATGTTGAGAGAGGGCTCCTTGCCAAAAATACATCCATTTGCATCCAAAATATTATAGCTAGTTATATTCAGACAGCCTTTTCTTACAAAAAGAAAAGGAGTACTTGTGGCACCTTAGAGACTAACCAATTTATTTGAGCATGAGCTTTCGTGAGCTACAGCTCACTTCATCAGATGCATACCGTGGAAACTGCAGCAGACTTTATATATACACAGAGAATATAAAACAATACCTCCTCCCACCCCACTGTCCTGCTGGTAATAGCTTATCTAAAGTAATCTTCAGGTTAGGCCATTGCTGTTACTCTGAAACCTTTTCTTACAGTGGGAATTCCTTTCAATGATCTTTGACACCCTATCAATGATTAGCGATGGGTGAACTTCGCATGTTTGGTTCATTAAAGCATCTAAAATACATCTAAAAGCATCTAAAAGTTTCTCCAGACTTCATTGAAACTCTTTAGTCAGAAAATGTTTAAGATCTGTCATACTCCTGAGTTGTTCAATATTTGCAGCTTCTGGCTAAGCCACATATGTGAAATATTGAAAAACAGACTCTATAGCAACTCTAATACTAGAAGGGAATTAATTTAGGTTTGGGTGAAAGACATTCAGCAGGGTTCCTCCTGTATCATCAGACACACTCGTTGTTCCTAATTTAGCAGTTCTGGCTACATTATCTTTTGATAGTTTCCTTTTGTCAATAGGTGGGGGGTCCTAAACAGAAGACAATGGCATCCCAGGGAGACTTGCTGGCTGTGAATGCCCTGTGAATGCCCTTGGAGCCATGGTGCTCATAATAGGGGGAGGGGCTTCTTGGGGACAGAAAATCAGCATGGGGGAACTCAGTGCCCTGGTTTCCCAGGAATCCTCTGGAATTGTCCACATGTTTGAAGCTTGCTCTTTTGAGGAATGAGGAGAAACACATACTTCTTCCCCATCAGAACAATTAAGGACAAAAATCCCCACACAAAACTTCCCAGTCATTCCTTCCTTAGCTCCTTTTGTAGGCTTCTCTATGATCGGCGGCACTGAGAAAGGATCTCTGGAATTGCCTCCCCAAAACTACTTTTATGGTTTTTTACATGTAATTATGATATTTATGGTAATTGTCACAACCCCTTTCTCTCCCATCTCTCTGCCAAGTCTGTCAAGTTAGATATGCCCCTAGACAGGCAGCCCCAAAACACGGGCCTCTACCACTTGAGTTAAAGGAGCATGTTTATTAGCTGGTAGCAACAGTAGGCTGTTATCCTGTATGTGAACCAGCAATTAGAGGGAATTTGACACTCTTAAGGCATAGGTACACAGCGATTTTGAATCAGATTAGTTTATTCATTCGAAATGCACCACATTAACTATATCAAACACAAGTGCATCCACACAGCTTTGATGGATAGCCAGTTTAAGGGCTTGTCTTCATGTGCGCACTGAAGCTGCACCAGTGTAACTGCACCCCTGCAGTGTTTTAGTGAAGACGCTACTGTGCTGACAAGAGATCATCTCCCATCAGTGTAGTTAATCCACCTCCCTGAGAAGCAGTAGCTATGTAATGGGAGAAGCTCTCCCATCGATGTAGTGCTGTCTACATCAGGGACTCGGCTGCTGTAACTATGTCGCTCAGGGGCATGGATTTTTCATGCTCTTGAGTGATGTAGTTATACTGATATAAATGTATAGTGTAGACCTGGCCTAATGTACTTCCCATGTTAATAATTATACCCACACACCTCTGCACTTCTTCCAATTAATTCTGCAGCATTCTGGGGAAATATTCCATTGTGCAATGTTCTGCCACTGAGCTGTATGCTTTCTGGGAATTTTTCAATGTGCATTATGGGATGACTACAGGAACCCCTACAGTAATTCTGGGACTTGGGGTTAAATTAATAAACTCCCATGTTTCCTCTCCTGGTAACCCATCATTCATCTGTATTTTGCCAGAGCCATTTTCATACTGCTCTGAGGCAGCATGAAGAAGACGCTGCTGAGCACAATAATCATGACAGTCATTAATAGGAACAGGATTATACACATGTATTGGCAGTCATGCAGCTGGATGCATTTGGGTCAGTGGCTTTGGAGGGCTTTGAACGCCTTGGCGATACTACTAGAGACAGAGCAGGTAGCAGGAGGATGAAATAGAGCTGTTACTTCTGCAGGGCATTTATCTGGAGCTGCTTCTCTTGGTGGAGTGCTGATTCTGCGCTTGGTCATCTAGCTGAGACCGGTGTGAAGCCTAGTGAGGCAGAACTGGGGTGTCCATCAGTGGCTACTTAAACCCAGGACTTGGAAGGCTACTTTCTTAGAGTTCTGTGCTGAGATTATCCTAGAGCTGCAAAGTTACACTCAACATGAGAGTCTGCATTTGGCCTTCACCAGCTGGAAGTTTGCTACCCCAATTGCTATCAGTCAGTAAGTAGCTAATCAGTTTGGGGTTGGTAGATCAATTGTCAGGACCATTGTTATGGAGGTTTGCAATGGTATTCAGAGAATGCTGCTGTGTTGTGTCATAAAGCTTGGCAGTGCATAGGAGGTTATTGACAGCTTTGCACAGATGAGGTTTCCAAACAGTAAATGGGCTACTGATGTGACTCATGTAGCTCTTCTAGGACCACCACACCAGGTCAAAGCCTTTTTTAACAGGAAGTGTACTTCTCTGTGGTGCTGCAAGACCTGGTTGATCATCATGGCAGGTTCACCAACATAAATGTGGGGTGGTCTGGAAAGGTCCATGAGGCCAGGAGTTTTAGAAACTCAGGCCTGTTCTCTGGAATGAGCAAGGGAACATTTGCTTCCCAGACCACCAGGGAAATTAATGGTGTTGTGATTCCTCCTGTCACCCTGGAAGCTGAAGATTAACCTCTGCTTCCCTGTCTTATGGAAGCTTTTATTGAATACTTGGACAAAAGAACATAGTAGCTGCAAAATGGCAGTGAAGTGTGTGTTTGGAAGAATGAAGGATAGGTGGGGTGGAGGTTCCTACAAAAACATACAAGTGGTTATTCTGCTGGTGTGCTGGGACCACTGCTTATCATGCTGATCTGTATTGCCTTATTGTATCCTTGTACTTCTTTGTCAGGAATCTGTCTGTTGTCTTATACTTAGACTGTAAGCTCTCTGGGGAGGGACAGTCATTTTATTTTGTGTTTTTACAGTGCCTAGGACAATGGGGTCCCAATTCCTGATTTGGGCTCCTAGGCACTATGGTGACATAAATCATAGCTAGTAATAATAATAATTGGTAAATGAGAAAGTTGGATACTTCTCATCATCAGGCACAGGGAACCACCTGGTGGGAAAGGTGTCTGTTCATGGGGTCCTTCAGCAAGCAAGTAAGAGATTTGCAAGAGTTGGTGGCTTGTCTGTGTAGCACCTGGAAGTGCGAGGACTTCAGCAGGATGCACCTGGAAACATATGGGATGGAGGATGTTAGCTGACTATAGATGATTACCAGATGAGCACCAGAGGAGGAAAGAGAACTGGCTGCTCTATGGGAAGAAGGCTGGCTGCTGACCATCTCCGGCAGTAGACAGAGCTCCACCCAGCAGCCTGGTCCCCTGTCCTTTGACATGAAGAACCAGTATACTGAACTGGCAACCAGAGGTGAGGAGCTGACCCCAATGGCTGAAAAGGAGGAGGAGACACCTGCCCCCAAAGCTGGGAGGCTTATGGCTACTACACCCAAGAGAAGGGAGCGTAAGGTGCTAATTGTTGGGGACTCCTTTCTGAGGGGGATGGAGGCATCCATCTGTTGATCTGACATAACACCCCACAAGGTGTGTTGCCTGTCTGGAGCCTGCATCTGAGATATTAGGGAAATGTCGTTGGGGCTCATCCATCCTTCGGACTACTACCCATGCTGCTCATCCAAGTGGTCACTGATAATACTGCCAGATATGACCCTGAGCAGATCAGCAGTGACTACAGAGCTCTGGAAGCAAGGACAAAGAAGTTGGGGATGCAAGTTTTGTTCTTGTCCATCCTCCCAGTTGACGGTAAGGGCCCAGGAAGGGACATGTGCATCCTGGAGATGAACGCATGGCTGTGTAGATGATGTCAATGGGAGGCTTCAGGTTCCTCAATCATGAGATGCTGTTCCAGGAAGCAGGTCTGCTGGGAAGAAATGGGGTCCACCTGACCAAGAAGGGGAAATGTATTTTTGCACACCAAGTCACCAACCTAATGAGGAGAGCTTTAAACTAGTCCTCATTGGGGGCATGTGACAAAAGCCTACAGGTAAGCATTGAGGGCTAGATATTGGGAGGGACATGGAAAATTACAGTAGGGTTATGGGAGCAACAAGAAAGTAATCAGTAGGGGAATTTGCTCAACATCTTAGCTATCTATGCACAAATACAAGGAGTATTGGGAATAAACAGGAATAAATGGAAGTATTAATACATAAGCTAAATTATGACATCATTAGCATCATAGAGACTTGCTGGGATAAATCTCAAGACTAGAATATTGTAACAGAGGGGTATAGAGGGTTCAGAAAGTACAGACAGGACAAAAAAGAAGAAGATATTGCATTATGCATCAGAAACATATACACTTGTTCTATGGTCAAGAAGGTGGTCAGAGGCAGATCAGTTGCAAATATCTGGGTAAAAATTAAAGGGGTAAAGATGGGGTGAAATTATGTTAGGGGTCTACTATAGACCACCAGATCAGGAAGAGGAGGTGAATGAGGCATTTCTGGAACAAATAATAGAAATATCCAAAACACAAGACCTGGTAGTAATGGGGGACAATAACTACCCAGACATGTTTGAAAAGTAATATGGCAAAACACACAATTTCGAATAAGTTCTTGGGAGGTATTAGAGAAAAACGTTTTGTTTCAGAAAGTGGAGGAAATACCCCAGGAGGACATCCATTTTAGACTTGATTCTGACCAACAGGGAGGAACTGGTAATGAACCTGGAAGTGGAAGGCAATTTTTGGTGAAAGTGATCATGAAATGATAGATGTCATGACCGTATGGAAAGGAAGGCGTGAGAGCACCAGAATAAGGACAATGGACTTCAAAAAAGCTGACTTTAACAAACGCAGAGAAATGGTAGGTACTGGAAAGCAACAAACATGATAAAAGGTTTAGAAAACCTGACCTATCAGGAAAGGTTAAAAAACTGGGTATGTTTAGTCTTGAGAAAAGAAGACTCAAGGGGTACCTGATACCAGTCTTCAAACATGTACAGGGCTGTGATAAAGAGAACTGTGATCAGTCTTCATCAAGGGATATTTAGGTTAGATATCAGTAAAAAATTAGGGCAGTTAAGTTCTGGAATAGGTTTCCAAGGGAGGTTATGTGTGACGGGGTGCCTGCCCCACACTGGCCCTGAGAGGGTTAAAACCTGCCTAGAGAGGCTGAGCAGCAGGCAGGCAAAGGAGTGGCTGCAGGGGAAAGAGTCAATTAGGGCGGTGG
This sequence comes from Eretmochelys imbricata, assembly GCF_965152235.1. Classification (NCBI taxonomy): domain Eukaryota; kingdom Metazoa; phylum Chordata; order Testudines; family Cheloniidae; genus Eretmochelys; species Eretmochelys imbricata. The sequence goes on from NC_135572.1 coordinate 125,841,365, forward strand.
CTGGACCAGCCAGTCAGGGCCCAGCCAGCCCATATAAAAGGAAGCTGCAGACCAGAGGGAGTTAGGCTACTGCAGGGAGCCCTAGGGACAAGACTGGCTTCCTAGAGAGCTACAGAGGGGCAGGCACCTGGGGAAGGGTAGGTGCTAGCAGGGACCGGGAAAGCTCCTGGTGGGCTGCCAAGACTTACAGGCTCAAGGCCCTGGGAAGGGAATAAAGGAGCTGGAGCCAGAGGCAGGAGCAGAAGGAACTGAGGCTATGGGGAAGTGGCCCAGGGAATAGACAGTGAGCTGAAAGGAAGAGGCAGCAGGAAGCTGCTGTTTGCAGGGTCCTCGCCTGCGGCCCTGAGTAGTGGGTGGGCCTGACCCTCCCCACTAGCTGTTGAAGGAGCAGCCCGGCTGTGGACTACCAAGCCACTGTGAGGAGTAGCTGGACTCTTGTTGAAGGAGCCCCCCAGAAGTGGGGGGGAAAACCAGATGGTGACATGGCCAGAAGGCTGTACCACGATGCAGAGGCGGAGAGAAAGGAGCTGTAACTGGTCTGCAGTCAGAGGTGAGAATAGGAGAGCCCCCACCACCCAAGGGTGCACCCACTGGGACTGAGCTAATTCCTGAAATGCCCAGAAGGAGGCACCAGTGTGTTGAGTGACCCTGTGACATTATGGAATCCCTACAGTTGGAGCTTTTTAAAGAACAGATTAGACAAACTTCTGTCGGGGATGGTCTAGGTTTACTTAGTCCTGTCTCAGCCTGGGGGGGATGGACTAGATGACTAATCAAAGTCCCTTCCAGCTAGGGCCCTAACAAATTCAGGGTCCATTTTGGTCAATTTCATGGTCATAAGATTTTTTAAATAGTCAATTTCACAGTTTCGGATGTTACATCTGAAATTTCAGTGTTGCAACTGTGGGGGTCCCACCTAAAAGGGGATTGTTGGGGGGGTGGGAGGGGTGCAGGATTGCCACCCTCATTTCTGCACTGCCTTCAGAGCTGGGCTCTGAGGAGAGCAGCTGAGGAGCTTCCTGCAGCTGGGGGAGATACCTGGAGGTGGGTCTGATCTTCTCCCCCGAGCAGCCGTGCAGGGGAAGAGGAAGCCCTGTCCCTCCCAAGGGGCTCCCCCAGCCCTGTCCCTTCCCTTCCCCTACACTAGATAGTTTTCATGGGGGAGATCTGATTTCATGGTCCATGGCACATTTTTCACAGCCATTTTTATGATTAAGTGCCTTTGTGGGATAGGTGCTGGCTGTGCTTTGCACAACATCTGTGTGTGAGGGAGCCCTGCTGATGGATATGAAAGAGAAGATGGAGAGACTTTCTGAAAATTATGGACAACTGGAGAGGGTGCCTCTGGCAACAGGCCACAAGTGGTCAGGGAAACGGCCAGGGATGCTCCTACTTTGAGGCCAGGGTAGTTGTGGGTAATGAATATACTGTAACCAAGGAAATGACTGAAATGTGATTTTGGACTGACAAATTACATTACTTGATAGCCCAGAAAGTATATCCTGGGTTATTTACCTGCTAAACTGGGGTTAGCTCTGTCCCAAAGATTTTGGTTCTTGAGGGCTGCAATGATCACCAAGTGATTGATTTTGCAACAAGGGAAGAGCAGGCTTATGCCCAGAGTAGAACATTGGTGTTCATACCTGTCTGAGTTAGCAGCCAAAGAAAGAATAGAGTAATTGTATGAATTTGAAGAAATTTGGACCCTGTTTCTAGATACATTTGGATTAAAAATGTTGATGACTCCAAGAATGCCAGACCTTCATTCCACCTAATCCAGCCTCTTCCCTCCCCTGATCCCCAGGTCACTGCCATCTCTCTCTTTCCTATTCATGTATGTCTTCTCCTATTTTCACATTGTAACCACCACCCCAACACATTGTGTCTAGGTAGTATTGTTTAGGTTTGTATTGTCGGGTCTTACAGATTTGACAAATTGTAAAACTGCGTAATTATATCAGAGCCTGTGACACAGGCGGTATTTGGAAACGTACAAGTGAAAAGTCACTTGCCTATTTATACTTTTCATTGTCTGTCTTTTTTAATGAAAATTAATAAAAAATAACAAAGTTAACAAAGAAAGTAGTGCAAACTTAAGACCAATAGAACTGTGGCAAGCCCAAATTGTGGAGTGCTCACCAACTTCTGTAGCTTGGGTGCTTGGTACTCTTCCCCTTATTCATCTCCAAGGGGATTGATTGGTGTGGGGACCCTCTGCCATTTGGCTGATTGAAAGGGAGGTCACAGAATGGTGTGGTTCCACTGTTTGCAGGAGTGGGCTAAGTAAGGGTGCTGTACTTGACCTTTGTAACAGAATTTGTTCCAGCACAAGTGTTGGCCTCTTCATCATGTGCATCATATTCCTCTCCAAGGCCATTTGCTCCTTTTCCAGGGCCATGTGCTTCCCCTTGAGCCTATGAGATTGCTCCACGAAACCATCCCTCCAGTCTTCTGCTTTCATGTTCCTCTGTTGGGATGCAGTTACTAGTTCCTTGAACCTTTCCTCTCTCATCTTCTTTCACTTCCTTCAGAGGCTTGCCAGCCTTTCAGTGGATGATATCCATGTGTCCTGGCATTGCAGTTGCTCATGGAAATCAGAAAAAGCACAAGTACCTATGGTCCCAATGCTGATCTCCATGCCAACATTGGAAAAAGTGTTGCTTATCCTGCTATTTTGGAATGCCTTTCCCATCTTCTCTTCCCATATTGGCATTCTCTTTGAGATGGTATGACAGGCTGTATAAACCCCACACCAGTGATGAAAGGGTGAAAGAGCTGCTGTGAAAGGCTATTCCCATGCCTCTGGCCGTGTCAGTCATGTCAGGGGTGGAATAAGTACTTAAAAGTGGGAAGTTCCTGGCAGTTGCTGGGCAGCTCTGGGAGAAAGAGCAGATGGTGACCCTACAGTTCCTAAAGGAGGCTCTTGGAAGCCTGCAGGAAGGCCATTTACCAGCCTACTCCCCCTGCCTACAAGGAGATGACAACCCTGGTATTCTGGTTGGGTAAGAAAGGTTTGGTGAGCTCTTAGGTGGCTGACATTGCTACAGTCTACCCCACTTGGTTTTAGGGAATCTTAGATTATATTAAAGGGACTAGGGGAGTGGAGTCTAAAGCCCCATTCCCTTCAAACACAAGTGGACTATTTAGCTCAATTTGGGTCATGGAGACCCCTGCTTAAGCAGATGGGGGCACCCCAAGGATTTTTCAGTGTCTTCACAGTAGAAGGTGCCCGTCAGCAGCCCAAGAACTGTGAAAGATGGAAAGACATTTTCCTTATTACTTTCCCCTTCTATGGGACCTCTGTACCAGTCGTGGGGGTGGAGTGTTAGGGGAGGTAGCAGCAGAAAGTTAGCAATTGCATGTGCCCCTGTGCAGGCTGTCCTTATGTTGGAGGATGTTACCCTGTGGTGTGTCCCCAGGAGACCTAAAAAGAACTGATTTAAAAAGACAGTAGGCAAACAGGAAGATATGCAGCACTACTGTTTACCAGGTGGTGTTCCTCAAACTGTTGCAGAAGTGGAAGAGAAACACTAGTTATACAAATGGCCCTGATAAGGCTGCATTGCCTTGCAATGTGTGTGCCACAATAAACCATTATCTTTGCCTTAAATAGAATCATAGAACCATAGGGTTAGAAGGGACCGTAAGGGTCATCTAGTCTAACCCCCTGCCAAGATGGAGGACTTGTTGTGGCTAAGCCATAGTAGACAGATGGCCACCCAGCCTCCTTTTGAAAACCTCCAGTGAAGGAGCTTCTATGTCTCCTCAAGACAGTCTGTTGCATTGTCCTACTGTTCTTACAACTAAGAAGTTTTTCCTGCCATTTCATCTAAAACTGCTATGCTATAGTTTGAACCCATTGCCTCTTGTCCTGCCCTTTGTGTCAAGAGAACAATTTTCTCCATCTTTTTATGGCAGCCTTTCAAGTATTTGAAGACTGCTATCATGTCCCTGCTTAATCTCCACTTTTCCAAACTAAACATACCCATTTCCTTCAGCCTTTACTCATATGGCTTACATTCCATCCCTTTGATCATGTTTCTTGCTCACCTTTGGATCCTTTCCAGTTTCTCTACATCCTTTCTATACAGCGGTGACCAAAATTGGCCTAACTAGTGCTGAGTAGAGTGATACTATCACCTCCTGTGACTTGCATGCTATGCCTCTGTTAATGCAACCCAAAATTGCATTTGCTTTTTTTGCAACAGTATTGCATTGTTGACTTGTGTTGAGGTTGTGATCCACCACAACTCCCAGATCATTCTCAGCAGTGCTGCTGCCAAGCCAGTTATCCCTGAGTCTGTATTTAAGCATTTGGCTTTTCTTCCCTGAGTGTAGCACCTTACATGTGTTTGTTGAATTTCATTTTTTTGTTTATAGCTCAGTGCTCCAATTTATCAAGATTTTTTTTAATTTTAGCTCTCATTCAAAGGGTTTGCGACACCTCCCCCAGCTCTGTCATCTGCAGATTTGATCAGTATGTGCTCTTCCTAGATCCAGGTCATTAAGAAAGATGTTAAACATCAGACCCAGAACAGATTGCTGTTTAACTCCACTTGAGACCTACCTCCAATCTGACATCATTCCATTAATAGTTAGTTTTTATTTGCAGTGATTTAACCAACTATGTATCCACTTAATGGTAGTTCTACTGAACCTGCTTTTCTTCCACTTACTTATGAGAATGTCATGTGGGACTGTATCAAAAGCCTTGCTAAAGTCCAGGAATATTATGTCTGCCACATTCCCCCTACCCACCAAAAAAGTTACCTTCTCAAAGAAGGAAATCAAGTTGGTTTGGCATGAATTGTTCTTAGTAAATCCATTCTAGTGATCACCCCTTTATCTTCCAGATATTTTCAAATTGAATGTTTTATACTATGTTCTAGTTGCTGACTTGAATTAATTCAAATTAGTCAGAAGATCTGACATGTTTACTTATCCTGATCTGCATCTATTCCTCTTCCTTGTCTTTGATCACTTCACTGCTTCATTCTTCACACAAAAAACATGTGATCAGATGACTAAAGTAGGCACTGAGCAACTCCACCTTCTTATCTTCCATTACCAGCTTGTCTTCTCCATTGAGCAGCAGACACACACCATCCCTGATCTTTCTTTTTTGTCTGATATATTTGTAGAATCCCTTCTTGTTGTCTCTAACATTTCTTGCCAGCTGTAACTCATTCCTTGCCTTGGCTTTCCTGATTTTGTCCGTACAAGACTGTGCTATTCCCACATATACTTCCTTGGGGACTGCAGTAGATCAGGAGAGAAAATTAGTAGAAAGCATCTTGCGGAAAGTGGGTATGGGAGCCACACATGTGGCCAGTGGTTGTGGGATTTGATACTTCAGGGAAACAGACTATAGTTATCAGTTCCTGGCACTGATTCCATTTTGAGTACACTAAAGGTGGTGTTAAAAGCCAAAGAGGTGAAGAGAGCCTTCTAGCTTCACCCAACATGGGGACAGACAGCTGGTACAGTAGCTGGAAAATCCTAAACAGTTGTAATGTAATGCAGTACTACTTAATGGTAGCACTCCCCTCTGCATCATTTTCAGGCTGGCTGTTGGTATAGCTTTCCTCCACAGCAGTTTCCGTCTGGCTGTCTGAATGTGGTTCTTGTGTAATCTCCGAACCTTCCAGGTTCTACAGTTCTTGGCTGCTCAGAAAAATCTCTTGGTCAGACCCCATGCTATACATGGTATTATGCATGCTTGTTCTGTTGTCCTGAGTGCTTTATGGAAAACTATCTACTATATCATTCTTGAGTGAAGAGGTGGTGTTTGCAAAAATGTGATCCAGAAGTTCATTTTATGGGCGGGTAGTGGGAGCATTACCAGAGCCTTACTGCTCTTGTCCCTTGCCTTCAGGTACTCTTGCTCCTTCGCTTTGACTTGGCACTGGGAGTGCTCCCTCACCTTCATTTGCTCTGACAGTTTCTTGTAGATATCTGCATTCTGGTGACTCTTGTCCAGATGGGACTGGACATGCAGCTCTCCAAAGGGGGCAGTCAAGCTCTGGAACTCAACAGGGGTCCACATGAATCATGGTGGGTATGGCTGCTCTAATGGGTATGTGACTGTGCATGTGTGAAACCACTGACAGATATGGCCATTTCCAGCAATATCCTTACTGAATTAAGTTAAACCTTATTGAATTAAATGTAAGCATCTTAGGAGTGCATTGTATTAATGTATTTAGGTATGTATTATGAAATGGTATGTAACTCCTTTAAGGAGGAGACATGGTTAATATAAACCCCGGGAACTCTTCAAGGTATCAAGGGACCCTTTTGCAACAAAATGTGCTAGACTAACAAAATTAAGTGGGATTCCTAGGAGCTAGTTGGGAGGAGGGGAATGAAAATTACCCCCATCTCTGGATCCATCCCTTTGAAGCTTGATGAAAAACCCATTGTCTGGCTAATTACCTACTAACAATCTCTTCAAAGACTCAAACTGGAAAAGGAGGGATTCAGATTCATGAGGCTTCTTGTCCTGAGCAAAAGGCGTTCTGAACTTGTAACGATAGGAAACCCCCTTGGTGAGATCTGAAACTGTTCAACTGCCAGGCCCCTTTTTGGAGCTAGGATGATCTCTGCTAGGCTTATTAACATGCTTGTAGGTCTATAATGTTTCTCTAATGCTTTCACCTTCAGAAAAATGTGCTTCTTACAAAAGAGCTGTGTGGTAACTTACAGATGCTGGAAACTACACTGTTAACCATCTGAGGAGAAAAGTAAAGCAGGCCTACTTAGTCAGTCTGACTCTGCTGAGGAATTCAGTGTAGGTAGGGAGCCGTGCAGCCTGGAAACACCCTGGTCAGAAGGGAGAAAGAGGAAGATCTCCACCCAAGAGAAGTGACAGCTGGGGAGGCTGGAAGTTTAAGATTGGGTACCCTTGCTGGACTGTAGAGAGAGGAAACGGATGTAGTTGCCCTGAACTGAGAAATTCACCACTACCTGATATTAGAAAGGGGCACACATAGCTGCATGCCTGTATTTAAACATTAGCAGTGTTGTTGTAGCCATGTTGGTCCTAGGATATTAGAGAGACAAGCTGGGTATGATAATACCTCTTATTGGACCAACTTATGAAGAACGATGTAGTTCTAAAATGTCTCTCACCAGCTGAAGTTGGTCCATTAAATCATATTACCTCATCCACCTTTTCTCTAGCATTTAAATGGACATCTGGTAAAGATGTTCTTGGAGCAGTGGAGGGCATACAGGTACACAAACAGGCAGATCCAGGCATGAAGCAAAGGTACGTGGGATAGCAGTTGGAGGACTACCAGAAGGGAAGCAGTTAAGAATGGTTCCATACATACCTTAAAGCAGACAAACTCACTGCAAAGAAGAGGATTAATCACTGCAATCCAAGATGCCAAATAACTGGATTTTTAATGTGAACAAATGAAAGCCAGGTCTACACTACAGACCTATGCTGGTATAACTGTCACTCGGGGGTGTGAAAAATCCAGGTGATGTAGTTATACTGACCTAACCCCCTGTGAAGACAGCACTGTTGATGGGAGAGCTTCTCCTGCCAACATCACTACTGCCTCTCGGGGAGGTGGAGTAACTATGCTGATGGGGAAGCTCTATCGTGGTGTAGTAGCATCTCCACTAAAGCACTACGGTGGCACGGCTACACTAGTGCAGCCGCACCACACTAGTGCTGTACATGAAGACAAGCCCTAAATTAATCTGATGTAACATCCTGGCCCTTCAACAGTGTATTGCACTAGCCACAATGCTGGAGTAATTTTTGTTTCAGACTTCTGCAAGCCTTTAACTTTAAGGAGATTAGCTTGTGTGTTTTTTTTTAATCTATTTGCCGCTTCAGAATGGCTGCTCCACTGAGTTAAACGCAAACAAACAAACTTCTCACATTCTCATGGGGATGCAGATTTCCCCTCCCCTCTTTCTGTCCATTAATACTTAAATATTAAGATTCAGTCCTTCGAAAGAGGACTCCAGGGCTATCTGAGTCAGATTCTGAAGTGAACAAGATGGGAAGGTTTCCATTTCAGAGTGGTCAGCAAATCATCAGCACTCAGCAATAGATCCTGTTCTAATGTTGGTGGCATAAGCAATTGGAATACACTAGCAGTGTTCTCCTATATAGTGCTTTTCAGGCTTATGGTAGGATTTGATTCCTCAGTTGATATGATTGATTCCTTTAGGCAAATCTCTGACTTGGAAGTAAATCACATGAAATCAGAAGTCTTTTACAGTTATTAACTAAATAAACTAGTTTTTCCTCATAGCCGATGTTAACTGAAATCCTTGAGAGCTCATTTATCTTGGCATATGCACTCTCAATTCCAAGCACATTTGCTGTCATTACATACAATACACTAAGAGCCAGAGTCTAATCTTGCCACATAATTTGGAAAAAAAGTCTTGTTACTGTAAATACAACAGTAGATTTGGTCAGCCACATAACGGCATGGGGGGGGGGGGAAACTACCTAAGATACGTTGACTTCAGCTACGCTATTCTCGTAGCAGAAGTTGCGTATCTTAGATCGATTTAGAATCACTTCGCATCCTCGCGGCGCGGGATTGACGGCCGCTGCTCCCACATCGACTCTGCCTCTGCGTCTCGCCATGGTGGAGTTCTGGAGTCGACGGCAGAGCAATCGGGGATCAATTTATCATGTCCACACTAGACGCAATAAATTGATCCCTGATAGATCGATCACTACCCACCAATCCAGCGGGTAGTATAGACATGGCCTAAGACTAACTGCTTTCCCCAGTTAAGAGACAAGGTGTGTGAGGTAATATCTTTTATTGGACCAATTTTCTATGAGTGAAAGAGACAAGCTTTTGATCTGCACAGAGCTCTTCTTCAAGCCCTAGTAAGCAAATGCTTAATTTGATTAAATCCTCTAAGCGTCTAGTAAACTATAGGGCTTTCTCTAATTTGAATTGGACACTTTGAGCCAGTTCATCAGTTGGAGTAAGCTCTGTTTAAGTCATAGAGCTAGGCTGACTTACACCAGCTGAGGATCTGTCTCTCTGTTCAAACAGACAAGTTTCTGTGTAACATCAAAGAAGCAATCTGTGCTCTATAATATAACGCTGAAAGTGTGAAACAGAAAAATGGCACAGGGGACTATTGAGTTATGGAACTTTTTAAAGTCTAGGTTATTTGTACATATCTTAATCAAATCAGTGATTGTGCTGTGGGCATCTAGTAGCAGTCCAGCAGAGTGATTATAAGATAGGAATTTGTTTTTGGCCAATTTTAAATTTTGAAATTTCCAACCAGCTCTAATGTTCAGTGATTTACATGAAATACCATAAATAGCTGGCTTCACTCTGTTTCTTAGAGAACAGGTGGTCACATTAACAAAAAAATCCACCACAATTTGTCATCATGTTATCAGTCTCTGCAAAGAAGCTAAGGGACCTCAGAGACTGAACTACCCTCTCACCTCTAGAACAGGTTCTTCCAAGCCATAGGTAAGCCACATTGATTAGAAGCTGTAAAGAACCCTCTACCATCACTACCCATGCTGTGCCCACTATATGGAGTTTCCAGGGGACTTTCAATAATTTCGCACACACACATACACATGTATGTACACAAAGAATAATAACAATAAATAAATCAAATGAGAGGGAGAGAGATAGGGTTTGGGTGAATTCCACCCCTGCATAGAGGGCCAGCACAAGGCATATGCACATCTTAAGTCCCATTATAACTACTGGGGCTTAAATAGGATTTAAGTAGCAGATACATTTTAAAACCATTGCACAACAATGACTTTCATCCTGGGTGCTTAGCTTGGGTTTTGGGAAACTACACCCAATTTTTTGTATACTATCAGACACTACTATTAGTTCTACTTATAAAAAGAACTGACATGCTTCTATTATGTTACCATAGGATATTTTTCTTGCTTTTTAAAATTATAACCTCTTGGTTGAAATAAATATATGGAAAGCTTGCAGTCTGCCTAGGGAAAGCAAGAGCTGTTCATTAAGAGCAATTGTTATGAACAGCATGTACTAAATTTTTCACCCTGTTCTCTCTTCCTGGTCAAAAGGATCCTCTACTACTTCCTGCCACCTCACCTTTTCTCTGTTACAAGCATTGCAAATGCACCTAACATTGTAAGATTAGTAACCATTTATTGTTAGACTCTAAATATGTTACATACAATATGTGCTCTGCTTTTCAGTTGATCATGCTGTACCAGAGGGGAGGAAATGCAATTAAAATAAAAATGACACACTAACTGGTATTTCTGAAGGCAGTTTTTGGAATGTAAATTGTGACCTCAATGTAGACCATAAATATAAAATTCATATGTGCTCTGCTTCCTGCATATAATTACCTATCACAAGGTTCATAGTTTAAAAGAAATTCTTTATGAAACAAGAAATGGAATCATAGCACACTTAATGCCCTTCAGGATACAAAAAGCAAAGATATGTTTTCTAATTTTAAAGAGAAATAAAAACATGTGGAACATATGCACTCTTGATGCTGTACTCCTATCGGAATATTTTTGCTTTTTTTTAAAATTTTCTTTCCTGAATGCTTCCTTTTCCTCATGCATTCAGGGAGGGACATCAACTTCCCTGAGATAGATAGTGATGTGAGCAATCTGCCTGATCTTTCAGATTCTTTTTCACCTTATTCCCTGGGTGTCAGATCTCCTTCTTTCCCTTCCTCCAGCCTTCCCTGTTTCCCTCTGTTTGGACATATGAGTTAGGTAGAACATATAGCAAATAAATCATTTTTATCTTCTGGAATCCAGATCCTGTATGGAGTTTATTTTTATTTCTTAATCTTCATCTTTTTTTATACCTATGGGATGTATTAGTAGCCTCTGACCCCCAATACTGTCTGTGCAGTTGGTTTGGGTAATTTAATCTTAGAAAACATGGACTCACTGGCCCTTCCCAAGGGTCACCTCCTATCGCCCCTGACATGCCAACCTATTCAGCTCCAACAGAGTGTTCTCTCTGCAGTATACAGAAGTGTAGAAACCACCTCCATGGACACATTGTCATGCCCCTTTCTGTATAGAGAATCAGCAATATTTAAACTGTGCGGAAGTCTTACATGGGTCTTGTGCACCAGGATGAATGTCACCCATTGTGATTTGAGAACTCTCTAAATTCAAGGCCCATATTCCCCTCTGTTTAGACATGTGGTTAAGCTGATCAGCAATGGCTGTCATTCACATGTAGCAAATAAAACATTTTTTTCCTCAAGACTCAAGGTTCTGTATGGAGTTTTTCTTCATATTTTTCTACTCTAAAACTTTCCAAGAAACCTTTAATCACTTATGGGCAAATGCCAGAAATGTCCATATCTATATTAGTCAGTGGATAAGCTTATTCTTTCTTCATTATCTTATTTCCTCTTGATGAACTTGTCCTTGTCTGAGAATCTTAATAGTGTACTCAGTGGGGTGATCTGACTGGTTCTTACAGCTGCACATATGAACTTTTATTTTGAAAGTAGGGAGTGTGATTCAAAAACATCTTCAAGTCATCACTGCTTGCTTTCAAATGCTTTCTCAATATTCTGTCATATCTGGCTATCTAAATGGGCATTTCTGTCTGGTTATATAAACGTGGGGGGAAATTACATTTTCCAAATATATATTTTTCTCTATTTTTGGCTTTAAAAATGTAATTTTAATATTGTCCCTAATGATGGAAATAACAATATGGTTTATCCTTTTATGAATATATTCAATTAAACAATTAGTTAATGCACTTATGTCAGTGAGCCCCAAGATCAGAGCAAATCACAAACTAGTATTTAGGAGAAGAGTACGGAACATCTGGGATTAATTTGCAAAGACAGCATCTTACAAAGATGGCAGATGTCGGGTAGCATTGCTGTCAGTAGTGTGACCATTTTGCAGATTGATTGTTGTGCAGAGAGGGTAAAAAGGTTAGAGCATGTTAAAAATCTGTCAATGCAAAGTGCATTTTCACTTTTTTTTTTTCAATTTGATGATCATATACACTGGGAAATGGGAAAAAAAAATAAAACCTACTCAGTTATTCCATCCTTTCCCTTTCCCACTGCAGAATTGTTCCATACTGTATTTTTGCCAGTGCTTTGTGCATTCTAGTTTAAAATAACTGAAATTGCGGGGCTTCATTCACTTTTCTTTGGAGACGGTTTCACAGTCTAAGGTCCAGATTCCCTTTCAACATCATATGACTAATTCCTATTGAATTCAATATGGATTGCTTGTATCTGCAAGTGGTAGAAGGGATCGCATCACTAGGCACTGTTTTTTCTATTACACTTAGATTCAACTCTTTGGACTCTACAAGAAAATTCCTTTCTCTTCTTGGGGTCTACACTCTTCAGATGCTGTAATTGTAGATGGTTACCATATCGTCTCCCTAGGGTATATCTACATGGGGATAAAAACCCTGTGGTTTGGCCATGGTTGTCCTGGGTCAGCTGGCTTGGGTTTGGGATATGGGGCTAAAAAGTGCTGTGTAGATGTTCGGGTTTGGGCTAGAGCCTGAGCCCTGGGATCCTTCACCTTTGCAGGGCCCCAGCGCTTGGGCTCCAGTCCAGGCCTGAATGAGCCCTGTGAGCCTGAGTTAGCTGACCCAAGCCATCTGTGGGATTTTTATTCCTGTGTAGGCCTACCCTTAGTTATCATTCAGCCAAGGAAGGTACACATCTTTCTTCATTCTGATTTGCCTTTCTAAGCCTTAAGGAACTCTACTGCCCCCTCAGTACATTGCACGGCTTTTCTCTAAATTCTCTACAATATGTCAGCAATGGTGATCAATATAGGGCATCTATTGTTATTATTATTTATTGCTATTTATTATTAACTTAATATATACTATAAAGTGTTACATTAATGTATGTGCATTGCCACTCTTAGATCTCATTACTTTCAGTTACCCCAATGATATTCTTGCTCTGATTTGTCCATAAGTATCAGCTCTTTGGAGCTGGAGTCATCATCTTGTCCTCTGTTGGTGCAGTGCTGTGACCAGTGAGACAGCAGTATGAATGGTAAATAATAACAAATCATAGTTTATTGGCATGCATTCAAACAATCTCAGAACATCTGTTCGTTACTAGTCATAGTTTTCATTTGTAGATTTTTATCCTAAAGGGTGTTTTCATATCTTCCAATGCCAAACAAAATCATGTTACTTACTACTTATTGAGAAAGTAAATCTTTCTTCTTCATTTTCCCTTCTATTTGAATGATTTATTTTAGAGAACTACTACAGAGTTTTGTTCTATAGAACAATCCTGTCTGCATCTCAGCTTCTTCTTTTATGTTGAAATATTAGATACAAGTCCTTTCTTTTCACAGGCTCCCAAGGAAAGATCTGCTTCTTCAGATCTTCTGCTTAGTTATCTCCCTCCTCAAACTTTTACTTGGATTACGCACATTTGATATTAATCAGTCCACAATACAGGCATCTGACATCTAAGACCATTATCATTAATTTCCATGTAAGTCTTTCAAATACCCAGACAGAAGGATAAACCAATCCTGGACTTCTCAGGTGAGGCTGCATAATACAGTATTTCTTTGGAGTAGAACCCTTATACTACTTTTCAACTGTGTGTGAATGTTGCAAAGTTTCTTATACTTGGTTTACTTCTGTTTGAATGGGATATTAGTAAAGCAAAACATACATCATTCAGTGAATGCAATCATGTCTGGAAGTCTCCATGTGTTGTGGAGTGATCCCAGGCTCCCCAGCCATGTAGGTATCAGTTGAAACACCTCCCTTATCCTTCCCTAGGGAGGAAACCTGGGATCTATTTATGCGTTCTTTGTAGTTGATAAAAAGATTACAAATGGCTGGTTAACATTTTGAGATTATTCTTTACTACTGATTGGCATGGTCAGTTTTAAAACATTACAACAAATGAGGACATACTTTAAAAATATATTTTCTTTAGTGCTCAGAGCTTCTAGGGAAGTTAGATATCTAAACCCAAGGGTCAGGCAATTGGTTCCAGTCTAGAGACTCAGACTGGAGAAATTCTCCGGGGCTTTTGTTATGGAACAAAAAGAGAGCTGAACCTTTAGTGAAAATGTATGACTTCATTGCATGGAGAAGTGTGTGTGTGGGGATAATAATAGAGGGGTACCTCAAACACTATTGTGCAATAATTTTAATGAAGAAAATATGCTCTGCGCTCCTCAGCAAGGATTTAACAGCAGAGTGCTGTACTGAGATCCAACATTATTAACACTTCATTACAAAACTATACTAAAGCACAGAGCACACTAAGTATCTCACATAATTAAAAACTAGACTAATGGTGTCAAATGGATTTCTTATTGTGCTTATTTGTTTACTTAAAAGTTTATAAAATAAAACCAGTAACTTGCAATGGGGTTTCAGCTACTCATAGAATATGAATATTAAATAAATAATTGTTAATCCTAATGGCAAACCGTTTTCACTTACTTAAAAATTATATTCCAAATCCATATATGGCAGATGGAGTAGTTTCACATGAGTACCTAACCATTTGTCAGTAATGCTTTGCAGCTTTTCAATCTCAAGCTTTTCCCAATAAATTTGCTAAATATTTTGGCCCCTTGTCAGTCAATCAGAACTAGGATTTTCTAATAAAATGGAATCAGCAAAAACTCTCAAATCATCAGACTTGTGCAGTTGATAAGGAATTTACTAATCTTTGCCCTGTAATTGCTGACCTTTCCAATTCTCCTCATGAGTCTTTCAGGGCAATATTGCCTCAGAGAGAAACATGCACATTGCAGAAGCTACTACTGTCTAATCTCTATGCATTGACCATGTTGGCAAGTAATCTTTCTCCATCCCAAATCTAAATGATATCAAACAAATTGCTTCTGTTGCATTTTTCTTCTTCTTCACCTCACAGTGTGGCTCTTGCATTTGTTGACCACTTCCTTTCAGGCCTAGTTAAAGGGCATGCCACAGGCACGAATTTACTTAACCCACAACCATAGTGTCCATTTTTCCTCTAAACTCAAACTCTGTTGTCACCATACAGTTTCTTTGTCCTGATTCTCTGCCTGTCTCCTGCATGGCTTTCAAATGAGTTTATTATTATTATTGCAGTGCTTGTTGCCAGAACCCCTTCTTCTGTTTTGGAGTGCCTCCCACGATCATTGCCGACTTCGGAGACCCTTGTTGTCAATTTTTACATTAATGACATTCCCAGCATACCTGAAATATTTATGTTTGCAGATGAGTGTTCCTCTGTTTGCTGCTAATGTCTCCTCTCTCCTTTGAAAAGGCATATGTGATCAAGTAGCTTAATAATATGCAGTACCTCTCTCATCTCTGCCCTTCTCGCAACAGAAATGTGCTTATACTTTTTTCCTGCTAGAAAATTCATTATCCTTTCATACAGCACAAACTTTACAGTTCTAGAAAAGTAGCTTATCGGCCACTTTAACAAGCTACAAATGACTTACATCCCAAGAGGTGGTCCCTTCAGGTCAGGGTTGAGTACATTGGCAGGGCAGTGTTGGGGGAAGCCTGCACAGCTTCTAAACTTTGCTGCACATCTACGATGACGAGAGGACTGCAGCTTCCAGAACTGTTTTTAAAAAAGAAAAAAAGCACGAGAAGAGAATCCAGTATCTTTCCTGAGGGCTCAATTCATTTGAAGAAATTAAATAAATAACTCTAGTGGAACATTCTGATTACTTCAAAGGAACAGAGTTCTAATCTATTTAAAATATGAAGTACCTTAGTTTACCTGGTTTAATCCAAATGTTAATTTTGGGAATGCTGTGAGTAGGCAAGTAAAAAGGGAGGGAAATGCTGAGGAAAATGAATTAGTGGAAAAGGAAATTTTGGGAATTTTCCTTTTCTTTCAATAAGAGATCAATTTTCTTCTAGTGTTGAAAAGTGTACTTTGGTGTAAAAGAAAGGAATCAGTCAAATTAGTGGACAAAACTGCATCCATTAAAAATGAAACAGGGGACAGGATGGCTCAGGTGGGTAATAATTTATCTCTAAATCATGAATTAAAATATAATCCCAGTTGGTAGAAACCAGCTGCTCTGTACATCAATATGTTCACCTCCAACACTTGGTTTCAGCACAGAAATCTAACTGGAAGTTAGTGCAGCATTAATTCCTCCAAAGTCCCTTTCATGGCTGTCACTGGGTAGCTGCAAGGGGACTCAAAAATGGTATTAAGACCAATGCAGTCAGAGAAAGTTAGTATGTAAAGTCATGCTGCAGCGGGATGGGAAGTCCTGTCTCTGTGTGTCTGAGGGAATAGGCAGGGAATGAGCTCCCAAACTCATCCCATGAGAGGTGGTGATGTGCTGAAAAATGTGAATGAAATCATAGTTTTCAGTCCCATCTGGCCTTTTGCAGGGGTCTGTAACGTTCCTTAAGAAGGTACACAAAATCAGCTCAGCAAAGCATATAGCTGTGAAGCTATACCTGGCTACACTCAAAATGGAAGATGCAACCTTAGACCTGCATGTGGGCTTTCACTCCATGAGTCTGTAATAAATGTCAGGTTTCAGAGTAGCAGCCGTGTTTGTCTGTATTCGCAAAAAGAAAAGGAGTGCTTGTGGTACCTTAGAGACTAACCAGTTTATTTGAGCATAAGCTTTTGTGAGCTACAGCTGTAGCTCACGAAAGCTTATGCTCAAATAAATTGGTTAGTCTCTAAGGTGCCACAAGTACTCCTTTTCTTTTTGTAATAAATGTGATATTACTGGAGAAAGGGGGAGGCCTTATTGTGACTCCACAGTACCCCTTCGCCAGTGACCACAGCAGACTAGAAGGGAGTCTATTTCCATTTTACTGTATGTACATAAAATGTCAATGCCCATGGCAAATGACCACCTGTATATAAACAAGGGAAGTAAATCCATACTCCTCCTTCTGAACCATTCAGTACTATTGATGACCAAATGAACATGCCCCATCTCCAGGAAACTGCAGGTTCAAATGAAAATGCCCTGAAAGGGTTCTGGTTCTTCTTAGACTGAAGACAGACAGTATCCCAACTGTTCCTCTACTGCCAAAGCCCTCACTTATGGTGGAATCCCACAGGGCTCAGTCCTCTCCCGCAGGTTATCCAGTGTCTATATGAAGTCACTGAGAGAGCTGGTGAGACAACAGGACTGCAATGCCAAAAGTATGCAGATGATATCTGTGACAGATCTGGCAATCCCATGCAATGTCCTGGACAAACCTTACTGAATTAAGTTTAAGTATTCTAGGACTTAAAAACGCAAACGTTTTTGTATTCTTGTGGGATTGTATGTAACGTCTCTTAGGAGGAGACATGACTAATGTAAACCTTGGGAAGTATTAGGCACTTCAAAAAACCAGACTGCCAGACAAGAAAGTTTTTAATTGAGTGGGATTCCCAGGAAATACTTGGGAGAAGGGGAAATGCAAATTTCCACCTCTGGACCCAACCTTTTGAAGCTACGGCCAAAGGAGAAACCTACTGTCTTCTGATTACCTGTTTTCAGGGTCCTACTGTCAAAGGCCCACCTGTATAAAGGAGTGACTAACAGATTCACGGGAATGCTTGTGCTGAGCAAAAACTGATAGGAACGTATAACCAAAGGAACACTCCTGGATGGGGTTTGAAGGACTGACTCCTACCAGAGCTCTTGTTGGAGTTGGGATGATCTCTGTTAAACTCATTAGCATGCATGTAGGTTCTCTTATTGTTTAATGTTTTCTCTGTAATGCTTTCACTTTAAGACTAAATATGTTTGCCTAGGACAAACTGTGTGGTAACTTATAACTGTTTATAGCTTCTCAAGAGAAAGCAAAGCAGGTCTGCTTAGGCAGTCCAATTTGCTGGAGAATTCACAGAATAGGCAGGAAGCTGTGCAGCCTGGAAAAACCTCCAGTCAGGAGGAAGAGGGAGGTGGGTCTCCACCCAAGAGAAGTGACAGCTGGGGAACCAGGAGCCTAAAAGTGGTGCCTATGCTACCCCACAAGGGGGAAATACGGTGCAGTTGTCCGGAACTCTGACAACATCCAACACTGCGTCTCCTTTACTTCAAACATAAACAGCATCACCTCCCCGCTTTCTCAATGCCTAGTGGACCTCCGCACCTGGGTGAAGTGCAGCTAGCTGAAGCTGAACCTAATTCTTTCTAGCTTGATGTAGACACAGGTAATACTGGTAGGAAAACAGACAATTCTTAAGAACATGAGTCCTCTCTAACATCCCCACTGCTGAGTGCATCTGTTCTTAGATTAAGCCTGCCCTCATCCTTGGGGTCCTTTTCAGCTTTTCAAGGCTATTGGATACTCAGCTAGCCATAGAGCAAAACCCATACATTTCAATCTGTGGCAATCCAGAAGATTACACCTTATCCAGTTAGACACAGATCTGGCCACAGAGGTCAATGTGTTTATGATTCTCGAACTCATCTCAGTATCCAGTATCATAATCAGAAATTAAGCTGAACACCCTGAAAATGTTCCAACTAATACCAAACACAGCATCCCCTCTTTTTACCAATACAGGTCACTGTGAACCCATCATGTGGGATACTGTCAACTTCAGTCATCGATAGACAGGCAGACTCTTACATGTCCTAGCTAGACCCATTAGGACTGAAATCTTGAATTTGATCCAGATTCAGGTAGGAAATTAGTTAAGCGCATAGAGTACTTGAAATTTAGACAAAGGTTTCTAAGTATCAAAGGAGTGAAGTTCTGGAACAGCTTTCCAAGGGGAGTGGGGCAGGGTGAGGGACTGGGGGTGGGTGGGTGGGTGAGTATGGTGGAACCTAACTGGCTTCACAACTGAGCTTGATAAATTTATGGAGGGGATGGTATGATGATACTGCCTACAATAGTATGTAGCCCATTGGCTACTGATAGCAGCAAATATTTCCAATGGTGGTGATGGGACACCGGATGGGGAGAGCTCTGAGTTACTATGGAGAAATCTTTCCAAGGTGTCTGGCTGGTGAGTCTTGCCCACATGCTCAGGATCTAACTGATCGCCATATTTGGGGTTGGAAAAGAATTTTCCCCTGGGTCAGATTGGCAGAGACCTTGGGGATTTTTCACCTTCCTCTGCAGCATGGAGCATTGGTCACTTGCATGTTTAAACTAGTGTAAATGGTGAATTCTCTGTATCTTGAAGACTTTAAAGCATGATTTGAGGACTTCAGTAACTCAGCCAGAGGTTAGGAGTCTATTACAGGAGTGGATGGGTGAGGTTCTGTGGCCAGCACTGTTCAGGAGGCCAGACTAGATGATCATGATGGTTCCTTCTGACCATAAAGTCTGAGTCACTGATCTTTCCTGCTCAAAAGGCAGGCTTCTGCTCATTGCACAAGTTGTGTGACCCTCACCTTTAGCCCCAGATAGAGTGAGTTGCATCAATCCAGTCTGGATGTCAAGGTTCACAATGACTAGTTTTTCTCATCAGGATTGGAGTACCACCATCTCCACTGAGAAAGATGGAATTTCTGCTGATATCTAAATTTATAGGAGATATGATAAGTGTAACATGACTGTGTGCTACTTGATATTTGGCAGGCAGATGTCCCTAACAGATCAGTGTCCTTGCTAATTCCATGCCAGAGTAACATCCTCGATTGCAATTGCTAAAGAGGGTGTGAGGGTGAAATTTAAAAAAAAAAAAAATCTAAGGATGAAGTAGCAGAGAGAAGCCCTCAGTTCTTTTCAGCCTATTGTACTTAGTGTGACAGGAAAGTCAGTCTTTGACACATAAATAAGCAAAGAAACATAGAAAAAGAACAGTTCAACCACATAAAAACGCAATATGCAATCTATAAAAATAATCCTGTCAGAAAATGGTTAGAGCTACATAAAACGTGTACTGTAATATCCTACTCATGTACAGTGCCTGAAGCGACACCATGTGGTACTGCTCCCATCAGATATCCCAAACTAAGAAAAGTTAAGTCTTGCTCGTACTTGGATAAGAACCTCTAAGGAACACCTAGGAGCTGCAGGAAAGGGCAAAGCAATTCAACTGACAACATTCTGGATATAACTGTGTCACTCATGCACCAGTGTTTCAACATAGGTCTAAAGGGCACTGAACTGATGGAGATGGCTTTTGGATGAGATGTAAAAATCACACCCTAATCATTTGTGGTGATTTAAATTTCCCAGGACATTTTTAATTTAGTTGGCTTTTTAAAATTTGTTTGCCCTGGTATCCTGCCCAAATTCTAACTCAAGTAATTACAATCAACCATTCTAAATTCCCCTTGAAGTTTCAATTGGATATGATAGAGTTCTGCACTTTGTTTTGTAAACAGTGGCATACCGTTGTATGAGCTGGTAAGCACGTGATGCATTTCAGAAGGCATTCCGGTGGTGGATATAGAGTATGTTTTAAAAATCACTTTGGGATATAAAATAGCATTGTGCATTCCTCTTGTCTGGATACCTACAGCATCTTTTGATCATAGTGAATTTTTTTGCTAGAAAAATAGCAAAAAAAACCCCTGTTTGCTTTGAATTAGTTTTGACCTCTGCTACATGGAGAATTTATAATCTTTGTGCTAAGCCATACTGAAGCTTCGGTCTACCTGAGGCTGTCAAAAACTAAGCACACTGGTTTATTACGTGCACTCTCCTAACCCAATCAAGCTGATAAATATAGTCTTCAAACAATATTAATAAATCAGAATGCATTTGGGCTAAGATATAGCTTTGTTTTGTTCCATCAGGTATTTGTGCAATCACAAAGTTTGAATGTACAGTTGCTCATACAAGTACTGTTCAAAATGAAGGTCTGCATTGCCTTGAAATAGCTGACAGGCTGCAGTGATGAAAAAAAAAGTATGCTTAGGTCCAGTGTTGCTGATTTAGCAGCATGAAATAATAAATAAAAACATTTCCATAAAGAAAGGGTGCAATGATAGGCATGGCAAGTAAGAAAGGGGAAAACTCAAAAATTCTGCTCTCTGTGGAGCCTATAAAAATCAATTGCTGCTTTCGCCAGCCCGATGGCTCTGCAGATAATGAAAACCCAGATTCAAAATGAGCTGTGGGAGAGCAGGGCTTGCAAATACAACAGAGGAAATACATTCGGTCCCTTGAAGAAGTCATTCATGAACAACACTTAGTGGTCAATATATTGTGCTGTATCGGCCAATTAAAACATACACAGTAAGGGGGGCAATTTGTAATGGCTTAGTGATCCCGTATGTTTTCATGAGACTGTCATGCTATGCTCCAGAACTTAACCATTCATTTAAAAATATAAAAGATTTTCTGCTGCTTTTCATATTGTGTAGTAATTTATACATATGCAAGGTGACTACAGAGTGGGTGTAAAACACAGCCTTTCCGGTTTGTTAGCATTTTATACTTACTTTGCACAGGTGTAAATAACTGTATCAGGTAAAAGTCAGCAGAGAATCCAGCCCTAAGTCTCTGGTCACTATCTTTGCAAAGCTAAATCTTGAATATATGAGCATAACGGATGCAGCAATGTCTGCCCAAGTCTACAGGTAGCCAACAACAATAACTGGGAGGGGTGTAAACTGACCTATCCCTTTCAAATGGTCATTAATGCTTAAGCCAGTGTACTGTGAGATTTAAATACAGCAGATATAAATGGCCAAAGCTTCATTGACCTAACCCAGAGCAGCATTTAAAATTCAAGCCATGTTCCTTAGTGGCAGCTGGTCACGTGACATTGTATGTGCACCTGGATTTGATGGGCATTAATCTTATCAGGAGAAAGGCTTGGAGAAGCACTCTAGGAAAGGATGGTAGTTTAGGGAGAGGGTTATTTCTGGAATCTTATAATTTCACTTCTCCTAACAGGGCGTATAACTTTTACAGGAACTCAGTGTTATTCTGTTCATCCCTGTGGGACAGGAGACTTTTAAGGCTATATAATCTGCCCCTCCACCCCCACGAACATGATACAGTTCTGTGGTGACCTAGAATCCTATTTTCGACGTCTCCGACTCAAGGAATATTTTCAAAATACCTCTGAACAACATACTAATCCACAGAGGTCTCCCTACCAACACTACAGAAAGAAGGATTCTAGGTGGACTCCTCCTGAAGGTCGAAACAGCAGACTGGACTTCTACATAGAGTGCTTCCGCCGACGTGCACGGGCTGAAATTGTGGAAAAGCAGCATCACTTGCCCCATAACCTCAGCCATGCGGAACGCAATGCCATCCACAGCCTCAGAAACAACTCTGACATCATAATCAAAAAGGCTGACAAAGGAGGTGCTGTTGTCATCATGAATAGGTCGGAATATGAACAAGAGGCTGCTCGGCAGCTCTCCAACACGAGTTTCTACAAGCCATTACCCTATGATCCCACTGAGAGTTACCAAAAGCAACTACAGCATATGCTCAAGAAACTTCCTGAAAAAGCACAAGATCAAATCCGCACAGACACACCCCTGGAACCCCGACCTGGGATATTCTATCTACTACCCAAGATCCATAAGCCTGGAACTCCTGGGTGCCCCATCATTTTGGCACCCTGACAGCAGGATCGTCTGGCTATGTAGACTCCCTCCTCAGGCCCTACGCTACCAGCACTCCCAGCTACCTTCGAGACACCACTGACTTCCTGAGGAAACTTCAATCCATCGGTGATCTTCCTGATAACACCATCCTGGCCACTATGGATGTAGAAGCCCTCTACACCAACATTCCACACAAAGATGGACTACAAGCCGTCAGGAACACTATCCCCGATAATGTCACGGCTAACCTGGTGGCTGAACTTTGTGACTTTGTCCTTACCCATAACTATTTCACATTTGGGGACAATGTATACCTTCAGATCAGCGGCACTGCTATGGGTACCCGCATGGCCCCACAGTATGCCAACATTTTTACGGCTGATTTAGAACAACGCTTCCTCAGCTCTCGTCCCCTAAAGCCCCTACTCTACTTGCGCTATATTGATGACATCTTCATCATCTGGACCCATGGAAAAGAAGCCCTTGAGGAATTCCACCATGATTTCAACAATTTCCATCCCACCACCAACCTCAGCCTGGTCCAGTCCACACAAGAGATCCACTTCCTGGACACTACAGTGCTAATAAACAATGGTCACATAAACACCACCCTATACCGGAAACCTACTGACCGCTATTCCTATCTGCATGCCTCCAGCTTTCACCCTGACCACACCACACGATCCATCGTCTACAGCCAA
Organism: Eretmochelys imbricata; assembly: GCF_965152235.1. Classification (NCBI taxonomy): domain Eukaryota; kingdom Metazoa; phylum Chordata; order Testudines; family Cheloniidae; genus Eretmochelys; species Eretmochelys imbricata. The sequence goes on from NC_135572.1 coordinate 125,864,534, forward strand.
GCTCTGCGATACAACCGCATTTGCTCCAACCCCTCAGACAGAGACAAACACCTACAAGATCTCTGTCAAGCTTTCTTACAACTACAATACCCACCTGCGGAAGTAAAGAAACAGATTGATAGAGCCAGAAGAGTTCCCAGAAGTTACCTACTACAGGACAGGCCTAACAAAGAAAATAACAGAACGCCACTAGCCGTCACCTTCAGCCCCCAACTAAAACCCCTCCAACGCATTATTAAGGATCTACAACCTATCCTAAAGGATGACCCAACACTCTCACAAATCTTGGGAGACAGGCCAGTCCTTGCCTACAGACAGCCCCGCAACCTGAAGCAAATACTCACCAACAACCACATACCACACAACAGAACCACTAACCCAGGAACTTATCCTTGCAACAAAGCCCGTTGCCAATTGTGCCCACATATCTATTCAGGGGACACCATCACAGGGCCTAATAACATCAGCCACACTATCAGAGGCTCGTTCACCTGCACATCCACCAATGTGATTTATGCCATCATGTGCCAGCAATGCCCCTCTGCCATGTACATTGGTCAAACTGGACAGTCTCTACATAAAAGAATAAATGGACACAAATCAGATGTCAAGAATTATAACATTCATAAACCAGTCGGAGAACACTTCAATCTCTCTGGTCACGCAATCACAGACATGAAGGTCGCTATCTTAAAACAAAAAAACTTCAAATCCAGACTCCAGCGAGAAACTGCTGAATTGGAATTCATTTGCAAATTGGATACTATTAATTTAGGCTTAAATAGAGACTGGGAGTGGCTAAGTCATTATGCAAGGTAGCCTATTTCCTCTTGTTTTTTCCTACCCCCCCCCCCCAGATGTTCTGGTTTAACTTGGATTTAAACTTGGAGAGTGGTCAGTTTGGATGAGCTATTACCAGCAGGAGAGTGAGTCTGTGTGTGTATGGGGGTGGGTTTTTGGAGGGGGGTGAGGGAGTGAGAGAACCTGGATTTGTGCAGGAAATGGCCTAACTTCATTATCATGCACATTGTGTAAAGAGTTGTCACTTTGGATGGGCTATCACCAGCAGGAGAGTGAATTTGTGTGGGGGGGTGGAGGGTGAGAAAACCTGGATTTGTGCTGGAAATGGCCTAACCTGACGATTACTTTAGATAAACTATTACCAGCAGGACAGTGGGGTGGGAGGAGGTATTGTTTCATATTCTCTGTGTATATATAAAGTCTGCTGCAGTTTCCACGGTATGCATCTGATGAAGTGAGCTGTAGCTCACGAAAGCTCATGCTCAAATAAATTGGTTAGTCTCTAAGGTGCCACAAGTACTCCTTTTCTTTTTGCGAATACAGACTAACACGGCTGTTACTCTGAAACCTAGAAAATTTTAAACACTTTTCCACTCTGGGCTACCAGAGGACATTTGCAAGGCATCATTCCTGTATAAATTGTTCAAATAGCAGGTTTATTGACTGGATCAGATCATATGTTTATATTTTCCCTGTTGCTTTCCCACAGAAAAACTTCATGCGCAGATGCAATCCCAGTTGCAAAACATGTGGTCAGATTTTTTTCTGAGACTCATTTTTTAACTGTGTTTATGCCAGGAGTATGGTGATGGGTTTTTAGACACTTGTCTCTGCAATCTGAAGCAATATCCACTCAATATAAAATGTACCCTTTCCAGTGCAAATAACCTTGAAATTCTGGCCTTGAAGATGTGAAGGCAACATTAGCACCAGATGAATCCACTGAAAGAGAAAGTACATGCTTATAGCAAGAGTCAGAACAAACTCACCAGATGTTTCAGTCCAGTTTAACATGGGTTAGTCTTTGTCTCTGTTTAGAATGCTTACAGAGTATATTCAAAGAAGCACCCCCATGTTGCTGAAAATTATTTCCTTACTGCTTCCTTCTGAGAGATGAACATATGTAAATTGTTTATGAAAGCTCATCTCCTACAACATTTATCTACTTTCCTTGAGGTACGTGATTTACCAAAATCTCCATTTAAGGGCTAGGAACTGGGTGTCTCAGGGGACTGGTAATGAGATACAGAGAAGAGTTCTGTAAAAGTTCAAAACAAAAGCACAAACCATGTGAATCTCACCTAGTTTCATGCCTTGTTGGAAAGAACCACTTATATGTCTGCATAGGAGTCAGACACAGTTTGTGGTATTGCATGGTTCTGATATGAAATCAGATGAAACACAGGGGTGTCAACTAAATTTTTCTTTGAGAATCTGATTGTGTTGAACCCAAAACTCAAACTGTAACTCACAATTATGAGGATTAACATAAAAAATGCTTGCATGAACCTCTGAAACAAAACAGCAAATTTCCACACAGCTCTAATAGACAGACAGACAAGGGGGCGAATACTTCTCCCTAGTCTACAGGGCAAACACTCTATGGGGTAAATACTGCTCCTTTGTGGTAGTTGACAGGGGAGTTTCTGCTAACCTGATGCAGTTCTGCTTCAAAAGGTGAAGCAAGTTTCCATGTGGTCATGCAAAGGGTGTGTACCCCTAGGCAGTGCAGAGCCCATTCGACAGGGACCAAAATACAATGGGTAGAGCCAGAGTGGGCTGTGGAAAGGATAGATGAGTGTGACCGCATCCATTGTTACATGTGTTCTACTGTCCTCCCTTCCTGCAAAGAAGATGCATTTGAGGGCTGCAAGAACTTCTGTAGAGGGGTTCTGTAGCCTGATGAGAGATTTCTCTACCCTATGTTCCTTGCTTTGCACAGACAAGTAACCAGGCTACTGCATTGGATTTGGCCTTTAGTCACCACCCCAGGTGGGTAGGGACAAAAAGTTTTGAACTATCTAGTTGTTTAGCGTGACTTACGTGAAATAAATTGTCCTCTTCCTGCTAACAGGCCACCACCATCGCCAGTTGGTACCTTTTTGTTTTCAGTCTCTCAGAAAGGCCAAGCACTGAATGGGCATGGTTACTGAATTACTCTTTAATCCCCTAGAGATGGTCACTTGCTGTAAGGGTTGAGGTATATTGTTGCGATGATACGGGGAAGGTTGTAGTTCTTCTATCGATTCGTATCTCTTCTGTGGCTAAAGAGGGGATTTCAAGGATATAAGTAAAGCACTGTCACCAGCACTGAATTCGCTTGTAAAAGCAGGAGGGGATATTTGTCTATTAGGGAGAAATATCAAGTTGAACATGCATTCCTTGGATGGGAGCAATTAGAAGGAAAGCCCCATAAAATAATGTCTGTTCACAGGAGAGACCCGACAGTGCAGCAGACTAGACATAGCACCACTGGAAGTAATGCTCACACTTGGCTTTCAGACAGACACCTGCTCTGAAAATCCATGACTCAATGGATCATCGTTCATTAACCCACACATTATTTTCTAATATTGTCATATTTTATTAGTCTGAAATTTGGACAGTTCCCTGGAGTAAGGATCATCCTCCAAAAATGCACTTTGCATTCTATGGGGAGTGAAGGGGAAGTTGGAGGAAAATATAGATTTGGGGTGTTTTTTTGTTTTTGTTTTTTTTACATTATTGACATTAAAAGTCTGGCAATCTGGACATGTCAACACTGATTTTGATGTTTATTCTCGATATGCAGCTATGCCGTGAAGACTGACCTGAGTAAATCAAAAATCTCTTGGAATGTTTGTTTTCATACAACTCCTAAGGTAAGCGTTAAGGCTTTTGGAAACCTATATCTTTAATCCAGACTCTTCCACTTTCTCGTTTCAGGGAACTGAACTTCATCATTTGATTACTGATTCCCTTCACCTTCTATGATGGGTAAGCAAAGTAACCTCAAATTATTGTGGCTTCATGTCTGAAAGGATTTGGCCTTTAATTTTCAGGATAGTACTGTTCCAGAATTCCCTTCAGTCTTTGGTAGGGCAGATCCTCAATCTCCAGTGACTGTAAATCCTTGCAGAAGTCAATCAAGGAATTTCATTCAGCATTCAGAGGGAAACTCCTCTCTAGATCACTGAGACTTCCTTGGGTGAGTGACCTTCCTTTGGATCTTTGCCAAAGTTGCTGTAAACTACAGCACCAACCTTGTTCTGGTGTTTTTGGTTAAACTAAGGACCAAGAATTATTTTCATCATGGCTTGCACCTTTTTACATTTTAGGCCAAATAAATGTGAAGTCTGAAGATAAGAAGGTGGACAGTTTTAGTAGTTTTCTTCTGCTGAAGAAGTTCACGTCTAGTCTCAGCTAAGATTAAGCATACCGTACGCTGAATCTCACAAATAGAAATCCTCTACAGGTGCTAAACTTCAGAGGGTGATGCCTAATTCTTTCTTTGAGAAAAACCATCAGTTTACTGACAGGAGAAACTTCACTGCAACTTCTAATTTAAAAAAACAGATCTGTGTAATTTCTCAGGTTGTCTTCAGCAGTGAATTACTGTGTCAGTGTGTTTCAACATCTGTGATAACTTTAGACGGCTAGTCAGAAGTTTGCTATGTTGATAGAAAACTCCCAAGACAAACAAGACAAGTAATCAGAAAGTTCTTTAATTTTTAAATAACAAGACCCCCATTATAAAAACAAACTATGGTGCTTCTAGAATCAATCATTTTGGGTTGGAAATCGACCAACTAGGAATTTATTTTATATTACGCAGTTAAGTCTTTAAAAAAAAGAATTTCTTTTGAAGGAAGAAAGTGGTTCAATAAGATCTCTTACTAAAAAAGAGTGAGGCAAAAGAGAAAAATAATAAGGGTAACAGAGAAAGAAAAGAGTGTGCTATGTTTGTAATTCTTACAGGTGGGAAGCTAAACATTCCCCTGATGGCAGCAGGATCCTATTTAGGCACTGCTCAGTTTTTTCCTTGATGGCTGCTTTTAGCATTCTGTCACACCTACTTTCTTTTTATTCCTTTCTACGGGAAATTATATATTCCTATAGTAGGAGAATTAAATTCTCCCTCTTTGAAACTTCAGCTTTTACTAGACAAGATTATGGCAACTGTCTTTTTGATCAGTCTTTTAAAAGATATCCGGAAGAGTATGTTTCTTGCTCAAAGGAAGGCTTCAGCTTGTATTGTATCTGATTATATCCTGTAAGCTTTTTCCTTCCTTGTTTTCTCATTCTTGTTTCTTTTCAGACTGTTTCTGTATCCTTGAGAGCTACTCAGCAACGTTAGACTAGCTAATAAGAATTTGGAGGGGTGAGGAACAACTTAGCAAACACCTTTGCAGAGCAGATCATTGTTTCTGACTGTGTGTTACTTGGAGGTCAGACAAACAGATTTGTTTAAAATGATATTATATTGACTTTTAATACAACAGTGAAGTGAGACATCAAAATATCCAGATGACTAAATAAAAATACCAATAATGTCATGTATCAGAAATGACTCTAATAATGAGAAATTCCACTGCACCTCCCTCACAAGATATCTGGAAAGGGGGGAAAAGGTGTTATAATCAAAAAGCATTATGTAATTCTTATTAATGTTTTTTACTAGGGCTACTGCCATAATGAGGCAGCCGTAATGGGTCTGGAATTAGTGTGGGGCCCAAGAAGAAACAGAAATGAATGCTGAGCAATTCAATCAAAATTAATCTAGGACGTATAAATTTGCTGTTGAAGTACCCTGCGAAGCTAAGAATTTCTTTGGGTTTCAAATGCATTTATGGCATGTAGAAATTAACCCTCTGTCTCTCTTAGGGGAACTGTAACACCAAGGTTCTGCTGTGCTTAATGGCCCTCTTTCATTTCCCTGTATAACCATGTGGGCCCATGCTCCTTTGAGAAACTGGTTCAGATTCAGCACCTGAGGCAGGTTGCATTTGTGCAGGTAATAGGGAAACAAAAACAAACTTCTTGTAGGACAAGCTGCAGTAATTAAAAAAAAAAAAAAAAACATAGCTCAACCTCTGCCCTCATCAGTTCAGGCCAATTCGTAAATAAAACTAATAGAAAGAGAACATGTCTCTTGAGACATACAGGAAGAAAGGAAAGATATTAAGTTTTGAAATTACAAGATAATACAGCGAAATCAAAGTACCATAAACTCTCATGTAATCATTGCAGAATGACCGTTACAGAATCGTTACTGCAAAAGTAGGCAGAAACTGTTGAGGGACATCAGAAAAGTTACAAATTCATTGCAGTTTCAAGCTCATAATATGTAGATAGTTGTCCAAATACTTCAGTCTGTTTATAATATTGTTTCTAATAGTGAATCCTCAGGAGCCACCTGAAGGTCCACATCTGAGGCTTTCTGCTTTCTCTGCTCATTAAGAGGGAGATTTCCAGAGGCACAAATAGGTGTTAAGGGCCAGGCGCTCAAACAGATTTGGGCATTGTAACAGTGTATCATACTGCCTAATTGCTAGGCTGCTAAAAAATAACAGATACAATAGTGAGATGCGCAAAGCCTGACGTAGCTGTGTAGGCTCCCATGGAACGAATGGGGAGAAATCGGTGCCTTACAAAGCGGTACTCAAAAGAAAAATAGAGGAGGTTCGATTGGTCAGATGCACATCAATAGATAGGGCCTAGCTTCCACTGATTTCAATGGAAGGTAGGAGTATATACCTGTAAGGGTTTGTTCAAGGCAGCCCAAGAGACTCATAACAGCAGCCTTGAAGCTGGCATGCATAAATAGCCTTCCCCCTCAGATCAGTAGACCCACTGAGGAGGTCTAAGGAGCTTCTTATGGTGAAAGCACAAGGACATATACAGAACCTTCTAAAAAGTGCTATCTTCAAACATGAAATCATAAGGACACAGACTAAGAAGACACCCATGTCTCTCAAAATCACTATTCTACTTGATTGTGAAGAGCTACACAGTACAGCACACACCCAGGACAGCTACTCTAGAACTCAGAGTTTAAGGCCAGAAGGGACACCAATCTGACCTATATATCACACTCCACCAACAGCACACAAAACCCATCAACCAAAATTAGACCGAAGTATTACAGCCCACAGGAACTTGAGTGTTACATGTGACAGAGAATAGGTAGACCAGGGCACACCAGTGCCCGGGGCCCCTGCAATGGAAGGGAAATGATTAAGTGAGATATAACCAGATAATCCTGGCAAATGACCTGCACGCGCGCACACACAGCAGAGGAAGGTAACCCTCCTCCCCCCACCCAAAGTCACTGCCAATCTAACCTGGAGGAAAATTCCATCCTGACCCCACATATGGTGAACAGTTAGACCCTGAGCATGTGAACAAGAACCAGCCAGTCAAGTACCTGAGAGAATGCTATGTGCCACCTCAGAGCTCCATCCGATCCTGCCCTGTGTCCCATCTCCAGCTGTGGCCATTCCTGATGCTTCAGAGAAAGGAGATTGGGGAAGAAGAAAAAAACAAGAAGAAAACCAGAATACTCTGGTGAGTGGGGGAAATTCTATCCTGATCACTGCAGGTGCTCATCTGGAAGCCTGAAGCATGAGGTTTTAGGAGCATAAACATAAACCTGAAGTGAGCTCTAGGGCTGTTCAGCCCTGTGCCCAACCCTCAAGCAACTCCATCATACAATCAGACTTGTAAATTTGTCTAGCTTTCTCTTTAAATTATTTAAATTGGTTGCCCCCACAGCTCCTATTGGGAGGCTGTTTCAGAACCTCCCCCCTCTGATGGTTAGAGACCTTCTAATTTCCAACCTGAACGTGTTCACAGCTAGTTTAGACCATTTTGTTCTTTGTCAGCATTGTCCTTTAGTTTAAATAGCTCTTCACCCTTCCTGGTATTTACCCCCCTAATGTATTTATAAAGAGAAATCAAACCTCCCCTCAGACTTCTTTTTGCTTGATTAAACAAGCCAAGCTCTGCCAGTGTCCTCTCGTAAGATAGGTCTTCCATTCCCCTGATCATCTTAGTAGCTATTCTCTGCACAAATAGGCAATACACTACACATGGTAAGTTTAAAAATCCTTCCAAACACCAGAGGAGCATGTGATCTCAGACACACAGAGGAAGATAGAGCAAACAAGAAAAGGGCGAGCGGAATGGGGGAAAATGAATTGCAGTGTTACAGACACAACACATAAATGTCCTATCCCTTTTCCACAGGTTCAGCGACCTGGCAGACCCCAGCCAAGGCACATCCTAGCAGAAGTCACAATCATCTTCCAGAAATGTCCTGCACCTATGGCAGCAGGGGAATCACCGATCTACACATTAGAGCTGTTCAAGAGAACAGATGAAGGTGTGCTGTCTCCTATCATAGGAAACAGGGCTGCTGTATCCCTGGACTTAGCTACCTCCTTAAAGGACATGATGATCCAAATGTATGCCCTAAGACAGGCACAGCCCCCCCCACCCCCCTCACAACTGGCCTAGTGAGGAAACCCCAGTGCTCCATTGGGGCCACACACAGGAGAGGAATAAGTGAGCAAGAACATGGGGGGGACACAGATCTGTACTAGGAAGTGGAGTCCCCTCACATCCTGACACCCCTCCTCCCAGAGAACAATTCTTTGTTTATTAACTCCTGGGCTTGGGGGATTTGTTTTGGGCATAGGCCATAGCAGTCGTGTTCGGGCAGGGGCCCTTCTGTGATTCACATGGTTCCGGATGATGTTCACACTTACTCATTAATACCCAACATTCATTAATTCACAATGAGCTCATCTGTCATTAGTGCAAATTAGTGACATTCTACTATATAATTGGCCCTTCAAATAACATTTGAAGTTAAACAATGACAATCCACTTTAGGAAGCATATAAAAAAATATGGGAAAGTAACAGGTGTTTTACTGAATAGGGATAGACTTAAAGTTAAATATGAGGTTAAATTCCTTGCTGATTTGAGGCCTTAGCCAATATTATATCCCCCATGGTTCAGGGAGAGTGTCTGCCATTTGTGAACCAGGCTCACAGTTTAGGAGGCTTGTTAAACCCAAGACTGGTACTGGATTTCAAGTAGCAGCAGTAGCTGAGAGTACTTTTCCATCCCTTCCCGGTAAAGTAAATGCAATTTTTCCTTTCAGATGCTGACATTGCTGCTGTTGCTCATGGGCTTGTCATTTCGACATGAGATTGCTATAATGCTTGGCATGTGACTCTACCTGAAAACAAAAGCTGGTGTAGAATGGCTGCTTGTAGAGCCTTGTCCAAATGCACTGAAGATAATGAGAGTATTTCCATTAACTTCAGTGAGCTTTAGATCAGGGCCTTTAAGCAGAGCTTCTGTGGTAAGCACATAACAATAGTGTTCCAGGATCTATATTGACTACCTGCTGGTTTAAGGTGTTGGTTGACAGTGCATGCCATGAGATCAATACACAGCATTCAGTAAGCAACCACTCTGCTGAAGAGACCGAGATGGAATCTTATCTTCTTCAAGCTATGAGCTCAAGGGTGGACAATTGGATGAAGGTGAGAGATAGGTAAATGCTAAAACATTAATGCATATGCTGGAAAAAATAACATCACTAGAATATGCCTTTAAGAATTATAATTTAATCAATATGTCATCAGTACTCAATTTTATATATATGTATGTATAGTTATGCTTTGTCCAGTGCAAGTTTGTTGTTTTTTGAAGTCAACTTTATTGGAAGTCATATCCAGTTAAAGGATAAAAGGATGCTAGATGGAAAGTCTTATTGAGAATATTAAGGTGTGTAGATCTGCACTTTTAAATTTTTTACCATCTAAATCGCAGTGGAATTCAAGTCTTTGATGCCTGTTAGATCCACTTTTTATGAGACAGAATTTTTAATATTAGAAGTTGGATAGTACTAAAGTAACTTCTGAATCCCAGTTGTTTAAGAAAAAAATGAGGAATTCAGTAATAAAAAACACTGATTCTTCTCACATAGAATTTCTAGACCTTGAGCTAGATTCTTAACACACACACGCACAGAGTTTAGGGCCAACTTCTGTCCTGTTGTAGTTCCTTTCAGTCCTTCCACCCTCCCTTCCACCCCCACTTTGTTTTTCAATAATCAGTAATGGCATTTCTAAGGTCATCAAAATTATTATCAGCTTACTTCAAATTTTGCAGGAAAAAATTATGTTTTTGTTACTCAAAACCATCTGTGCCCAGTTCATGGCAAAGGCAAATTTTGTAACATTGCCAGTTTGAACTGGATGGGTGTCACTGAACAAAGACCTTGGCCCTATTTAATTTCACTAATGATGAGTTAATACAAGTTGGTTTTATGTGTAGCAAGTACACATTTAAATCCAAATGGTTTAACACAGAATTCTATAAAGTTAAAATTCTGACCTTTTTCAAATCTCTCCTCAAGACTATCTTCGAAGTAATGTCCGTGGGAAATGGGAAACTGATTACACCTAAGATGATACTGGAACTTAGGATCTTTTATGCATTTGATTATGTCCTGTAATTAAAAATAAAACAAAACAAACAAGCATAAAATGCATCTTTTAAATATTTCAGAACCATCAAACTATGCACATTGATAGTCTATGGGACCAGTGATTTCCCATTCCTCTTGCCCTGGTTCTTCCTCCCCAGTTCTATCCTTTTGGGTTTTATCAGCCACTTGTTGCATTAAATTAGGCCCTAACTATGCAAATGCTTACTCAAGTGAGTAAATTTATGCATGTAAGCAGTCCCATTGAACTTTAGAGACAGTGGTCACTGTTACAGAAGTAGCTGCAACTTTATCCCCTTTCTGGTGTTTGAGTGTGCCCCATCAGGCTTCATGCCTTTACCTCCCTGGGGTGTAATTCTGCAATTCCCCCACTCCTAGACCAGGCTCTGGTTTACAGTACCAATGATGTATCAACCATGCTGACCCAGCCCATCTGAGTGCAGCTTTTCCCTTTGTGAGCCTGCAACCTGTGGTGAATAGAGTTCTCAGACAGCCTGCTTAAAGGAGAGGATTGTTTCATTTTAACAATAGGAACAAAGTACAACATAAGAAAAAAAAAAAGGATTTTAAAACAATAGTCTATATGCATATCTGTCTTATCTAAAGGCTTTCCATCTCCTGCAGAAGCCTAGGGAAGCCTAACTTCTTCAGATATCTCTGATAGGTGTCCGTGTGTGTCAGGTTGAACAGCATCTCATCAACAATTGTCCCCCTCCGCAACCCCTCCCAAGAGAAAGTAACTTCTAATCCAGCCTGAGTGTTGTATTTTTTCAGTTCCTGGGCTTTTAGGCCCTCCTGTCCATAGCCACTTTGGAAGGGCTCAGTGGAGGTCGAGACAAGTTTCTTCAGGGAGAACAATTCACCCATTGTCCTGCAACAGCCCCTAGTGTTTGCTGAGGGGTGTCTTATCTTGAATCCTATTTTTGGCTGCCTGTCTGTTTCCCAGCAGCCCTGTTGATTAAACCCAATATAGTCACAGAGTAAACATCCAATAACCAGGTCAACATACAATATTGATAAATTTTTACAGAGCTGCTCCACTTCCACCACAGCACAGGTGCATAAAGTTACTCACATGCAGATGTGTTTGCTAGCTAGGGGCTTTAGATTGTGAGTTCTTTGAGGCAACGTTCATGTGTTTCTAAATGTTTGCCAAGAGCCTAACACAATGGAGTCTTGATCTCTGACATGGTGCTATTGGGCTCTACCAAAACGCAAATAATAAATGACAATAGTGATTAATAGGTGAGCACTCATTAATGATAGTGAGGAATTCACAGCAGGGTCCTTATTACATGTAACCATTCATCAAATTCATTCGTAGTTCCATACTTGTATTGCAAACCCCATAAACAGAGGAGGTCAATGGGAAGATCCATCTGTGAGGACTGTGGTCTAATTATCAGACCACTCCCTCTCTCTCATTTTAGAGCTTGTCAGGAAATTATTTTTCCCCATCATTTTTTTCACAACAATGAAAATTTTCAAAACTCTTCAAGTTTTTTCAGGTTTTCAGGTTGACTTTAAAAAAGAGTGAATGTATAAATCATAAACATGGGAGTTACTGTTCACAGGTTACCTCGGTAAACATAGAGTGTAGTAGTATGTTTTCAGCAGTGTCGCTCACAGTAGATTTCAGTCCACTGAATCTAACTTTGTAGTTATAGGATGACTGGAAGTTACTGAGGCAAATGATGAAATATCATAGTAAACAAAATGACCATAAGAGGCACACTTACATACAAATGTTTATCTTCATTAATGTTGAGGTGAAAATGGGCAGCCTGCCAGCAGAGTACATGGATATTAAGGTCAGATACTAATCCTCTCCAATAATTGCTACAGGTACATTAATTAATTGCTAACTTGCAGTGGAATTCCTATGGAGGTGCATATCCCATTGACATAAACACCACATTAGTTCATCCTGATTTGTTAAAATACCAGATGAATTAATAAGGATTGGTCACTTGTTTTAAAGTGTTCCTGTCAGATAACAGATGGAAAATCCTAATTCATTTCTTCTTGGTCCATTGTATTATCCATGTTGAGCCCTTTTGGCATTCATGTTGTGGTAGTATGAAATTCCAGAAGAATTCTGTTATACAGTCATTTGGCATTAAATAATGTCCAGTTATTGGAAATTATTAACAATAAGAGGGGTTTCTGTATTCCTTGTGTTACCAGCAAATAACATGTTCCTTAAGTTCTTGTCATGTGGAAATTTTTTGCCTCCCTGTTTCCTTCGTTGTTCAAAACTAAAGCATAAGTGGGAGAATTTTTTCGCCCCAGTATCCTGATAGCTGACTAAATTAACACTGTTCTCTGATCAGCAAATGACTGGGCTTTGTGGGACCAAAAAAAGGGTGATCAAACAGATCCTCCGCCTGGTTTGACAGGTGTGGAGTTGAGTTGCACATATACCTCTCCTGTGTCTGACATCAGCAGCAGGAGGGGTGGAGTAGTTCAGGGAGTTAGTGCATTTACAGTTGTTACCAGGGAAACAAGAAAATTTGCAGCCATACTGTACTTTATGTAATATAATCAGATTCTGGCTGCAATCACAGAACATTTGTCTAACATTTTATAGCTATATACCATACAATACAGTAAGTGATGAAAAATGCCAATATTTTTATGACAACTTTTGTTATGACATGGGTTTCTCTTACATAAAACATTAATTAGAATTTTTAAGACAGGAACTATAAGGGAATAAGAAATATAAATATGTCTATGTCACCTACCTGCTAAAAAAACTAAACTCAGTTTTTATCACAACTTCATTGTCTTCTTGCTTTGATATGTCAGTATTGCAGACGGTGCTCTTGTACTCTGAGGGTATGTCTACCTTGCAATGAGAGCATCCCACAATGGTCTCACCTTCTTTTGGCTCTGGGAGTGAAAATCTGGGTTTCCACTTGATAGTACATGGCTCTCACTTCCCTAAGTAAGTTGGTCCATCCTGCTCCCCCGACACTGCACAATAATGCAAACTACAAAAAAAAAAAAGTATGCTGAAAGAATGTTAAGGTTTCAAAGGCAAATGGTAAAACATTGGGAAATAGCAGAATAAAGTTTCTTGTGCAATGTTGGTTCTGTCCCCTTGTGTTTATGCATGTTCATTGTCTTGCCCAGCATCCCCTAGGAAGTCTGTGGAAGAGGGTAATGTCCAACTCCACAGAAAATGTCTGGTGGGGGAGAGCGGAACTCCTCCCCACCCCCACCCCCCCAAGTCTTTAGCGATTAGGCTACTGCTTTGGGTTGGGGAGACCCCCTGTTCAATTTCCTCTTCTACCTGACAAGAAGGGATGTGAACTGGAGTTTCCCACCTCTGTGGTGAGTGCCCTAACCACTGGACTACAGAGTCATTCTGACTCTCCTTTGTATTAAATAATTTAATATTAATTGGCCAGAATAGAATGGCTTCAACAGAAGAGATTGAGGGAGCCACACATCAGACTGTCTCATAGCTCAGTGGTTAGGGCCCTCACTTCAGAGAAGGGGAAATGACTGTGGATTGCAAACAAAGATAGGGGGCCCCTTGCAGCCTTGGTTTTGGCTCCTAACTCTGTGAGACAGGAGGGGATTGGGACATAGCCCTCCCACTGGTCTCTCTCACTGGCTGTCTTTGGCAGCTCCCTGCCTTGTATGTTGGCTTTTGTGGATCCCATTCTCAGGCCAAGCATTGAATATGGAGTCTAATGTGGTGTATTGAGGACTGTGTTGGAATTGCAAGCTATCATTTTAAGAACGTGGGGCAGGGGATGGGGGCAGCTGAGTCCTGCTCCTGCTTTCAGCCTTTGTAGGAAAGCATGAGATCAGAGTCAGTCTGGAAAGATTTCAGAGTAGCAGCCGTGTTAGTCTGTATCCGCAAAAAGAACAGGAGTACTTGTGGCACCTTAGAGACTAACCAATTTATTAGACCAGAAGCTTTCGTGAGCTACAGCTCACTTCATCGGATGCATAGAATTCTATGCATTCTATGCATCCGATGAAGTGAGCTGTAGCTCACAAAAGCTTCTGCACTAATAAATTTGTTAGTCTCTAAGGTGCTACAAGTACTCCTAGTCTGGAAAGAGCCAGCCTGATATAATGTGGGGTGTGTTGTCTCTCTGCCTTATGGGTCATTTGCTTTTTCTCTCTAGTTTTTCTTAATTTGTGTTACCGTTCTGGATTCTAAGAATAAAAGTAGAATTACATTGCAATCTTCCAGCAGGAGTATTGAATGTTTTTATTGTAAATTTTCTGTGTGTATGCTGTACACATAACACCTACTTGCCTAGCTTGGGCTTTGTGGATTCCAGTGATTTTCTAGGCATCTAAAAGCTAGGCCTGGGGACACCGGGTGGATCCAGGCTGTGGTCTTTTGATTGGACAACACACCCAGGCACATAGATTTGGCACATTCATTCTGAATGAATGAGACTATAGTCCTTTGTTCTATTCCCAGTAGTTGACAGAAGTGATCTTGTACAATCTCTCTCTCAGCCACCTGATTTGTAAAATGGGTGCAGGATACTTGCCTGATTCGTAAGATAGGAACATGAAGCATTGCTTGATAATAATGACGGTGAAGTACACAGAATTAACCACAGTCACTGGAAGAACTGAGGCTGGAATGCATATTTTCTTCCTGGCACCCAACCCTCTGCACCAGGGGTGGCCAACCTGAGCCTGAGAAGGAGCCAGAATTTACCAATGTACATTGCCAAAGAGCGACAGTAATACATCAACAGCCCCCCATCATCTCCGCCCCCAACCCTGCTCCCAGTGCCCCCCCACCCACCAGCAGCCCCACCGATCAGCGCCTCCCCGCACCTCCTGATCAGCTGTTTCATGGGGTGCAGGAGGCTCTCGGGGGGGAGGGAGGAGGAGGAGCGAGGGCACGGCAGGCTCAGAGGAGGGGGCAGGAAGGGATGGAGTTGGGGGCAGGGCCTGTGGCAGAGCCAGGGGTTGAGCAGCGAGCACCCCCCAGCACATTGGAAAGTTGGTGCCTGTACAAGGAGCCACATATTAACTTCTGAAGAGCTGCATGTGGCTCCGGAGCCACAAGTTGGCCACCCCTGCTCTGCACATTTCTCTAGGCCAGGGGTTCCCAGACTTGGTTCATGGCTTGTTCAGGGTAAGCCCCTGGCAGGCCGCGAGACACTTTGTTTACCTGAGCATCTGCAGGTACAGCTGCTCGCAGCTCCCAGTGGCCGGGAACAGCAAACCGTGGCCACTGGGAGCTGCGAGCAGCTGTACCTGCAGATGCTCAGGTAAGCAAATGTCTCGTGGCCTGCCAGGGGCTTACCCAAGTTTGGGAACCCCTGCTCTAGGCCAAAAGGTGGCTATTCCTGTTCCTTTGTGTGACTCCAGTCAGAGAACTAGCTCTGTATCTGCCATGTAGGTGACCAAGTCAGGGTCTGGAAGCATGCTTGTGTAGTTGGTATGTAGGAAGCTCTTTGGGACTGGAGGTGCTCAATGCAGATGAAAAGTTCAGACGTTTTAGCAACAAACCACTAACAAATTCCACTGAACATGTACACATGTCAGTTTTCAGAGACATATAAATCAGCCAGGTCTGCTGGGCATAGCAAAAGGCAGCACTGTCTCCAGTACCACTGCCAAATTTCATTTTCCTGCTTCAGCACATGAAGCTACTCACACTCCTCAAAGAAAGGTGGAATATTTATTTAACACCGCAACACTATTTCAGATGTGCTTTGCACTGCAGCTTTTCAGAAAAGCTGATCCTGAGGAAGAAAGCCGGCATGAAAATGTTGCAAAATTCTCAGCAACTGAAAATGGAAGTGTCAGGCCACTTTGACTATTGGCATCTCTACCAGCTCCATCCTCAGTGATGACTTGCACTTTTATACTGTCAGGTTTGTCACACAGACACAGAGGCAAAATGGACACTAGCAACAACAGCAACTTTATCATTATAAAAAGGTTGCAAACTGTCTCCAGCACTCAGTGAAGGTGTGCTGCTTTATTCTTCACACAGCACAGACTAGTGACTAAATGTTATAATTCAGTTTAAGATTTCTATCACATCTCCCCCTTTTATTTTTGCTTTTCCTCCATTTTTACACTTTTAAAACTAATTTTAACTAACTTTAAATCTCAACTCATGTCTCTTCGTTACTCATCCCTAAATCGTACTTTAAAAAAACTATATGGCCAGAAGGGGTAATACTTGGTGATTAGGCTGTCTTCTATTTGCAAAGGATGTCTTTTGGCAGGTTTGGAATAGGTGAATAATCTGCTTCTCAGGGTTCTGCATTTGCACTTTGTAGAGTCTGCTCAGTGGATTGTTCGGTCTCTGGAACAAACTGAAGATGTTGACAGTTTCTGTTGAACTTCCCACCATCTATCTCATCAGTGGATGATCTGGGTGAGGCATTCTTTTTCTTTTTCAGCAGCTGGAGTTCTCCATCCTTTTCCTGAATCCAGTTTGACACAAATAGGTCACCAGATTCCACATCAGGCAATTCTCTGTGTAACTTTTTTTTATAAAAGTGTTCATAAACTCTTTTTTTCCCCCTTTTGATCCGATTTGGCTATTTTTCTCAGGTCTGGCCTCTTTCAGGCTAGGTTGTTTTCCAGGGTTGGAACAGTCCTGAATTGCCTTTCTATCAGAAGCTGGGCTGGGCTATAGCCAGTAGCTACAAACAATGTTGATCAATTGCTCAGCAGAGCAAGGAATGGATCTGCTGGCTTCAATGTATTCTTGGCTGTATGCACAGCCCTCTCAGCCTCTCCATTTGCTTGTGGGTACTGAAGGCTGCTAGTGATATGTTAAAAATCATATTTTGTTTGGAATGACTTAAATTCAGCTGCAGTGAATTGTGTTCTGTTGTCCATCCATAATTGTTCCAGAGTACTAAATGGAGGAATGTGCTCGTTAATTTCTCAATAGCATTGCGATATGTTGTATCTTTCAAATATATTACTTCAATGTATCTAGGAAAATAATCCATTACAACTAAGTAATGATGTCCTCTGAAGTCACATCAATCTGCTGCTAGCCTCTTACAGAGTCTGATAGGTGTTGTTATTAGAGGCTTTTCTTGCATTGTGTTGATCTGTTAGTTCTGCAATGTTCACATGAAGATACTTTATTCTTCATGTCCTTGCCGATTCCAGGCCATCACACTGACTGACTGGCCCAGTCATGGCATTTAGTTAGTTCTTGACATCTTTCCTGGATGAGGTCTAGAATTTCTCCTCTCAAAATTCTTGGGATGACTGTGGGATGACCTTTAATCATTAATCCATTAGACTAATTTAATTGTCTGCCTACAGAAAAGTAGTTTCTTGCCACAGCCATAGTGCTCTTTAGATACTTTGGCCATCCTGCCGAAATGTAACTAAACTAAAAACTGCTTGGAGTTGCTTATCTGCCAAGGTTGCTTAGCATGTATCACTTCCTGCCTGATACTGGCCTGTAAAACTTGTACACATCCATGACTTTACATCTTCCTCTAGCCTACAGGTGCTTGAGTGCAATTCTGAGCCATCTGTTATTACCAGATTTTTACCAGGAATATATTCAGTGATTGAGTTAAATTGCATTAGCCTAATCAAAAGATGTTGGCATCTCAGCAGTGCTTGATCCAGGCCTTTTCTTTTGATAAGGGTCATGTGACCCAAGAACATTTTGATTCCAACTTGCAAGGAGGTGCAGAGGGGTTACAAGAAATTCTTGAGTTTGGATGTACATTCTAGTTCACCTAATGTCATGTGAGGTCTCAAATGAAAGTGTCACATTGGTCATCAGTATCATTTGTGAAGTGCATATACAAATGTTATGTAAAAAGTTGTGTGTGTATATATACTGAAAATATGTTCTGTAAGTCTGTATCAAAATACTGGTTACCAGTAAAAGTGAAAGCAGGTGTTTTGTCAGATAAAAGGTGTTTATCCATCTCTCTGTTCACAAGTAAACTGAGTGTCTCATTCACAATGGGTCTCCTATCACCAGTCTGAAGTGAATGCAAATGGAGGATTGTATGAACTTCAAAAAGAAACTAACAGAAAGAGAAAGAAAGGTGTGGGGAGAGAACCTTATAGGGAGGTGCACATCAATGGTTTGCTTGAGTATATTTTGGGGAACAAAGGAGACACCTGACCATTCCTCACCTAGGAAGTAAATGGAGAGCAGTTCTGCTTCATGAAAACAGATCTCCACCAGCTTGGGTGAAAATGCTGGAGAGAACTTTAGATGAGATAAACTTCTTTAGACAAGAGGTTAAAAGGTTAATTAAGTTTAGTCTAAAGAAAACACATTATGATTTTGTTTTATATGTAATCATTTGTTTCAAGTATTCTTACTCACTATCCATTGAATTGCTAGGCCTTTACAACAAACTTGTTTTCACAGTAAATATATCTTAGTGCTGTGATGTTAAGCAAAGTGATGATCCTGAGTTGAATTTTGCAAGCTGTTCCTTTGGGAACAGCAGGCCTGGTAATTCTGTCAGTGTTCAGTGAATGAGGGGTTGGACACTTCAGGGAAAGCTCCAAGTATTTGCTGGTTGTTGTGTGCCTCTCGCTAGCTGTACAGAGGGAACGAAGCTTGTACTGGGTGGGGGAGGCGGGTTAGGGGCTGGAAGGTAGTACTTGTGCTGCCAGAGGCTGTTGGCTTCAGGGAGCTGATCCGTAACAGGCACAGATATAACTGCTTCAAGCTAAGGTCAGGTAGTGGTGAGGTGCCTCACAGCCTGGGTTTATGGTCTGTTACCAGTTCAAACGAAACCAATTCACACAAATATCTGTGGAAGTTCTCACATGCCCATACACTTGACAGACATCCTTTTCCAATCTGCACATATTGTATTTCTGCTTCTGTAAGTGTACGAGAGCAGAATGCAACTGACTTCCACTCAGATCCATCTAACTGTAAAAATACACCACCAAGGCCATAGCTACTGGCATCGGCACTGACCATTGTGAGTTTGTTTACATCGTATAACTTTAAAACGAGAGCAGTTGAAATCGCTTCTTTTACCCTTTTGAAAACAGTCTCTTGATTTGTCCCCCATAGCCAGGATGTATGTGACCTGAACAATTCATTCAGTGGTTTTGTCACTGTAAAAAGGTCTTCTAGGGTATAGACCAAGATAACTTACTACCCATAGCATGTGTCTCAATTCTGATACATTGGTTGGTCTATTCAATTTTCTAAATGCTTTTATTTTCTCAAGGCTAGGGCTAATTCCATTTTTGTTTATTATCTGTCCCCAAAATCCAATTTGGTTCAGGCAGAAAACACAATTTTCTTTATTTAGCTTGAGTCTGGACTCACTGATTAAGCTCAGAACTTTACTGAGGGTTTTGTCATGTTCTTCCACTGAGGATCCGTTTACTAATGTTGTTCGGAAAAATGACACCTCCCTTTACAGAGACAAGGTGGGTAATATCTTTTATTGGACCAATGTCTGTTGGTGAGGGAGAGACAAGCTTTCGAGCCACAGAGAGCTCTGTATGGCTCGAAAGCCCGACTCTCTCACCAACAGACATTGGTCCAATAAAAGATATTACCTCACCAACCTTGTCTCTCTTATATCATGGGGATGACATGGCTAGAACTACACTGCAAACCCCCATTTATGTTCTTTAGCAGCTCTGCCATCTTTTTTTGAAAAATGTCAGGAGTGCTGGTCATCTGAAAAGGAAAACTTTGAACGCAAAATCTCCCAAAGACAGTTTAGCATTCTGATTGACTAAAAGAATTTGCCAGAAACCACTTGAGGTGTCTAGCTTGGAGAATACATTAGATCCTGCCACTTTAGAGAAGGAATCTTCTAGTGTTGGGAGGATATATTTTTCTCTCACTACTGCTTCATTAACTCTTTTAAGCGCTACAGAGATTTGATGTTTCCATTTTTCTTTAGTGCACCAAGCAGTTGGCTCAAAGATTTTCTCAATTATGCCATTCTTTTCCATTGTCGTTACTTTACGAAGTAAATTACAAGGATAGGAATTCTCTGGGGCATCTGTAGACTATATGATTCAGCATAGTCTCAAGTTTATCCCTACTGCATCTCCTTTTAAAAATCCAATATCACCAAATATTCCATCAACTTCTTCTACCTTTCTCACTAGGCCCATCATGGCCACCACCCTGCGACTGAGGAAATTGTCAGCCTCCAATCTTCTAATCACATACACATTAGAATGAAAGCTTTTTCTCTCTAATGTGCTCTTCCTTTTTGCCTTCCAAATCACAAGTTTCTGCTATGTCATATAAGCCCGTTATGAAAGATTCCCCAGACTCCCCATGTTTTTGGACACACTGGTAGAAACATGCATGCTCATAAACCACATTACTCATAAAATGTTCATCAATCTTAACCAGCACCAGAGCGTAATTGTTCTTGTGGCAGTCTTCTCCAAAGGCAAAGGATTGAAAGATGTGTTCAGCTTCCCTGCCCAGGGCACAGAATCCACACTCTCGTCATGGAGCTTAGCTGCAATGAGAAAAAATGCAAACTGCTCCTTCCAATCAGGCCAGTCTGATCTATCGAAACTGAAGCTTTCTGGGGTATGAAACTTTGGCATCTTGACAAAATTCTTCAGTTTAGATTATTTTTCTTCAGACACCACGTCAAGTTCATCACACAGAGACAGAACCAAAATGGATGCTAGCAACAACAACTGTATGGTTTTTTTTAAAAAATGAGAGAGATTGTAGGCTGTCTCCAACATTTGGTAAAGATGTGTTGCTGCATTCTTCACACAGCACCACCTAGTGATGAAACATAGTGCAGTTTAAGAACTCCATCACTATACACTTGCGTTCCAATTAATTCAAAGAGTTTTGGCAAATGCTGAGAAGTTTAGCCTCAACACCTGTGGGGGTGGGGGCTATTATTCCTGTTGTACAGCTGAGGAAACTGAGGCACAGAGCAGGCAAGCAACTTTACCCAAGGCCATATAGCAATTAAATAGGAAAACTAGGATTACAACCCACCTCTCCTGACTCCTGCTTATTTCTCCTCTATCTGAGATTTATCGCTGCTCACAAAGTGCATTAAACAAACCTCTCAAAACCATCCTCATTCACTCTGACAGCAGCTCTTCCTGAACTGCAGAAGTTCCCTATCTTCACAGGAGTGGTGTGGTAAAGAAGATGTACAATTGTGTATTTCAATTACAGACATGTTTTACTCAAGGAGAAAAATAAACAGATGAAAAATGCAGAAGCATGTCAGATCTACATAATTAATTGGGGCTCCAGCGAGGCTGCCACTAGGTTGCTGGCAGTCAGTGAATTTAGCAACAATTCGAGGATGAAGGAGGATGTGAGGAAAGAAAACGAAAACCTGTTCAAACCGTCAGATTTTATTTTTTAATTGAGAGCATATTAAAAACATCACTACTGTGCTCAGTCATGTCAGTGAGCCACATGCTCATTTAAAAGCATAAATAAAAGATAGAACAGTTTAAAGTATTTTCTTCCAGAATAAAAGTAAGAAAGAACCCCTCAAAAAGACTTTGTTTAAAAAAAACCAGCTTCTAAAGAAAAGCCTTAGAACAACTAAAATCCCTCTTTTATAATGGAACTTGTAATCTAATGAGGAAATTATTCATGAAGTATTTGCTCTGCACCTGAAAATACCTCCAGTGAAATTATGTTTGGCAACCTGAAGCACTTTGAAGTCGATGGAGTGGCAATAAAAATTAGGCCTTCATTAAAGAGCAGTGCCTTTTCCCCAGCAAACTGGCACAGCCTCAAGAGGTCAAACTCTGGGACTGCCATAGAGCTCTGCCCAAGTCCTGCCTGTGTGCTACACATGGAAGCAATTTTGCCCATATTCTCTGCTGTTCTTTATGAATTTCTCTCTCGCATTCCCTTCCCTTCTGCCCCCGCCCCCCCTTTTAGGCTCCCTTCTACAGCTTTCATGTTGCATTTAGGAAATTAACAATAACTGTCAAATTACTCCGCAAATAGGAGAATATAAGTTTGGAAGGAGTAGAACTTGCCTTTTGCCCTGGGGCCAATTCAGCGGAGGAGCAACAAAGGGATCCTTGAGAAGTGTTTGGATAGGCTGCTTCAGCAACTCCGGCTTTTATTTTATCAACTGCACGCAATTTTTCCTTTGGAATTTTCCCCCCCTTCCTGTAAGTTATTAATTCCCCTTGTGCACCCCACTTGCGCTATGCAATAGAAAATGTACTGAGAACTATTACTATGACTGGGAACTATTACAATGGCTTTCAAGTGTACATGTATATTAACCCTTACTAAGAGATAGGGGGATTGGAATAGGGGGTTCTGTGTCAAATTATATCCAAAAGACTGATTTTGGTTTAGAATAAATGATTCTCACTTGTGCATACAGAGAGAATATAAGGAGGGGTGGGGGAGGGGAGAAAGTAGTTACTTTTAATTAAATACTGTAATCTTTGGGGGGAAAGTGTGAGAAGAGAGCTCTGAGGAATTGTAATCTATGGAGATGTAAGCTAATTACTTAATCACTTGCATTTGTAAATCTTATTATTGGAAAAGAAATTACTGTAGTGATTAAATTACAGATATTTATCTGCTAATAGCCCTGATTAACTGGTGATGCTAATCTGTCATTTTGAAAGCCAATATTAACGGCATCAATCTCACAGCACAATAAACAGTTTATATGAAAGAAAACTTTGTCCTTGTAAAGTCCAGATGTGCAAAGGGAATGTGGAATGTGTGAGATTCTGGAACTGGTTTGCTGGATCATAATAGTTGACTTTCTCACATTAAGTTGTTTTGGCCCACTAAGTCGTTGTCAAGCACAAAGGAATACTTAGTTACGAACAAATGCTGTCTTATACTGCAAAAGCAATTTACTTAGCAGCACTTCTAGGGTAAATAAATAAGTCCCAGGCATAATTTATTACCAGAAAGTTATTAAGGCTGCAGAAAGCAGGTAGGCCAGGGAGAGTTGTAAAAAGTCTTGCTCACACAGGTTTCAGAAAGAAAAGGTACCTGATAAAAGCCAAAGAAGGGCATAATGTATCTTTTTTTTGAACAGATACCTGACTGATGCTATTGATTTTTCACTTCGGTTAAATAAACTTTTTTTTTCTAATCAGAGAAAGTGATGAAGTGGACAAGTGGAAAGACTGGTGCCTTAATTTCCTCTACATTTTGCAGGACATTTTACAAGGAAATGAAACTCTAGCAAATAAGCCCAGGTTAGAACATCAGAGGAAATTTGTTGTGAAGCAGACAATGGCTAAAGTACCCAGAGATCAAGTTTCCTGTTTAGGCTGTTCAAAAATGTAGTGCAAAAAAAGAAACAATAGCCACAAATGCTTGCCTTACAAGACTTCAATCTCAACTGTATCTAGAAGTGTAGTCTTTATGATGACCAGATGTTACTATTTTCTGGGAATATACTGCTTTTACAGGGGCTACTCCAGTTTCCTGGTTGATTTTACTGAAGCTGGTGTTTTACCTTGGTGTTTTGCTTTGAATACAATATTATCAGCTAGCTGGCTTGTCTCACCATGCTAACGTCTACCATAGCAAACCTTTTATCCTGAAGCACTATAACAACTTTCTCTCTATACAGAAAAATACTACAATATTCTACACTAATAAAGCAAAACTCTATGGTTCAGATAGTGACACGGGTCCAGATTCTCAAAGGTATTTAGACGCCTACCTGCCATGGAAGGTAGGTGCTTAAATGCCTTTGAGGATCTGGGCCTTGGACTACTGCCTGCACAGGGAAGTAAAAGTGCATTACACACTTCAGGCTTCCTAGACCATGGTTCCAGTTACTCACCTGCGTACTCCCTCCCCATAGCAGGTGGGCAGGAAGTAGGCAGAGAATGGACAGAGCCTTAGCTCCACTCTTCTAATCTCTAGTCAGAGTAGCAGGGAGCAGGAAGGGGAGGATGGGAAGAGTAGTAATTTACTGTCTGTATATGCCAGCAGTAAATTATTACCGTCCCCTACTCCGGGAAAGAGGAAGTAGAGGAGGAATTATGAGACAGAGATGTCTGACTCAGTCATAGTGCCTCCCAGGAATACTTGTGGGTGGTACAGATTATGCACCACCCCTTGTTCATTCAGGGCTGTGCCTAAAGTGACTATCTGGCTGTATTGCAAACCATATTTTGGACAGTTGGTGTAAAATACTGTACTTTTTCCCATTAATAAGTAACTATCTCAAAGATGTTTGTGGTTGAATTTAAAGAGTAAATGAACAGAGTTTTGGGTGCTCCAAATCTTGGAGTTTGTCACATCTCATAAGACTAGCTATTGAAGTTCCCCAGACTCTGCTGAGTGACAAACATATGTATAATTGGGAAACCTAATGGAAATTTCTACTGGTTCCAGCTGGCAACTAAGTTAGGTTTTGGAACAAAGGAATATGTGTCTTTGTCTGCTAGATCAGGGGGCTGTTGGTGCCATCAGATAAAATCAGAGGATTCTAAAGGTTTCTATTGGAATTTCCATGAGAGAGGTGCCATCTTGGGATTCATCACAAAGACATCTGAGCATAGATTTTATTTTAAAAGTAGGGAAAATCTGAGGGTTAAATGGCTGATCACTGTTGCCAAAACATCATAATTAAAATGGGGTTACTAAAAGCATTCTGACTTACCACACAGTAATGTTTATGTTCCAGGTACCGTATAAACTCACAAATTTATATAATTCCTGTTATTTAATATTAAAGCTCTCCAGCATCCCTCAATGGCAAGTATCTCCAGTCAGCCCCTTTCTCGGTTTCCAGATGCATCTCAGATCTTCTAGTGAAAAGAATCACTGACCCATCCCAAAACTTGCTTTCTCAAGGCATGATCCCTAGATCTTAGCCATAGAATCATAGAAATATAGAGCTGGAAGGGACCTCAAGAGGTCATCTAGTCCATCCATCAGAGCTGAGGGAGGATTAAGTGTACCTACACCATCCCTGACAGGTGTTTATCTAACCTATTCTTAAAAACCTCCAGTGATGAGGATTCTAGCAACAGGGATTCCACAACCTCCCTACATAACCTGTTCCATGGCTTAGCTATCTTTATAGTTAGAATGTTTTTCCTAGTATCTAACCTAAATCTCCCTTGCTGCAAACTAACTCAATTATTTCTTGTCCTATCCTCGGTGGACACAGAGAACAATTGATCACCATCCTTTTTATAACAACCTTTGCCATAATTAAAGACTGTTATTATGCCCCCCAGCCCTCTCTTCTGTACATTAAATATGCACAATTCTTTCAATCTTTCCTCATAGGTCATGTTTTCTAAACCTCTTCTCATTTTTGTTGCTTTCCCCTGGACTCTAGTTAAATAAAAATGAAGTTGAAAAAAAAAAAGGGGGAAACGAGTTCAAATAGACAGAACTCTTATTCAAAGAACAAGGGCCCAGATCCACAAAGGGACATTCACCATTGCAATACCTAACTCAAAAATTATTGGAATCCACAAAGCCTGCATTAGGTGCATAAGCTCTGTATATAATGGATGGGAGGAGGTAGACAGCTGAGAAGAGGATCCACAAAAGCCAGCATGCTAGGTGAGGAACTGCCTAAGCAAGCCAATAGGAGATACTGAGAAGAAGGGTGTGTCCTAAACCCTGCCTGTCTCACAGAGTTAGGTGCCTAAATCTGGCCTGCAGGGTGGTGCCAATCTCTGCTTGAGAACCACAGATGGGAACCCTCTCCTGGAGTTAGGTAACTTATGCACCTATGTTGTTTCTTGTGCCTGCTTAACTTCACACAACATGGTGGGAAGGCAGATTCTCTTGTTACCTTTTGCCAATGGTTAAGGCACTCACCCAGTTCAATTGCCCCCTCTGTCCAGGGGTGTTGGAACAATTTTTATAGTGGGGGTGCTGAGATCCATTGAACCAAACTGTAAACCCTGTATATAACGGAAACCACTTCAATCCAGGGGGTGCTGCAACACCCCCAGCACCCCTAGTTCCAACCTCTGCCTGATGAGAAGAAGTGATATGACATCAGAGCTGCTCTACATTACACTAATTCTTCTTCATCTACCTTGTACTTCATTATTGCTGTAGGAGAAGGTGGAGGTGGGAAGTGGAGTGGATGACTGCATAGAGAGAATGAGGAAAAAAGCTATAGAGTCATCATCTTATGATCAAAACCATGAACGGTAAGTAAAGTCATTCATATACCATGGTGATTGGGACCAAATAAGCTTGGTCTATACACAGTGCTTGTACCAGTATATTTATATCAGTTAAAGGTGTGATTCCCTCCTACACACCTCAAGTAGTTATACCATACAGTTTATTCCTCTTCCCGTATGGGAATAGCTGTAAACCTTTATAGCTGCATACACGTTAGGGAGGTATTGAACCACTCTAACAATACCAGTTCAATTAAAGCAGTACATATTTTCTGTGTAGACAAGGCCTAAGATATATATTTAGTTACTGAGTCTGTTGTTTTTTTAAATGCTAAAAAGGGACCCTATCCCTATTATATAGGCAAAGTTGACATAACTTAAAAATGCATTCTTAATGCAGCAATGTAAGAACCCACCACAGAGCCTTCTGTCCCTTAACACTTACAGTTTCACCACTCCTCTCCCCATTTTCAAATGCCTGGGTAAAAAGATGAGCCTGGAATAGATAGTTTGGCTACATGTAGTACTGGTTGGAAAATAGGAAAATAGGAAAATTTTCTCTGGGAATATTCGTGGGGAAAAAAATCTCCATTCAAAATTGTCCATCTGGAAATAATAGTTTTGCTGTGGGGAAATTCCAGTTTTTAAAAGAAAGTGGAAAACCTGCTTTCCCCCATTCTTTTTGTTACTGATTTCCAACTTTTGTCAATTGGAAACCAGTAACAAAGTACCAAAAATGTGTTTTCCCTGCCATACCCACACCCACTTTCTCACACTTTCTGACTGTTTTCCAACAGGAAAAAAAAATGAATGTGACTTTTTTCACTTGAGAAATTTAAAAAGTAAGAGAAAAATATTCCTTTAAAAAATGAAAGTTTTCATTTCTATCTTTATTTATATTTCCCCCACATTTCTAAGGGGCAAAAGGAAAGAAAAAAATGGAGAAAAACTGGGCATCTTACCACAATTTCAAAACAACTATATTGAATGTACAATCCTAAATTTGTTTGTTTGTTTTCAAATATTGTTGAAA
Source organism: Eretmochelys imbricata (assembly GCF_965152235.1). Taxonomy (NCBI): domain Eukaryota; kingdom Metazoa; phylum Chordata; order Testudines; family Cheloniidae; genus Eretmochelys; species Eretmochelys imbricata. The sequence goes on from NC_135572.1 coordinate 125,891,962, forward strand.
ATTATATTTTTTGAAAAAATATTTCAAGAAGTTCTTACGTTTAAAGAAAAAAAGTACAAAAAATTAATCCAGCTACAGATACAAGCCATTATCAAGCTAGAGGTAAAATAACATGATAAGAAATGGAAGAGTTAGGCAAGAGACTAACTGAACAAAGTATGCAGACAAGGAATAATAATAATGAGAAAAATAGGTAAGAGTTCAGAAAAGAATGTAAAATGGGTGAGGGCTAATCAAATATGTGTTCTGTTCTCCCATGTATAGAGAACAAAATATATTCCTTCAGAGTGATTACTTATTTTAGGAAACCAACAACAAAAAACAAAAATAAATCCCCATGAGAAAGCCCTATGTGTGTGTTTGTGTGTCCTGGGTTCAAGCCGGAGTAACTCTGAGAACAAAATGGCTGCCATCTCTGCATATTTGCAAAGTCTGTAAAAATGTAAACGTGCCGTACATGGGAAAACAAAGGCATCACAGTTTGACAGCTACATACAGCACATTCCTCCCCAGGAATTTTTCATTATTATTTTAAGTTTAGTCAAGTGGGAGGTCTGTATTTATGTTGTGGTTGAAGGTGCCTGTCAGGAAGGGCATTTGGCACTTGCTCCTCTTCTGCACTTTGAGACTCACTTCCTGCTAGAACATTTTCCAATCATGACACCTCTGTCTTCCCAGCTCAAGAGTAAAGGCTGCTCACCCTCCTACAGTGCTTCAAAGTGCATAAACCATAATTTAACCCTAAGGAAATGAACCAATTACAAGAAACCTGGTTTAACTTCTTGCTGCTGTAGATATATGGGGAACAGCACTGAGAATAAACCTGCACTTTTAAGAAATGTAACTAGGCATTCAGCAACTACAGTCAATGGGCTTCTTTTAAAGAAACCCCATCACCTTCTGTAAGGATCTAATAGCTGATCATGGCATTTGAGGAAAACTACAAGATTATAAAAAGAACAGGAGTACTTGTGGCACCTTAGAGACTAACAAATTTATTTGAGCATAAGCTTTCATGGGCTACAGCCCACTTCATCAGATGCATAGAATAGAACATATAGTAAGAAGATAGATATACATACAGAGAACATGAAAAGGTGGAAGTTGCCATATCAACTCTAAGAGGCTAATTAATTAAGATGAGCTATTATCAACAGGAGAAAAAAAACTTTTGTAGTGCTAATCAAGATGGCCCATTTCAGACAGTTGACAAGAAGGTGTGAGGATACATAACATGGGGAAATAGATTCAATTTGAAGATTATAGTTTCCATATTCTAAACAGAGCACTGTCTTTGAAACTTCCTCTTCTGGTTACAGATTTCATTATTTGAATGGTGGTATAATCAGGCACCAGTCTACAAACTGCAAACAGTCTGGGTCAAAAGATGGTTTCATTTCTGGAAATGGAAAAACAGATATACTGTAGAGCCTCACACAGATAAGTGACACAGATACCCCCACAGCTTAAGGTTAAATTTAGTTTGAAATAAAACTTTGTAATGGGAGTTAAGGACTAGTTGATCTGCTGCTAATAGGGGTCTGAATTGACCCTCTTTTGGTAGGGTACTTGTTCTGAAAATTATGCAAAACAATAAATTGTGCAGGATATTCACTCCTGAGGCTGTTCAAGGGTAGCCTCATTAATATTCAGCACCATGGCCATAGCAAGAAGCTGACAAACAGATAATTCAGAAAAAAATCAGTGACAAGTAGTACATATTTTTTTAATGTTTAGGGCTCTCTCTTTACAATGTTGGATCCTTCCCAACCCAACCCAAGTAACACAATTGGCACACTGCATGTTTTGCAGATAGGTCAGCACTCGCAAACATTGATGGGATGCATATAATACATGGGTGCATGATTTTGTGTTTACCAGATAAACAGCAGACAGACTTTTTTTATTTTTTGAGTGTATACATGAATGCCTTAAAACTGCAGCCATACCCTCTGAGGGCTATCAGATAATATTGTCAAATCTCACATGTTAAACAAGGTCAGTCAGGCTTGGTCAATACTGCATGGTGCCCTCCAAAGAAAACCCAGGATGCTGCAGGAAGTTGTAATGGTAATTGAGTGTGATGGCAGCGTTCCCTCTGGCTCAGTACTGAGTCAGTGTTAGGACCAGTCTGCTAAGGAAGCTGCTGTCTTTCAGATGAGAAATAAAACCAAAGCCCAGCCCCTTTAATGACACTCTCCCATTACATATTTGGCAAAGGCAGGAGTGCTCGCACCACTGTGCTAGCCAGATTCTCACTTGGATCATTAATACAACTGGCCAAATTGTTCACAATGGACAATCTAGTTGAATAATTCAGCCCTTTTATTTGTTCACAGATTGTCTCACAACCAGGCCATGAGTAAAAAAAAAAAAAAAATGCTATTCAGAATTTTTCAGATGAATAATTTGTGCAAACAAATGTTCCATAAAGTTGTTTGCAAGCTGGTCACAGTGGGCCAGATTTTCAAAAAGAGTTAATCTCTTATTTAGATACTTGAAATGAAGTGGCTGGACTTCGCTTAGTGACCAGCAGCCTCCCATCAGCCCATCCAGTCCAGACTTTACACTAGGTTCTGTAGCTGAGGCCTGACCCAATATGAGTGAGTAACACATGGAGGGAGGCCTCATTTTTTGGAAGATAGAATTAGGGACATAAGTGAATGATCAGGTTGAGAACAGATTGTTTGTGCTAAATAAGGTGAGTAAGTAGGTCAGTAGGCTAAGAAGACAGAAAGTCTGAGCCAACTAAGATAAGAGGGAGAACACCCAGGCAATTATTTTATTATGAACTAGATAACAAGGGACAAAATAAGTTAGGAAGGTAGAGATGAGGCAAAGAGGAAGCTGAAGCATGGACAATGCATGGACAGCGCATGCTGTGCAGGGATTGATTCCTGCAAAGCAACTAAGCCAAGCCAAAAATGCGTGATGCAATGTATAGTAAATGCAATGAGATGTGTATGTATAGAAAGCGAGAAGGTTTATGTGTAACTCTGGAGTTGTGATATGTACTGCATCCATCCCCCCTGCGTTTGAGTCTGATCAACTCAGTGTAGCACTGCTATATGCCAAATATAGATACCTGAGTAATGAAGGCTGGAGGCATACTCAGCTCTTGGGAAGCTGAGTGGAAAGAGGTCTTGGAGGGAATCCCAACATTAGCGATGTCATGAGTCGACTCATATCCATTTGTCTGGAGCAGGTAACATATAGTTTATTATACAGGTAGCTTGGATGACAAGGTTCACAACCGAGCCCTTCAGCAAAGGCATTAGACGGGTTCAAATTTTAATAGGTTTCCAGGGCACTGAAGGAGTGGGTTAAATCAAAAGAAGGTCCCTATGGAGTCCCCAGAGATGTATTATGGGGAGACTGGCACCGATTGGAAAAGGAACTGACAGATAATGCTGGATAAGAAATGCAAAAAAGACAAGCAAAAGACTGTTGTTACAAGGCTTAATATTGGGAATTGGAGCCTTGAATAAGCAAATAAAGGACTTAAAGATAAAGGTCCACAAAATAGAAAAGGAAAAGAAGGAGGAGGAGCAAAAGGAGATTGATAAGGTACATGCCATAATTTACTTACTTCAGTGGAATCTGGCCCCAGGGTACAGGATTCTGAGGGAAGGGTCAGAGAGATCAGGAACACAGAAGACTGGGGGTGCCATTTTGGCATCTTAAGAAAGAGAAACTGAAGGAAAAAGAGAAGAGATTAAAAGCTTCCAAGGGGGGCCAGCCCAGTAAGCAGCATCACTTGGTAAACTCCTGGTAGGGCTTAAAGACCCCCAAGCCACAGATGTCTTTTGTAGTGCCCCTTTCACAGGATGGCTGGGGATGCCCGATGGTAAAAACCATTATAGCTGATTTCCAACCTCAAGACCCAACCTATCCTTGGCACTAGGCTTTATTTACCCTACCACCCAGGCATCCAGACCTAGCACCAATCCCTGCTAAATCCTCAAGTCAATAGTCTTTCCAGTGTCCAGATTTCTTATTTACCTTCTTCCTTGTCAAGACCCCAGGTTACAAAACTGAGTTATTCCTCCTGCACCCTTCCAATAGCCAACAACCTAACTTTCTCTTCCATTCCTTTGGAAGCCCTCAGGCCAGCAACTTGAGCTACTCCCCACAGCCAGCAGCCTATATGGGAAGTATTGCTTCGTAGGACAGTACTTTAGTGACACTAAACATGACTACAATAACCATAGAATCATAGAATCATAGAAGATTAGGGTTGGAAGAGACCTCAGGAAGTCATCTACTCCAGCCCCCTGCTCAAAGCAGGACCAACCCCAATTAAATCAACCCAGCCAGGGCTTTGTCAAGAAGGGTCTGAAAAATCTCTAAGGTTAGAGATTCCACCATCTCCCAAGGTAACCCATTCCAGTGCTTCACCACCCTCCTAGTGAAACAGTTTTTCCTAATATCAAACCTAGACCTCCCCCACTGCAACTTGAGACTATTGCTCCTTGTTCTGTCATCTGCCACCACTGAGAATAGTCTAGCTCCATCCTCTCTGGAACCCCCTTCAGATAGTTGAAGGCTAATATCAATTCCCCCCTCACTCTTTTTTTCTGAAGACTAAATAAGCCCAGTTCCCTCAGCCTCTCCTCATAAGTCATGTGCCCCAGTCCCCTAATAATTTTCATTGCCCTCCACTGGACTCTCTCCAATTTCTCCACATCCTTTCTGTAGTGGGGGGCCCAAAACTGGATTCAATACTCCAGATCTGGCTTCACCAGTGACGAACAGAGGGTAATAATCACTTCCCTCAATCTGCTGGCAATGCTTCTACTCATGCAGCCCAATATGCCATTAGCCTTCTTGGCTACAAGAGCACACTGCTGACCCATATCCAGTTTCTTGTCCACTGTAATCCCCAAGTCTTTTCTGCAGAACTGCCACTTAGCCACGCGGTCCCCAGCCTGTACTAGTGCATGGGATTCTTCCCTCCTAAGTGCAGGACTGCGCACTTGTCCTTGTTGAACCTCATCAGATTTCTTTTGGCCCAATCCTCCAATTTGTCTAGGTCACGCTGGACCCTACCCCTGCCCTCCAGTGTATCTGCCTCGTCCAACAGCTTAGGGTCATCCGCAAACTTGCTGAGGGTGCAATCCATCCCATCATCCAGATAATTAATGAAGATGCTGAACAAAACTGGCCCCAGGAGCAACCACTGGGGCACTCCACTTGATAACAGGCTGCCAACTAGACATTGAGTTGATAATCACTTACCTGGGCCTGACAATCTAGCCAGCTTTCTATCCACTTTATATTCCATTCATCCAATCCATACTTCTTTAACTTGCTGACAAGAATACTGTGGGAGACCATATCAAAAGCTTGCTAAAGTCAAGGTATATCATGTCCACTGCTTTCCCCATATCCACAGAGCCAGTTATCTCATCACAGAAGGCAATCAGGTTGGTCAGGCATCACTTGCCCTTGGTGAATCCATGTTGACTGTACCTGATCACCTTCCTCTCCTCCAAGTGCTTCAAAATGGATTCCTTGAGGACCTGCTCCATGATTTTTCCATGAAGTGAGCTGTAGCTCACGAAAGCTCATGCTCAAATAAATTGGTTAGTCTCTAAGGTGCCACAAGTACTCCTTTTCTTTTTTCATGATTTTTCTGTGGACTTAGGTGAGGCTGACCGGTCTGTAGTTCCCCGGATTCTCCTTCTTCCCATTTTTAAAGATGGGCACTATATTTGCCTTTTTCCAATCATCTGGGACCTCCCCCAATCACCACGAGTTTTCAAAGACAATGGCCAATGGCTCTGCAATCACATCAGCCAACTCCCTCAGCACCCTTGGATGAATTGCATCTGGCCCTATGGACTTGTGAATGTCCAGCTTTTCTAAATAGTCCTTAACCTGTTCTTTCACCACTGCTCCTCACCTCCTATTCATCCTGTGTTGCCCGGTGCAACAGTCTGGGAGCTGACCGTGTCTGTGAAGACCGAGGCAAAAAAAGCATTGAGTACTTCAGCTTTTTTCACATCATCTGTCATTAGAGTGCCTTCCCCATTCAGTAAGGGTCCCACACTTTCCCTGACCTTCTTCTTGTTGCTAACATATGTTGCTAACATACCTGTAGAAACCCTTCTTGTTACCCTTCACATCTCTTGCTAGCTGCAACTCCAATTGTGCGTTGATTCCTGATTCCACCCCTGCATGCTCGAGCAATATTTTATACTCCTTCCTAGGCATCTGTTTACACTTCTTGTAAGCTTCCATTTTGTGTTTTAGCCCTCCGAATATTTCTCTGTTAAGTCAAGCTGGTCGCCTGTCATATTTGCTATTCTTTCTGCACATCAGGATGGTTTGTTCCTGCGCCCTCAATAAGGCTTCTTTAAAATACAGCCAGCTCTCCTGGACTCCTTTCCCCCTCATATTAGCCCTCCCAGGGGATCCTGCCCATCAGTTCCCTGAGGGAGTCAAAGTCTGCTTTTCTGAAGTCCAGGGTCTGTATTCTGCTGTTCTCCTTTCTTCCTTTTGTCAGGATCCTCAACTCAACCATCTCCTGGTCACTGCTGCCCAGCTTCCCACCCATTTCTACTTCCCCTACCAATTCTTCCCTGTTTGTGAGCAGCAGGTCAAAAGGAGCATGGCCCTGAGTTGGTTCCTCCAGCACTTGCACCAGGAAGTTGTCCCCAACACGCTTCAAAAACTCCCTGAATTGTCTGTGCTCTGCTGTATTGCTCTCCCAGCAGATGTCAGGGTGATAGAAGTCCTGCATAAGAACCAGGACCTGTGATCTGGAAACTTCTGTTAGTTGTCTGAAGAAAGCCTCATGTACCATATCCTCCTGGTCTGGTGGTCTACAGCAGACTCCCATCACAACATCAACCTTGTTGCTCTCGCCTCTAAACTTAACCCAAGACTCTCAACAAGATTTTCTCCAGATTTATACTGGAGCTCTGAGCAATCATACTGTTCTCTTATATACAGTGTAACTCCTCCACCTTTTCTCCCCCACCTGTCCTTCCTGAACAGTTTATATCCAGTGTTCCAGTCATGTGAGTTACCCCACCAAGTCTCTGTTATTCCAGTCACATCATAATTCCTTGACTGTGCCAGGACTTCCAATTCTTCCTGCTTATTTCCCAGGCTTCTTGTGTTGGTGTATAGGCACCTAAGATAACTAGCCGATTGCCCTACTTTCTCAGTGTGAATCAGGAGGCCTTCCCTGTTGCACCCTCCTCCTTATGTTTCCTCCCCATATCCCACTTCCCCACTTACCTCAGGGCTTAGGTCTCCATCCCCTGGAGAACCTAGATTAAATCCCGCCTAACAAGGTTAATAAGCCTGCTTGTGAACATGCTCTTCCCCCTCTTTGTTAGGTGGATCCCATCTCTTCCTAGCAATCCTTCTTCGTGAAACAACATCCCATGGTCAAAGAATCCAAAGCCCTCTCTCTGACACCACCTGTGTAACCACACATTTACTTCCACAATTCGATGGTCCCTACCGTGGCCTTTTCCTTCAACGGGGAGGATGGATGAGAACACGACTTGCACCTCAAACACCTTTATCCTTCTTCCCAGAGCCACATAATCTGCAGTGATCCATTCAAGGTCATTCTTGGCAGTATCATTGGTGCCCACATGGAGAAGTAGGAAGGGGTAGCGATACGAGGGCTTGATGAATCTCGGCAGACACTCCATCATATCCTAATTCTAGCTCCAGTCAAGCAGCACACTTCTCGAGTTTCCCGGTCTGCACGGCAGATGTACTGCAGTAATAAAAGTAGTAAAAGCAGAACCTAGCCTCTCTAATTTAGTCTGATGTTTCAGAAGCCGCTGTGCCTCTCGATACCTCATAGGAGTGACTCCATCTATTAATTTGCTTTTTGAAATCTTGCCTTTTTGATCATGTTTAAGGGTTCTGTACTGAAATGTAGCAGAGGCTGTGAAGAAGTGCACCAACAAAGATGTGACTTTTGTGAGATGGACACGTGCTGACTATGCGGACACCTTATGAGTTCCTGAAATATATTATGCTCCTGTGCTATCTCCTCATAGGAAAGTTGCTTTGTTCCATGAAGGACGAGAGGCCTATTGCTGAAAACTTCACAATGTCTCATAATAACTCATGTGATAATTGTGCGATTACTGAGTTACCACTGCTGCATTTACCCCCCACAACACTGATACAAATTGAAGCTGTGAAAAATAAGAGATGATTGAAAATGGAATGGGATCACTCTTCAAAACACATCCTAATGTTTAAGGGAGTGCTGCATTATTTTACTGACTATTTTAAATTGTTTAGCATGCATGGAGAGTTTTGCTCAGTGGGCCCATGGCTCTGAGAATAATAACAAAGGACTGAGCTAGGATTTTTTCAAAACTCAGTGTTAAGCTGAAAGGAGCAAATTTAGCTCTTCACTGCAGCCTCTTTGCACCAGTTATTCTGGCACAAAGTGATCACCAAGGGCCACACACTCCACTGGGAAAATTCCCCAGGTGTATGGAAGTGGGAGGCACAAGTTAGAGCAGATTCAGTACCGCCCTTGCCTATGGCGTGGTCCCCAGCTGCAGCAACAGAATAAGGGAAGCAGAAGCAGCTACTTCCTTTCTGTCCCTGGACCAGATCTAGTGCCTGCACAGGGATGAATCTAGCCCAAAGTGTCAGCCTGAAAATACCTTCCCTGCCCAGAGGCCTGTATACCACCACAATTCCTTCTGTACCCTGACCTATTTGTAAAATGTGTCCTTTTCTGGAGTTTTCAACTTTTTCTTTCCTTCTTCACTCTGAACTCCAGGTCCCTCAGCTCCTCTTACCAGTAACCCTCCATAGTTGGTAAAAAGGAAAAGAAAAAAAAAATGGAGCGGGGGAGGGTCAGAGGAAGGTTGGATGAATAGGCAATTAGTGGGAAAACTTATGAACAATAAGGAAAATGTGTTTGGGAACAGCCAGTTGTTTTTCTTGTTAACTCTTCATCTCATCTCTAGGAATTTTTTTAATGCATATCAGGCTGAGGTAAAAATTGTGCATCTTTCAAGATAGTTTCATTCTTCTTTTATGGTACTATAAATATCGAGGTAATAATGGCAGTATGGGAAACCATTTAAATGAGAGAAATCCAAATTAATGGGTAAGCTAGAGCAGAGTTTTTCATTTGCAGACTTCATGATCAGACCACATTAAAATCAACGAGACACAAACACTCTGTGTACAGCCTACAGATTATTATCTAGTTTTGAACCTTTCTGTTTAGAATCATTAAGCTACTACTGTACAGTAACGACCATTTATTGGACATTTGGATTCTAATGACTGGTGTTTGGGGACAGAGGTTGGGAATACTGAAACCAGCCCCGTGCCTTAAAATGTATTCATTTAATTTAAAGTCTTTACATAGCATTACCAGTTATTTAAAAGTTAAACACTTAGAACCTCTGTTCTGCATCCAATGCAATGAAAATATGCACATTGAGATTTTAAATTACCTCCTTTCAGTTAAAGATGCCAATTCCACTAAGTTGCCTGAAACATCATTTACATAGGGCCATTACATCAGGTGATTTTTTTTCTCCCTCTCTTGTGTTCAGTGTCTGGTTTCTCTAATCCTCACAGACTGTGAGGAATAAAGGCTTGCTTTATGCTGCCAATTTCTTTTACTTCACACACTGGCACTTGTCAATATTCCTTACCACATAAATTGTGCAAACATTCTAGGACACATAACAGCTTTAGTAGTTTGCTGCCACTTCTATGTGGATGTACTGTAAATGCATACATATTAATTATTGGAAAGACAGGATTGCTTTGATATTGCTAGCCCGCAAATGGTAGGTCTACCAGATGAGCTAATGAATCAGTTCCATGAAGTGTTAGTATTCTTAATCAGGATCACATTTTTTTATAGACAGCAGAATATATTCTTGTGCTATTTAGAAAAAAAATATCCTCTAACCGAAGGAATTCCATAAACGTGTGCTTTTCTAGGGCCTTTCTAGGAGAAGAAATAAAATATATTTCCAGTGTACATTTCTTACATTATTTTTAGGGATGGGTTGAAACCAAAACATCCTCAAACTCTGAGGTAGTTTGGATCCAGATCTAGAGTTTAAGGATGTTTTTTCTAAATAGCAAAAGAATGTATTCTGCTGTTATAGTTCTGTCAGCCTCCTCTGGTACAGGAGATACGGAGATCAAATACTTGTACTGGGTCTAAATCAGAAGCAGTCCAGTGCCAATGGGGAGCTCTGACAAGTCACACCAGTTGAAGCTCTGCCTCCATAGCTTCACAATTCCCAAAGTATGGCTTTGGCTAGAATGTGGTGGCATATTATTATGGGCAGTTTACTACAATACTAAATTATATGGTAAGAGAGGTAATCTCTCTTCACACACTATTAAGTACACTGGTATCATTTGGGATGAAAAGCACTATGTCAGTTAGGGTGACCAGGCAGCAAGTGTGAAAAATCGGGACAGGGGATGGGGGTTAATAGGACCTATATAAGAAAAAGACCCAAAAATCGGGACTGTCCCTATAAAATCGGGACATCTGGCCACCCTAATGTCAATGTAAATATGAGTTGCTGACATTTGTCCTGTCTATAGATTGATTATCTACAGATTTTCAAAGCTAATGTTTGACTTAGGACATACATTTTATTAAAGGAGAGAGGAGAAGGTCAACAGTGTGGAGGGTTTCTGCAAATGCGAATGCAGCCCCTTCCACAGGAACAGGTCCCTGGACACTCAGACAACTTAGAAGACTATGTGGGAGGAGGAAATGGTGCCAGAAAGATAGATGACCAATCCCCTTTCATGAATGGCAAGCACAGATCCAGGTGTGAGGTGTCCTTTCTGCATATAGATTCACTGGGCATCATTTGGTTCTTTGCTTGCATTGTTGTTAATTACTAGTAATGTGGTCATTTTTTCAGTCCGATGTTTGTTAAGGAGATGAATTTAGAAATGGGACCTGAAATGATATTTTTATGCAGCAGTATTTCAGATACCTGTCATAAATATTCTGTCCCTTAAACCACCTCTTGATACCTCCAGCGTAATGGGTTAAGACTGATGAGGGTTTTATTTCTACCATTTGCAATGGTAATAGATTTAATAAAGACTAAAAGTGTGAAAACACTCTTAAAAGTATGCTTGGACTAGCTGAATTTTTTTTCATGAAATGGGTTTCAACAAAAACGGTTTTCATTTCATTCAGAATTTTTCACTTTTCCTTTTTTCACTGAAAGAATTCAAAACAAAAAAATTCCTTTTGTTCCAAAAAATGTTGTTTGTATTTTTTTGTACAGTCCTCTCACTTTTTTACTCCCCTCTCATTTTTCTTTCTTACAAAAAAAGAGGAGGGAGGAAAAAATGAGAGGTTCTTTCCCTCCCCTCCGCATTCGCTCTCTTCTATTTTCCCCCTTCTTCTTCTTTCCACCGGAGAAGTGGGGAGAAAGTTAAAAAATGTGAAAGAAAGTGTTAATTTCTCATAGTTTTTAATATTTTAAAAACGTCTTTCACTCTTTTCCAGTGGATAAAGAGGTTGAAGAGCACTATGTGTTGTTCAACTGGGGTGGGGGTGGGAGGGAGAGTGAGTGAGACCCTTTATGGATTTTTCCATGCTATAAGATATGAAGTAACATATATATTATTAACTGTTTGTTCATATGGAAGGTTATGGACCTGATTCAGGGTAGCACTTAAGCTTGTGCTTAAAGTTAGGTATACACTGAAATTCTTTTGACCTCATTACTGGAACTATTAAATAACTACCAGTAAATAACTATTATTCCATAAAGGGACAGGCACAGCTTCAACCCAAAGCACTCTGTCCTTTAGCCAGTAGGTGTCAGTTATCATGACATGTCCATTGTTCAACTAAACAGATTTGATTATCAGTCTCAACCTGTAATGTATGAAACACAAAATGCAACAATGATGGTTTTATTATGACTTTTTAGCCTCTTATAAACCTATAGGGTGGGATTTTCAAAAGGCTTAGTGATGACCTAACTGCTCTCATTGAAATGAAAGGTAAAGCTTCCATTGACTTCAAGGGGAGCAGAGTTAGGCCAATACTGTGCATTTTCAAACACCCCACCCATAATAACTGGATGAAGTACTAAACATATCAGTATTGAACTTTCATTTCAAGCCATAAGCCACTGAAGTTTCTTATTAGTATCCTTGCTGGTGGGCACAAATAGCCTGTGAGTCATATAAGTTTGAGCAACTATTTGTACAATTTGCTATTCATGTGACCATGAAGAAGACACAGTTCTTACCAAGCAGTGCAACAGTGCTGTGTTTGTTATAAAGTAGGCTGACTGATGTCCTGCATCTTTTACCTGAGTTAAGACACAGGGAAAAGAGCTCCCTTCAACCGTGCTTCTCTGTTTACCAGGGAGAGCTCAGCACATTGATCCACTGTGCAGCGGGCTGTTGGTTCTTCTCCCTCCCCTGGGTGACTGGAACAAAAGAAGCCATGTAGACCCCTCTACCTTACCCCTGCATGTGCACACTCTACCACTGCTTGGGAGAAAGAGATCAACTCGCACTGTAGGGAAGTGGAGAGAGAGAGAGAGAAGAGATGCTTCTTATCTTGGGGGAGAGTGAAGAAAAAAGTAGAGTCTCCTTTCTTCCAATATTCAGAAGGGAGAGAAGTAGAGGGTGGGCAAAGAGGTAGATGAGGAGACCTCTTGCCTACCAGGGAGGGAAAGTCTTCACTGGTGGGTGAAGTAGGCACTGAAAATAAATCCTATAACTTTTGTTCATCTCTGTTGGTGAATCAGCTCCATTAAAATGTCTCCTACTTATCTCTGACCCTTGCTTCTTTCCCCACAGATCTCCTATTTGCTAGTTTATATGTTGATTCAGCTTTTTGTTTATGGGACCAATTCTGCAAAAACTTACTACCCAATGTATTGCTTATTACTACAATTACTCAATTGAGGCCAACAGGACTACTTGCAGCAGTGAGCAATGTGCCAGGTAGTAAGTGTTTTGAGGAGCAGATCCTAACATTAGTGACCTGTTGCTCTTTACAACTTTAATTTCAATCCCTTTTTCATTACTGACTTTTTCCAATATTTTGCATTTTACCCACACCTTAAAAGAGTTCTACACACACAAAAGAAAAGTGAACAGTTCAAAGATTACATGGTTTTGCTTTCAGAATAAACAGGCACTGGATGATCAGATACTTAAGAGATGAGCACTACAGAAATGCCTATAAGTGAATTAAATAAATTACCCACAAATTTCAGAGTGGATGCTGCTATCAACAGTCATCAGCAACAATGAGACAATATAAAGAGATATGATATCTTTCAGCATCAATGGTACTTTACTGTGTGGAAATATGTACTTTGGTCTCAAACTGACATATCCATTTTTATACTATGTTCATCTTCCAGGCTTTTTTAGACCCAGGGTAAAAAGAAGAAGTCCAATATACCTGGCACAAAGAAAACTGAACAAAATTGCTTTGATGTTCATACACTAATACGTAGAACATTTTATACTTCTGTAAGCAAAAACAGCACACCAAATTCCTGTAACCTTCTCAACTCCCACCAGCTTTCTTTGTCCCACAGAAAATGCTACCCTATATTTGAGACTAGAAAAGACATTCCACATATTAAGAATAAATGAGAAAAGTGAGACACATTATAAATGGTTCTTTTGCTAAAATGTTATAATACTCTCTACCCAACATCCTAAGCAAATGAAGGATAGACTTTTTTGCTTCTCAACATCTCTGTCAGGCTATTAAAAGATTGAAAAATATATGCATATTTTATTGGAATTCTGACTGTAATGCTGTGTGACTCAGGATTAGATTCCTTTCTTTGGGTCTGCCCAGAACTTATTTCAGTCTGAAATCATGTTCTTTGATACAAGCTTTCCAAACTACCACATCAGCTACAAATGTTTCAACTGTGATGCCTTCAAGAGTTAGTTAATTGGAAAAGAGTTTCCATGGAAAACTTCTGGTGCCAAATTTATGCTGAATGGCAGATGTAAAAAAATAGTACCCAAATGGTGTATTAAATGTATAGCATTTGAACTCTAGTCAGTTCATTGTAGCTGCCAAAATCCTGACCTTACACCAATGGTTGAATAATATACCATATACTGTAGCACTGGAAAACTTGCTTGTAATTTCCTCTGTCATGTGTAGTGGATCATATTTACTTTGCACAACAGTGTTTAGGTCTCTTGTGTCCAAATAAACCCTCTAATTTCTATCAGCTTTTATGATAAATAGTGAATTTACCCACTCTGTGTGCCTTTGTATAATTTTTGATTACTTAAAAGCTTTCCATTTTGTCTAGTTTCTTTGTAAACTATCTGTCATCAACACTGGTACTTTCTTTGCTGGAAGCATATATTTTGGCCTTAGACTGATATATCTGTTTTTTATACAGTGATCATCTTCCAAGTATCCCATACCCACGTTTTGTATTCAGTTTGAGTGTCGGAGATAGTTAGCAGAGCTGCTCAAATTTTTTTTCTGACAATAGGTTTCCATCAGAAAATGTTGATTTGACAACATTGAAACGTTTCACTGGAAAGTATAGATTTCATTGAGATTGTCACAGGAAATGATCAAAACATATTGTTTCAACGTAGCTGAAACATTTTGTTTTGCCTTTATTGTTTTGACTTTTATATACTATACTGTATTATATTATTCTATAAAAGTTGAAATGATAAAGGCATAATGGAACTTTTGGCCTTATCAAAATGACACATTTCAATGTGAAATGGTCAAAGTGAAACTTAATTTCATGGAAAATTGTAAGATTTTGACTTTGTGTTTCAATTTGGGACAAAACTAAACTTTGAAATCTCAAAATCTCAGAAACGTATTCACTCTTGCCTCCTTTTCTAATTTTGCTCTCCTCTCTTATTTCCCAGAAATCTTTAGCTGTTTGGATCAGGAACTGTATCTTCTTATATGTATAGACAGTGCATAGAATATTATTGAATATGGAATATATAATATATATAATATGGAATAACAGCAATTCCTGATCCAGCAAAGCACTTAGCCATACGCTTATCTGAAAACACATATTCAGTCCTACTGAAGCCAATGGAATTAATCACATAATTAAAGTTGAACATGTGCATTAGTCCTTCACTAGACAAAATGATCAGCACTTTGAAGGAGCGATCCCCCGTTTTCCAAATTCTGTATTAGATCAGACTATAGTTTTTAGGGTTGTATTTGATTGTGCCTGTTGGGTTTTTTCTACGTTGCCTCAGATTGTGATTTTACTTTTATTTCTTAGATGAGTAACTTTGATCTGTTCGCTTACTGCTTCTAAGCACTTAAAATGTATCTTTCAGTAGTTAACAAATCTGTTTACCTAAAACAGTATGTTTTGCTTGAAGTACGTGGGGAATCTGCTCAGGAACAAAAACTGGTGCATGTCCTCTCCACATTGAGGGAGTGGTGGACTGGGTAATAAACTTATACTGGTCAGGCTTCTGACCAGGGCAAGATGGTACAGCTCTGGGGTCCTAGGCTGGGGAGCTGGAGTAATTGGCTGGAATCGCTCTGTTGTTAGTTCATGAGTGGCTAGGAGAATCATTCATTTAACTAAGTTGGCTGTGTTCCTGCCTGTGGATGTCTGTATAAGTGCAGGACCTGGGGAGGATGCAGCTTGTCACAGAATCACAGTACAAAAGGGAGCCCAGGTTGGTAAGACAGAGGACTCCACAGTACCCCAGTTCCAGGTTGCACCCTGGGGAGCCCGTCACAAGGGTCCAATGTGTATACCAGCCAGCCAGCCAGTAAGTCTACCAGCCCGGCAGGTCTAACTAGCTGACTGACTGGCTGTATTTTTCAAAACACAAGAAGAAAACTCCAAGATACATTATCCTAGTGCTATTTTTCTGGCAATTATTTTACCTTGACAGAACACATATGTCATTATTTAAATGTTATTAAGGTGGTTAAGTGATCCATAAAACATGCCTTCCCTTTTATTGTGTTGCTGGTGTAATCATGATCACACTAACAATGCTTGCAATACATTTATATTAAGCAAAATATTATCAGACAGCATTACTGATGTGGCTTAATAAAGGGAAAAAATTAAGAATGGTGGATCTGATTTCTCAAGAGAATAATCACTGCCTGGTACCTATAATAACTCTTTTTTCTTCAAAGCTATGTACTTTAGTACTTTATGTACAGAGCTGATGAAGCTCATTGATCCATCCAAGCTTCTATTGCTATGTATGCATGTCATCTAGCTCCTTAATATTCATACCTCTCTTACACTTGCTTTGGGGTAGGGTTCCTGTTTAACTACTCCAGGATGTTTGACTTCATGAATGCAATCTTAAAGTAATCTGTTACCATATGGAAAAAGTAGCACACTATTCTTCTAATATATTTAAATTATATGTGCTTTCCCCCCATAACTGTTGGTATTACGTCCTATACTACAGATCAAAGTGGATTGTGCAGCAGCATATGAAAGGGATAAAATAGAAAGAAAGATATCGATGCTTCTACTCTTAGTTATCCCTGTGGTGGGGTAAACAATCTAAAAGTACAATTCCTGAATGGTTATATTTCTAGGAGGGAAATATCAGCGCCAGAAAGTCAGTGCTTTGAGTATTTGGGGCCCCAATTTAGCAAAGCCCTTAAGCATATGCTTCATTTTAAGCACTGCTAAAGTCCCAGTGAAGTCAATAGGACTTGAATATGTGCTGGAAGCTAGGTAGATGCTTAAGTGCTTTGCTGACTCAAGGTCTTTTAGTCCCAGGAAGAATACGTATGGTGACAATATAGTCCCAAATCATGTAGCAATGCAGTGAGGGGCACAGCATAGCATTGCCCTCAAAGCCAGGGAGTGGCAAAATTATGAAAATAAAATGTTCTATCCAGAGGCTCTCTAGTAGCCATGGATCAAAAATGAAAGCTGAAAAACAATGAAACCAACATCCTAAAGTTTGGACAAATGGGACCTGGATCTGAACTACCCCTGGTTTTAGTTTTGCAATAAGAATAGGCTAATTGACAAAGCTTTACAAAACCAGCCTTTTCTTAGCTCCCCCTTATTCTACAGATAACATCATGTTAAAAAATCCCCACATCTTGGTGAGGATACTTAGATAGCTTTAATTAAATGAGAGAGAGGGAGAGACACACAGAGAAATACTTTGAAAGAACTGCTCCAGTAATTTTGGGGCTATGCCTATGTCACACTACTGTGTGTATTTAACACAAGTTTGGGAGCCAGGACTCCTGAGTTCTCTTTGCAGCTTTGCAATTGTCCCCAATGTGTCATGTCAATTAACCTCCTCCATGACTCAGTTTAACAATCTGAAAAATAGATACTATAATAATACTAACTTGCAGGGCTTCACTGAGGTTTCGTGAAGGTCCTTACATTAATATTGACAACATGCTCCCTGAGATTCCTGAATGAAAGTTGCTACTAGGTCCAAAAGTAGCATTGTGAAAAACAGAGTAGGGTAGCATAGTCTAAAAGAATCGTGGCTGGAAGTATGTTTTATGATTAATGCACGGGCTAGGTTCTATTCCCAGTTTTGATGCTCACTTGCTATGCATGACCATAGGCAAGTTATTGTGCCTCAGTTTATTCAAATATAAAATGGTTAGAATTAATATTCAGCATAATTAATGTTTAAGTGCTTTGAGAACATGGGATGAAAAGTGCCATAGCTGAGCAAAGTATTTTTGCTTCAACCTCTTTAAGAGTGAATCCCCTAGCCACACATTTTCAAAAAGTCTACACTCCTTACGAGAGCTAAATGACTAATTCAAATGAATAATTTATCTGAAGAATTTTGCCTTGTTTTCTCTTTGCAAATTGTTCTCAAATAGGCTGAAAAAATTCTTGGGTTTATTAGTTATTGAAAATTGTTCACAGATGTCTTTAATGGATAATTCTTGGTCTGCAGAATGTTGGCAAACATTTTGTTGCAAATATTTGCAATTTGCAGTGTGCTGTTTGTGCTGTGTTGTGTTTCTTTTTTCTGGTTGGATACCTTATGCAATTAACCTATCCAGTGTGAGTGGCAAACATTTAATTTTATAACTAGATATAAAATTCAAAATTCACAGATTCATGGATTTTAGGGACAGAAAGGACCATTAGATCATCTAGTCTGCCCTCCTGAATAACATAGGCTATACAATTTCATAGAGTTACTCCTCTGTTGAGCCCAATTACTTGTTTGACTATAGCTAATCTTCCAGAAAATCATTCAGTCTTAATTTGGAGACTTCAAGAGATGGAGAATATACCACTTCAATTGAAAGTTTGTTCCAGATGTTAATCATCCTTGCTATTAAAAATATGTGCCTTATTTCTAATATTTATTGGTCTTGCTTTAACTTCCAACCATTGGTTCTTGTAATACCTTTTTCTGCTAGATGAAAGAATTCCAGGTGAAGAGATTTATACCCTGTAATCAAATTACCTCTTGATCTTTTTGATAAACTAAATAGAGAGAGTAAGTCTCATTGTAAGGCATTTTTTTCAAGCCCTCAAATAATTTTTGTGGCTCTTCTTTGCACTTCAAATTCCTGTTGAAAATGTGGGCAGAGCTGGTTGAAGAATTCCCATATCAGTCTCACCAATACTGTATGCAGAAGCAAAATCCATGAAATGTTGATTAATCACATAAATTTTCCAATCGGGGAACAGAAAAAATATGGCATGACTTTTGTCATTAATCAACACAGCATGAATTGTGAATGTTACAGCTGAATATTGGGTTATGAGGCACCTCACCACTACCTGCCCTCAGTGTGAAGGAGTCTTGTCTTTGCCTGCTGTGGATCAGCTTCCTGAAACCAACAGCTTCTGGCAGCATAAACAGGCCTCCACAGACCTTGCAGGCCTCTGCAGATCTTGCGAGAGGCACACATGAACCCTTGAATACTCAGAGTGTTCCGTGCAGGGTCCAACCTCTTATCCACTGAACACTCACAGAATTGCAAGGCCTGCTGTTCTCCAAGGAATAGTATATACCAGCTTATCAGATTCAACTCAGCACTAGCACTTGGCATAACAGCAGAACACTTAGATATATTTATAGTGAAAATAGGAATAAGTTTATTATTAAAGACTAGAGATTCAAGTGATAGCTAGTAAGAAAACTCGAAACAAATAGTTACGTATAATACAAAATTGTAGCACGCTTTCTAGAGACTAAACTTCGTAACTGGTTAACCTCCTGTCTAAAGAAGTTTATCTCAGAGTCCTCTCCAGCATTTTCAACCCAGACTGTCTGAGACACCACTTTCATAAATGCAAACATGCTATCCATTTACTTCCTAGGTGCAAGATAACAGGGTGTCTTCTTTCCCTACTAGAAATACCCCCAATTTTAATTCCCATTACTCATAGACAGTGATGAGCTGCCAAAATCGTAACAACCGGTTCCCTCCTCAACCCACGAGGGGGTCGTGGCCGCCCCCGTCCCCTGGGACTCCTGCCCCGCCCCCACCCCTGGGACTCCTTCCCCATCCAACCCCCCGTGTTCCTTGACACCCCCCCTCCTGGGACCCCTGCCCCATCCACACCCCTCCCCTGTCCCCTGACTGCCCCCAGAACCAGGCAGGAGGGGCTCGTGGGCCACCATAGTGAGTTCCCACCCCACCCTGTCCCTAAGAGCCAGAGGGACCTGCCGGGGGGCGAGGTGGGGAGTCCCGGCGGTGCTTACCCAGGGCAGCTCCCAGGAAGCATCCAGCAGGTCTGTCTGGCTCCTAGGGGTGGGATAGCGTAGCTGGGGGGGAGCAGGGGGCGCGGACGCTCCCCCACTGATCACATCAAAAATGGCGCCTTAGGCACGAACTCCATGGGTGCTCCGGGGCTGGAGCACCCACGGGGAGAATTTGGTGGGTGCAGAGCCCGCACCAGCAGCTCCCCACCCCGCGCCCGGCCCCAGCTCACTTCCACTCTGCCTCCGCCTCCACCCCTGAATGCACCAGCCCGCTCTGCTTCTTTGCCCCCCCCTCAGCTTCCTGCGAATCAGCTGTTCGCGCGGGAAGCCTGGCAGGGCTGAGAAGCAAGCGGTAGCTTCACACTCAGGCCCAGGGAGGTGGAGATGGAGATGAGCTGGGGCGGGAAGCAGTTCCCCTGCACACCCCCCAGGTTATCTGCTGCGGCACGGGTGGCCCTCCTCATGCCCCCCTGCCCCAGCTCACTTCCGCTCCGCCTCCTTGGGCCTGAGTGCAAAACTGCCGCTTGCTTCTCAGCCCTCCCAGTCGTCGCGCGTGAACAGCTGATTCGCGGGAAACCGGGGAGGGGGGCGAAGAAGCAGAGCAGGGCAGCGCATTCAGGGAAGGAGGCGGAGCGGAGGTGAGCTGGGGCTGGGCACGGGGCGGGGAGCTGCTGGTGGGTGCTCTGCACCCACCAAATTTTTCCTGTGGGTCCTCCAGCCCCGGAGCACCCACAGAGTCAGCGCCTAAGGCTCCACTTTTGGCCGGTTGTTAAATTTAGAAGCCCTTTTAGAACCGGTTGTCCCTCGCAGGACATCTGGTTCTAAAAGGGCTTCTAAATTTAAAAACCGGTTCTAGCGAACCGGTGCGAACTGGCTCCAGCTCACCACTGCTCAGAGACAGGATGAGCCCTGTGGCTTGTTTTTTTTCCCTTTGTGCTCCTTTCTGACTGATTTCACATCTCTCAGATAACAGTTGACTTTTATGTAAATGGGCATCCACTGTCTTAGTTTACAATGTTTAATTTACGTCCTGTCACAGAAATACAGGGTTCTTACCTCCTGTCTGGAGGAACTGGTCTAAGGCATATCACCTTTTGATGACCTGCTTTGAACTTACCTGCTGAAGAACAGTATTTTCTGGTCCAGATACATAACTCCTCACACAGTACATGTACATACATTTCACAGTCATACTGATGACTAGTGTGACACCGGATTTCATTTGAGACCTCACATGACTCTCTTTGGTGAACCAGAATGTACATACCAGAACCAGGAGATACCTGTATGCTTCTGCGCTGCCTTGTCATTTGGCATTAAGAGGTTCTTGGGTCACAAATATACAATAAGAAATGTATTTTCAAGTAATAGCCAAACGGAAAATCAACTTTTAGTGGACATCTTGTAAATCTAAAGCAGAGAGGTGCTGGAACTACCGGTGCGGGGAGTGCTGTAGCACCCCCTGGCTTGAAGTGGTTTCCATCATATGCAGGGTTTACAGGTTGGTTCAATGGCGCTCGGCACCCCCACTATACAAATTGTTCCAGCACCCCTGCTAAAGCAAGTGAATATTTGCAGCAAGCGAACAAGAAAAGGTCCCGAATATGGCTGGACTGAAATTTTCTTTTGAATCTGAAAGATAATTTCTTACATTATTTGTGCAGGTGTATTGCTTACAGTGTGTTTCAGTGGCTCAAAGGCCTGCTTTAGGGCCTGACCCAAAGCCCAGTAAAATTAATGGCAGGAATCCCACTGACTTCAATCGGGTTTGGATCAAGCCTTTGCAGAGCACAGGTACTTGGCAGCATATTGCAGGTTATATGAATGGACACTTTCCTTTACTCTAAGCCATCACCATCTGTTCTGTCCTCTAATTGCAAATGCAAAATGAACATAATTAAATATTGGCATCACACAAAAATAAGTTAGAAGTTATTTCAATGAATATGTGTGTCCTTTATTAAATGTAACAAGCATCTAGTCTGTGGGTTTGGGAGGGTGTTTGGTTTGTTTGGTTTGTTTTGACACAGATGGGGAAAATTGCTTTTTCCTGACAGAAAGGATAATTTTTATAAGCAAATTAGAATTCAGTACATGAGGGTAGCACTCTACAACAGTTGGTAAATTGCACAAATTCCATAAATACAGATTCAGGGCTGAATTCTCTTCTCCTGGGGAAGCATTAGAGTAAGCGGCAACAAAAAGGTTGTGATTATACGGTATTCTGGTTGTTCCGGGAAGATCAAGCTTGGTGCGTGTACCTGTGGATAACTTCACTGCTCAATGAATGGGCTAGCACTTCTAAATAATGCCAAGGCTCCATCTGCTTTGTATTTGCATCTTAGGCTACTCAACTCCTTTACATTGACCCAAGCCAAAATCTTGCTTTCTACGATGGTCTAGTCTCCACCTAATCTAGGGATTTATATGGCTTCCAATACCAGAGTATCTAAGCACTTCACAACTTTAATGTATGTGAGGTAGGACTAGCCTGATTTTACAGATGAGGATCTGAGGCGCAGACAGTGGAATCCTCAAAGGTACATAGTACCTAAACCCCCAGTTTAGGCTCAGGTGCCTAAATTCACTTTGCACCAAAGTTTTCAGGGTTAAAGTTTCCTACTCACCTAAATTATGGCTTCTGACCGTGTGCACTGCTTCTCCCCTCTAGGCATCCAGACATCTACCTCCCGCCTAAATCCCAGAGCAAATCGCAAGCTGGGGAAGACAGGCCTTTAGCCATCCATCTCATGTACAGAGCCCAATTTGATAGGTGGCCCCTGAGTACACCTACCAGCTTAGGTCCCATTCAAAATCTGACTGGAGGAGGTGGTAGGGCCACCCACCTTGTACATTTTGGCGCAGTGGTTAGAGCACTTACTTGGGATGTGGGAAACACAGGTTCAATTCCCCCCTCTCTGCCAGAGGAGAAGAAAGGATTTGAACAGGGGTCTCCCACTTCTCCGGAGAGGGCTCTAACCACTGGGGTATGGGATATCCTGAGGTTGGCCTCCCTTGGTCTCTCCTTTTAAACCTGTTCCACTGTGTCTAAATAGTGAGAGTGATTGGAGCGGGGGACTGAGGGAGACAGAATTTAAACTGGGGTCTCCCACCTCTCATGTAGGTACCTAACCCCTGGACTACAGAATTACTCTCGCTCTTTCTCTCTCTCTCTCTGTGGTCAAATGCATTTAATTATTTATACACATGCAATAGTCATTGGGCTGAGGGGTGGGATGGGGGATAACTATGTAGTCCAGTGGCCAGGCTTCCCACCTGTGAGGTAGGAAACCCTGGGTCTCCCTCTGGCAGAGAGGTGGGAATTAAATCTGGCTCTCCCACATCCCAGGATAGTGCTCTAATGCCCCTAAAAGTTATAAGGAGGGCAGCATCACCATCTCCTCATCCAGCTGTTTTGTGTGGAGCAAGGTGGGTGCCTAACTAATTCCTGCAAGAAATGCCTTAGGCGCCAAAGGTTGGAGATTCCCATTTGTGGATCACTACCAAGCAGAACTAGGTGCCTCCCTGCAGCCTGAACTTAGCCTGTTAGCTGTGAGAGAGGGAGTAGGGCTTAGCATACACCCCTCATGTTGGCATCTCCAACTGGCTAATTTAGGTGGCTCCCTGCCTAGCATGCTGGCTTTTGTGGATCATATTTTGAGGTGCTAATCTCTCCCCATTCATTCTATAGGGAATCTAGGGACCTAACTCAGCCTTTGTGGATCACAGGGTTGTTCCTGAGATTTACTAGGTGCCTAAAACTTAAGAGCCATAGCATTCAGCATTGCAACACCTAAGTCCCTTTGTGGATCCCACGCAGAGAGACTAGTGTAACAAGATCACATAAGCCTTCTGGAGCAAGGGCTTGAATCCAGGTCTTTTAAGTCCTTGGCTGGTGCTGGTGCCGCAACTATAGGGCCATCATCCTTCTCTGCTAGGTTATTTACTTTCTCATAATCAACACTGCCGGTTATTCACTGCACCCTCACAATCTGACCCATTGCTTTAGTATCATAGGTGCTGGAACTACGAATGCACGGGGTGCTGCAGCACCCCCTGGCTTGAAGTGATTTCCATCATATGCAGGGTTTACAGTTTGGTTCAATGGCGCTCAGCACCCCCACTATACAAATTGTTCCAGCACCCCTGTTTAGTATAAATTTAATATATAATAATTTCATCAAGAAGGAGCAGCTCTTGATTGAATGATCAGTTACAAATGAAAGTTGCACCAGTGGTCAGATGATGAAGTGTAACTTCTCCCATGGGCTCCCAAGTGTGCCCCTCCCACCTTCCTGGAAGCTGTTGATCATAACTGATGTAAAACTTATATAAGCACTGAGCGGTATTTAGGGCACAATTCACTATTTTGATATTGCTAAAGCTATTTGTTAGACTATGACAGAGACATCAATTAGCCTCATTCATTAATTTTTAAAGATGGACCTGAAATGCAGAATTCAAATTCTGAATTTACTCATATTTTAGGGATGTTCTGAATCAGTGTTTCAGATCAGGCCCATGAATCTGAACTGCAAAGTTTGGCTCCATATCTAACTCTGGGTTTTCCCAAAGTTCAATAGAGGGCTGGGGAGGAGGGCAGTTTACGCCCGTGTCTGTTGCTTTTAAATGCAAAGGTTTGTTTGGGGAGGATAACATCAGATTGGGAATATACCTCACCCAGTGTGCGCAGAAAGCAGTTTGTTTTGCCAGCTGTCCTGTTAAAGTGCTAATTTAAAGAAGCAATAATATAAATCTTAGTTCAAACATTTCTTTTTCATCACACTACTCTATTAAGACACTTGGGTAGCCAACCAATGTTACCGGAGCTCAGTGGGCACTATTTTCTTTTGGTAAAAGGGCACTAGAGCAAATTTCAACAAGAAGGAGCTGAAAGGGCTTATTTAAAAAAATCAACAGTCCTAAATAAGGCTTGAATATGAAAGGAAAATATGAAACAGATGGGAATTATTGAAACGTGTTTTTATATATTTCTTTTCTTTTAAGATGTTTTAAAAGTTTCCTTCACTGCCTTGGCTTTTGCTGTTGAGTTACATGAGTCAACATATTTATTTAGCAGCAGCAACAGCTGGGAAGTAGCCATTGGCCACGCACTGTAGCCTGCTAAATGAAGTCAATGGGAATCTTGCAGTGGACCCCCAAAACAACTTTGCCACTGAGTTGAGTGGGGCCAGGAGTTTACCTGTAGTGCCGCAGCCACAAATCTGGGCACCCTACTTACCAACCCAACAACTTGAGATGTAAACACGTACTTATGTTTGTCGCACCTCAAATCAAGTGTACCTCTCTGTCTATTTAGAGCCTTGAAAACTGTAACAAAGATGAGTATGGGTACATCTGAAATGTTGCCAGACACTTCAGCCCTCTTGTACCTCAGCAGCTGAGAACGAATTTTTGTCTCCTTTTCTGCTCCTCCTAATTAAGACATAGTGGCCATTGCAGCTCTGGGGCCCTTTCTTCAAGCCATTGTTTCTCTCTATTGTTTTACTGATACATTACAAAAAGGCTGCGGGGCAGGAGTCGCATGGTGTTTTCTACTGAAGCTTCAGCTTCAAAGCTGGGACTCAGACTGCTTCACTCTACAGCTGACAATTCAGCAAATGGCCCATGTTATGCTGCTTTGATCTCGTGAAAGTTTTCAAAAATTTCAGCCTTGAAGAGAGCTGCAGACCCAACAGATCCCCCAGTTCATTAGCAATCCTTTAGCAGTTCCCAACAATTAGAGCTGTCAGCCAGCTGAACTCCGTTCCGAGGCCGCACATTCAAAATCCCTGACTAATGACTTGTTAAAAAGGCTTGACAGTATGTTGCAATTTGTTATAATTGAATCTAAGCTGCATTAGCTGTTTGAGGGGCTGAAATGTTTTCAAACATTACACTGATTTAAATTAATGCCACAAAAATATTCAGAAATCGTGTCTGTCACATTCAGCGCTAATAATCATGTTCTCTCCATTTCATCACCCATTTGAAAGCATTGTCAGAAAGGCAGTTTAAGTCTTCCCTGCCCCTCCCCCCTTTACATGAGAGGGAAGGTGACAATCCCTATTTTTCATGGAAGGAAAGTGCGAGGTAACTGGAAGAGAATCGGTTGGGTCTCCTGAGCTGGTGTACACAGAGATAGAAAAATTTGCACAAGCACTTTGTTTTAAAAAAACACCCTGAAAGACTAATTTGCTAAAACATTATAACTTACCAACCAATTCTCTGTTGATAATGGGAGAAAAGGAGGGACACGTTTTTTAACCCGCTGCTTGCCTTTATTTTAACAATGGGCCAGGGATCTGACCAGGGGGACATTTGGCAACTCAACATTCTGTACAAGCTTTCTGGTTAAAAACTGTATCTGTTTTCAGAACATCTTTCACTAGAAGAGAGTCAGACAACACGAGATATCAAAGCAGCTTTACGCTCCCAAATCAATCATTTGCCCTATTTTCGTGTAATTCTCTGTTCTTATTATAGGAAGCATCACAGGCTGGCTGGCCCTCTGTGACTGAAATAGGTCCAGCGCCCTGTGCCGGAGCAGGTGCTCGTAGTTGTGGCAATTAAGGGGGTGGGGCTGCACCTGGGCAATAAAGGGTCAGAGGGAGCTGGGAGAGGTCAGAACGAGAAGGGGGAACTACAGAGTGAAGCTGACTGGGCAGGGGTTGTCTCCTGCAGTGGTCCTTGAAGAAAGGAGGTGAGGTTGGGTAAGAAGACCCAGCTAAACATTTTGTTTTCCTTTGGGAGAAGGAAGGCCAGTCCTTGTATCTTCTCCAGCTGGTTAGAGTCATAGAATTGTAGGACTGGAAGGGACCTTGAGAGGTCTTTTAATCCAGTCCCCTGCACTCATGGCAGGACTAAGTATTGTCTAGGACCATCCCTGATAGGTGTTTGTCTAACCTGCTCTTAAAAATCTCAAATGATGGAGATTCCACAACCTCCCTAGGCAATTTGTTCCCTTGCTTAACTACCCTGACAGTTAGGAAGTTTTTCCTAATGTCCAACCTAAATCTCCCTTGTTGCAATTTAAGCCCATTGCTTCTTGTCCTATCTTCAGAGGTTAGGGAGAACAATTTTTCTCCCTCCTCCTTATAACAATCTTTCATGTACTTGAAAACTGTTATCAAGTCCTCTCTCTCTCTCTCTCTCTCACACCCACGCACACACACACACAGAGTCTTCTGTTCTCCAGACTAAAAAAAACCCCAATTTTTTCAATCTTCCCTCAGAGGTCATGTTGTCTAGACCTTTGATCATTTTTGTTGCTCTCCTCTGAACTTTCTCCAACTTGTCCACATCTTTCCTGAGAACAGGAAAGGATAGTACCTCAGAGAGGAGAGGCTGTGACCATCTTAAGGCTCGGGGAAGATTTGTATTTGTGTGTTTTGGAACTTTATATTAATAAAGAAACCAGACCCCAAGAGGGGATGTGATTGGATAAGCAAGACTGCATGGAGTTTTGTTTAAGAAGCCTGGAAGGAGGGGGAAACAGGAAAGGCATTGCAGAGGCATCGCTGGCCATGAGAGGGTGCTGGTGTGGAGGCCAGCCCTCTTACAGTTCATATTAGAAGGGTTTTGTTTTAAATTGCGATGGGCTGGATCTGTACTTTAAAAATTTGAATGCTCCAGAGTTCAGGAGAGGGGTTGGAGCGCAGCCCTTCATAAATGTAGAGGCCACTTACAGAAGTGAGCTCCAGATCCAGGTTGGGATTTCAATTATTCCTAAAGTCAGGGACATTTGGATTCAGGGATTTGCTTTTAGATTGTAGGTGTGTATCCGTCTGGAACACAAGGACTCTTTTTAGCTAAAAAGATGAAACATTAAGGTTTTGGCAGTGCAGCATCTTTAGCTGCACAAATGTATTTTACAGACCATTTCTCCCTGCGCTGCGTGTATGCAACTGTGACTGGATTTGAGAGCACTTCCTGAACTACAGCGATCAAAGACCATGACTCCTCCCTTTGTCTAGAGTGAAAATGAAAGCTGGCCCAGGATGGTGCTGACTGATCTGAGCATACTAAGGATAGACTTCACTTCTCTAACCTCTCTGGAACCTCTCTTGACACCAGTTTTCTTCTTCCAACATGCACTGAACTTCAGTTGATGTCCACAAAACTTCTGAATATGTAGGGAGAGCAGATTCATACTATTTGCATTTTTGGGTGTGCTGGCTGTAGTAAGAAAATAAGCTTTCAGATTCTCATAATGAATCAGACATCTTTGAAAAGTCTGATTGTTTGAATAATTAAAAAAACCTGACCATGTATGCAACTAACTCCTCTCATCTCCTGATTCTCCTTTTCCCCACAGTCCTAATTCCCCAACTGGTTGGGAATTAAGACCAAAGGGAAAAGGAGAAACTATTATCTATATAAATATAATTTGTAATCACACACACACACACTTATGAATTATACTTGTAATAGATTGTAGGGTACAAAGAAGCTGGGAAAACCATATTTTACTATGGCAATATTTAAATAAATACATACAAACACAATATTGTTGTGATAATGAAATATTATTATTTGGACACTACAGAATAGTCTTGAAGAAATCGACCATGCAGATCAGGCAGAAGAATGCAGCCTTAAGAAATGACTTGGATACAAATGTAAGGGTTCTTTGAAGCAAGGTTGTTAAAATATGTGTGTAGCTTTAAAGGAAATGGAATACATTTTTGATCCCTGTGTGATTTCTACAACTTTAGGTTTATATATCAGTAAAAGGGAGAATTGGGAAATATAGTTATATCTAGACACTCTTTTAATCTTGCCCAATTCACAAATGAATGTGGATCATGAAACTGCTTATATGACTGATTTGTGAACAATCCAAAATTTTAGAGTCAATTTTATCTTCTTAAAATACAACATCCATACCTGTTCCGATGGTTAAAGAATTAATTGCGCTTCTAGGCACATTGTGCTCACCATAGTTACCATTAAACAAATCACAACAGAATCCTCTGGTAATACAGAGTACGATTATTTTCTTATAACAATTCTCTTCAAATATTATGGGCCTAATTCCATTACACAATGAACTCCAATGAAGCCCTACGTGTAGCCTTTGATGAGTCACATAATATTGCTCCTGACACAGGAATAAAATCAATTCAAATGCCATTTAAGGTCAAAATGTTGTTGTTTATCAGTTGCTTAGGCCAAGCAAGTTCCAGAACCATCCATGAGGTTGTGATGAGGAATTTATATTCTCACAAGGCCATTGCCTCTTAATTAAACCCTCCAACGTTCATTATGATGAGCTAGGTAACAAATGGCTCTTGCATTCCCCCTAAGGCTGTGTCTGCACTATGCTCTAGGGTGGGTCCCCTCGTGTACATACGCTCAGACAGGCTTTCACCAGGCTAGCGTGAATATAAATAGTAGCGTAGTTGCTGTAGCAAGGTCTATGGCAGTGGAGTCATGGCTTAGCCATGCCGAGTACAAACCTTCCTGAAACCATTGGGTACATACGCAGTACGGCTAAGCCATGCTTCTGCTACTGCTACTCACGCTGCCGTGGCTACGCTGTTTTTATACTTGCATTAGGTCTCGTCCAGCTAGCACAAGTGTGTGTATGCAACCAGGGGAAGCACACCCCTAGTTTGCAGCGTAGATGTAGCCATTCAGGTTATTAGAACGCCTTGCCATATTTAAATAATCATTTTCAGCTGAAGTCATGATCCCATCAAGGTCCCATTACATAGCAAACCTCATATCAACAACTGAGCAAAGATTTTTTTAAAAATTATGTACCTAAAGTGAGGCTCCTACATCAATATCTCAGCATGGACTGATTTCCAAAAGTGCTGAGTATCCAACATCTACTGAAGTCAGTGGGTACTGGTGGGAGATCAGCACTTTTGACATTAAGGCCATGAATTTAGGTGCTTAAATATGGATTAAGAAGCCTGAACTTTGAGCACTGTTTTTTGAAAATAGAGAGTAAAATATACTGACTAAAAAAAGACCAGGAGGACTTGTGGCACCTTAGAGACTAACACATTTATTTGAGCATAAGCTTTCGTGAGCTACAGCTCACTTCATCTGATGCATTCCATATACTAAATTAATGAAATATACGAGTATGTAACTAACACATTTTTGTTCTGAAAATCTGACTATTTCATCAATATGATGTAATTTCCCCTTGGATAATGGATTTATATTTTCCTATTGAGTCAGATTTACACTGAAGCAGTACTTTCTGATTGGATCATGCTCAATCATTCTGGGTTACTTTTCAAAGCAATTCTGTAAGCATCCCTCACCCTCCTTTGTGAACCACTTTAATTTTTTTAAAATTTACGTTGTCCTTTGAGAAGGCTGTTTGCTTGAATGTTTGGTGTAGTTTTATTTTTGTTCATTGCTGTTAGTCTGATCAAAATATTTAACATATAAAATAAAAGCTGATATAGGGGCAAAGTGTAATCATACAAAGGTGTTATACCTACAAAAAGAGCCAAGTCACAAAAGGGTTATCCATTTAATTTAAATAGCCAAGTCAAACAAGACACAAATGGGGTTAACTTAGCTTTCCAGGCATTCATAAACCAATACTTGGGAGGTCGAAAGAGAGAGGTCAGTTAGCTCCAATTGTGCCTTGTTTAACTTGGCCAGTTGAATAGCTAACCTTTTCGTAACTTGGCTCTTTTTATAGATATGACGCCTTTGTACAACTGAACATTTTTGTAACTTGCATTTTTTTATTGATACATATTTTTGATCAGATATGGCTTTTTTTGGCATGGTAGCAACAGAATTAAATAGTGAGAATGCAGCCATACGTGGCATTTCCAGAGGAAAACAAATTCTTAAGGGCAGAATTTTGAATGAAATCACAGACTCAACAGGCTTTGTATTCAGAAGTTCCTGAAACAAAGCCAAGCATGTAATCCACTGAATTATACAGAGCCTTTGGTGAAAACTTGTTGGAATTCCCATGTGTTAAAGTAGCCACCCTAAAGAAGCATCAGTAGTCCCCTAAATGTAAGAAAACCAACACAAATCTATTTTAAAATGAGCATTAAGAGAGCTACCAACTTGAAAAACTATCTTCCACAATTTGTTTTGCTCTTCGTGTGGCATCTTGATAGTAGGGTGAAGAGCACACTATTAATTAATGCCATGGATTAGATTATTTTTTCATGCAAACTGTCACTAAGACTAGTTTTTGTAGTATTATGGCTAGAAAACTTGGCCCCTCTCACAAAACCTGAGTAACTGAGCTTTGCTCAGGGGAATCAAAGCTGGAATTTAGTATAATCCTTCCCCCATTCAAGAGATAGGGAACAGGCCACTAACTGCCATGCAATCCAGTAGCAATTCCACATCCAGGAAATATGATGTTTTTCATTGCAGCAAGTCAATATCCCGGGACAGTTAATGATTATGAACTGCCTCCAGAAGCCCTAACTCAGGGAAAACTTAGGGCTTGACTACAATGTGAATTAGTGCAGTGTTTTTCAACAACTGGTCTGTGGACGGGCACTGGTCCCTGAGATCTCCCTGACACAGTTTAGGAAGGCAGCAAGCTGGTCTCTGACTTAAATTCTAGGGTACACCAATGTATTGTGCACTAACTGTCCACGTAGACCTTGTTGGCATGCACTAAAAGTTCCCTAGTGTGCATAGCTGAAGTATTGTTTGAAATGGTATCACGTCAGTGTGCACTAAGGGAACTTTTAGTGCAGCACCATCAGGGGCCACATGGCCAGGTATGCACAAAATGCTAGTACGCACTAGTATTTACACTCCAGCTGGTGAGTACTAATGTACTGTGTTGACAAGCCCTCAGAGGGCCCTATTCTCCTGCTGCAGGATGCAGTACAGTAACTCCCACAGAAATCAGTAGAAGCTATGGGTGCTCTTATCCTCTGCAAATCAGGCCCGTGATTTAAGTGTCTAAATATGGATTCAGGGTGTCTAACTTGAGGCACTTAAGTTTGTAAATTTTGGCATTAGCTCAGAGAATGATGAAGTATTCAGATCATAAAGCTTGATACGGATTCAGTCTCCACATGCATTCTCTGTAGCAATGGGAAAGAATTAAAAGAGATCCAGATAGTGCATTCAGAGCAAGTGTTGAGGGCCCCCTTTTGAAATTTTTAGGCAGGGATGTTAAATACCCAGTTGCCACCTGAATCCAGCTTGCTTGACATATTGTCATGGCCCTTGTGGCATATTTAGATTCTGCGGAATCTTCTAACCCTCATGAATGTGACAAAACTTTTTTAAATGCAGAGTGAGTATAACTGAGGCAAGTGCTATCTGCCTAAGTCTGCAGAAAGCCTGAAACAATGACTCCGAGGGATGTGAACAACCTCCTAGTTAATTTCGTTAGGCCCTTGATTTTAAAGCCCAGTGATGATAATTGAACCATTTCAGTGCTGCTGATTTTAGCAGATGTAAGGGGCTGAAATGAAGCCCCCAGAAGATGGGAAATAAAAGCTGGCACAGGTAAGGAGTTATAGAGGGGAGGAAGGGAGAGAGAGAGAGAGAAAGGCAGGGAAATGGGAGAGAAATGAAGAAATGAGGACTGAGGAAAAGAAACAAAAGGTAGAAATGATGATAGGATGATAAAGGTGATGCCAAATATAATGAGAAAGTCCTGAACAAATGATAAATAATAATTAAAAGTTTAGTTACTACATACAGGCCATCCCAGATTTGATCTTTGCGCAAACTCCCAAGGCAAGGGACCAGAATGAAAATTAGAAATTTGACCTCTCCACTTAATGAGTTTGCCTGGTTTAAGGTATATAAGGACCTGATTGGCCCACGAGTCACCGAAAAGTGAGTAAGCCCAACACATGGGCCTGCAAGTGTGAGGGCTGCCAACTTGGCATACTAGGAATTGAAGCAGGTACCACCAGAGCTAAAAGAGCCAGGCTCTATGGCTGAGACAGGCATTCTTGTTGACCAGGCTCAGAGCGGGACATGTAACACATAGTGACCAGTGGGTTATTTCATAGATTCCAAGGCCAGAAGGGACCATTGTGACCATCCAGTCTGACCTTCTGTATAACACAGGCCATAGAACTTTCCCAAAATAATTCCTAGAGCGTATCTTTTAGAAAAACATTCCATCCTGATTTAAAATTTTTTCAGTGATGGAGAATCCTCCATCACCCATGATAAATTGTTCCAGTAGCCAATTACCCTTGCTGTTAAAAATGTATGTCTTATTCCTGATCTGAAATTGTCTAACTTCAACTTCCTGCCATCGAAGCATGTTATTATCTTTGTCTGCTAGATTGAAGAGCCCCATGGTGAGTAGTGAGTGATGTCAGCGTCCATGGTAGCCAATGGGAGTTGAGGGCCCACAGCACCTCTCAGAAGGAATGAAGTATCTCAGAGGACTGGGCCCAATGTGCACAAGATTGCATATCTGAATGGCAGCACATCTATTTCCCCTATTAAAGAAGAAGGTAAGAGGGGAGTCATGTTGTGCATGACACAAAAGTGTAAAGTGATGGGGAAGGGGATGAAAGAGAAAGCAGAAATTATCTCCCAACAAACCAAAACCCCGCTGACAGGACAGTCATTCAGTAATGGGAAATCCAGGACCAGCAGGTAGATCAGATACAGTTGAATGACAGCCATGATCTGTATTCGTTACTACATGATCTATTTCAGAGTCTAGCAAGCCAGAAAAGAATGGGAAAAGAATGAGTAATGCAGAAGGAGAGGCTGCCAGCAAACTCTGAAGACCAGTTTCATAGTATAGAACTGTAGAGAAACGCAAGAGGCATAAAGAAAAGGAGGACTTGTGGCACCTTAGAGACTAACCAATTTATCTGAGCATAAGCTTTCGTGAGCTACAGCTCACTTCATCGGATGCATACTGTGGAAACTGCAGAAGACATTATATACACAGAGACCATGAAACAAGAGGCATAGTGACACTGTGTCAGTGCTCCCCTTGGGGGAGTTAGGTCCAGCTGCTACTGATGTTAAAAGAAAGGCGTCTATTGATTTCAAAGAGAGTTGGGTCAGGCCCTTTGTACATAAGACATGAAATGTGAGTAGGAAAAGAAAAGCATGTATTACCAGCCTAGTATCATCCAATGATTCATCCTTTGAAAATGAGCCAGTGATGAAAATGAACACAGAGAGTTCACCTACAGCAATCTGCAATGGCCACCACTACACCGATACCATGACTGGCTGCATGTATGGTATGCACACATTGTAGATGCCTCTGGTGGCTTTAGTTTGTATTCTTTATACAGCCTGCAGAGCAACATTCCAGGAGTGAGCACGCTACCCAGCCGTTGTTTCACTCATCTTTTGCCACCCCTGTTTCGGATTCCCAGTTTTTGAAGTATGCCATTTGAATGAAGAGCTGTCTCCTGTCTTGGCCACAATATTTGTTTCCCGGTATGAAGCTACCACTATGAAAGTGTTCATGCAGGCTGTCCATCCTTCCTATATTCGCATCATAAATTTAACTTTTTGACTGTAGCTAAAAGGGTGATCAAGCCTGAGAATTGGTATAGAAATCTTATTTTGATAGATGACAGCTATCTTGGAGCTTGTGTACCTACTAGCCAGTTTCCAGAGTGTCACTAGGAGGTCTGATACGTGTGCTTTCCTTTTACTTGTTTTATTAGGAATGTTCCTTGGGTAAGAAGATTTAGTGCAGGTCCTTCCTAAACACATTGGCCCAGGGAATAAAAGAGTTTCCTTCTGGATTAATTGAAGTTACCTGCCTCACAATACAATGCTAATGTATGTTGTCACCAAGCTATCTGGAGATAGCATTTCTTTCTGATATGTGGTTGTGTTGTACTATAGTTGCTTTATCTAGTCAGATGCCTTAGAATTACTGAGATACTGGAAATGCACGTCCCTACCCCGCCAAAGAGTCATGCATTTTCATTACTTTTAATTTAAAGGACCTTTGGCAATTTAAAGAGGTTAGAGATGTATTTAGCTACTGCCTGGAATTAATCTGACTAAGATGAACACAGCTCTCATCAATTTCTGGAGAACATGGATAATTCACTGTCAGCTGTGTCTGGTTTTTCATATGCAGGACAATGAAATCGGATGTACCAAATCAGCAGACAAAATAAACTCTGTGGTTAGCCCCCTGATTTTGTCATGAGCAAATTTTAATTCAGTAGTTCTTCCTGACTATGCCTTCTCAAAATGCTTGCTTTCAGAATACTCTAAATAATTTTAAAGGTACACAGGCCCTTACACTTTATAGCGCAGTTCCTTATGTTGTAGTTTGCTGTAGTTCTGTCCATGCTGAGTCTAATATTAACCGCCGCCCCTTCAAACTAGCAAACTACACAACTACACTTGCAAACTAGAAATCTTCAAGCCTAGTGGAGGGGCAGAAAGAATACACTGAGTGAGAGACAGAGCTCACTATGGGAGACAGGGAGTCAGAGGAGGAGGGAATGACCATTAATTAAATAGGACAGGAGAAGAAAACATATCACAGGGGAAGTGGCATACAGAAGAGTACTCTCCTTTCTGAAAGACAGGCAGCTAGGTGTCGTGCTGCAGTGTCACGTTTGGGGGTCCAGTTCAGGCCAGTGAGAGGTTGTGTCACCTCAGGCAGCAGTAAGGAGCAAAGATAGGCCTGTGTTTTAATTCCTCAACATGAGAAGCCTCTCTGAGCACATCACCCCTGTGCTCCAATCTCTCCGCTGGCTTCCAGTCCAGGTCTATTGCCAGTTCTAGTCCTTGGTCCTGATCTTCAAAACCATCAATAAGGCAAGAATCAGCAAACCCATCTCCATCCACGATCCATCAAGGCAGCTGTGTTCTTTTCAGACATCGTAGTCCTCAGATTTAGGAGAAAGTGCATAAAGTGTTCTCAGTCAAAGGGGTACAGCTATGGAACAAGCTCCTATAGGAGATAATCCAGAGTGTGACCACTTCTAGGGTAGGCTACAAGCCCTTTAATAAACCTCTACAACCACAACTAGAATGCTGGGGTATAAATGGGAGAACTATAGATGTATCCCAAGCAAAGCTTCCCACAACCAGGTAAGGGAGAAGAGCAGAAAACCACATGAAGGTCACTAGGGATTTCGTCATGTGAATCTAATTTATCTAAGAAGCACTTAGACACTAGGGTGATGGGTGCTATAGAAAACCCTAAGACACCTAGATAGAAATTGTGATCCATTACCTTTTCTTACACAATTTTTCTTTGAGAAGTATCTGTTGGACCTAAATCTTTTCTTTCGTATCAGATGATAGAAATACAAATCATCCTTGAGGCAGAGCTAACATTTTCTCAATTCTAGCATTTCAGCACTTTAAATCAGCACTTTTTGGTTGTGGCCCTATGAGGAGGAGCATGGACTAGTAAACTGTATAAAGTATGAAGGACTTCTTTGTGGTGCTATGACAGCATTTTCAAAGACATACTATATTTGCTCTTCAGCCTACTTCTGATCATTCCACCGCTGCTTGATTTGATGTGGTGGTGATTGTTTCTACAATAGACTTAAATATTTGCTAGGATTGTCTACCCCTGCTCTTTATATCTCTGCAGTCCCCACAGATATCTTTCAGGCAAGACTATCAAGACAATCCATTTGCATTCTAGTGAGTTCAGCCAGCTTGGTGTTGAATGATGGTTGGCTCATGGAGTATCACTTTTTCACATCCAATTTCTGTGATTCAAAAGGTACAGCTGTTGTGTATGTGTGTGTGTGGGGGGGGGGACTGCTAGATTTTTCAGGCATTCATCAAAACATCAGCTACTCAGAAGTAATAATCAGCTGTTATGGATGTCTCCAGGCACGGACTTTTCCATCAACTGTGCTATCTCACTGTGGCAGCATGAAGGATTGACAAGTCTTCTTGATAGATGAAGTCTTAATTTTTGGTTCAGAAAATATGCCCTGATAACTGTTTAGATGTGAAAGGTTACAAAATGAAGTATCTCCGTGTCTGAATTGCAGCCTTTAAGGCACAATGAGTCTGTTAATCTCCCAACATAGTTACTATATGGCAGCTCGCATGATGGAATTTCTTTTTATCACAATAATAATGCAATCCAAACAGAAACTGTTAAGCTGTGGCATTTTCCCCCTACTTTGATTTCATAGATTCATAGATATTAAAGTCAGAAGGGACCATTATGATCATCTAATCTGACCTCCTGCACAATGCAGGCCACAGAATCTCACCCACCCACTCCTGCAATAAACATCTCACCTATGTCTGAGCTATTAAAGTCCTCAAATCATGGTTTAAAGACTTCAAGGAGCAGTTTGGAAAGACACTTACTTTAATGCTCCCAGAAGATTCAAGAATAACAGGTGTTCTGTTGGCATCACTTAGTCCCATGACACCTCATGCATAATGTAGTCACATTTGTATCACATATCCCTGATTGCCCTTGAAGTTCACATTTAGTGTGTAAAACAAGACAGGTTTTTTTCTAACTAGCCAACTGCAGAAGCATACCCAGGATTCAGTACACCACTCCAGAACTGATCCTTGCCATTGCAGACTCCTGTGGCATCAGTTCTGATTGCGGGCCTGCATTCTAAGTGTCTTACCTACATCACATTGTATCAGTCTGCACAAGCATCGTGATGGCATTATTCAAGCACAGACTTCTCCTCACACCCCCTTACGATTCTTGAGTGTCCACAGGTGGCGGTTGTGTTTGAAGGAAAATCAGCTGCGTGCATTGCCATGTAGCACATTTGCACAAGCTGTGAGAGCGAGAGCTGCTCACAACCCATTCATTCTTTGTTAATATTATTATTTATTGCTTGTATTGCCACAGTGCCTAGGAGACCAGGACCTCATTGTGCTTGGTGCTGTACAAACACAAAGCAAAAAGATGGCTCCTGCCCCAAGGAGTTGTTTGGAAACCTTACAAAATCTTGCACTGTTTGTCAGCACTTTACAAACTGCCACAAGATGAGTAAATCCTCAGAATTTAAGTGTTTAAATTTACTTAAGATAAGCAATTGCCCCAAAGTTGTGCTGCTTATCCAAAACTCTTGGGTCTGCACCATTGAGCTGGAAATCTCATGACATGAGGCACTCAGACATTTAAACCCGTCTGCTGCAAACAGAGAACCATGAACATTCATTGGATAGACAAACAGAGACATTCTAAGCAGGGGAATTGCATTCATGTTATAATCCTTCCAATGGCTTTGTATACAAACTAAATCTTCTGAAGCAAAGCCAGTCAGGAATTCCGCTCCCCGCCCCTCCCAAAGAGCAGTTTTTCATTGGATATGTTCATAGATTCATAGACTATCAGAGTTGGAAGGGACCTCAGGAGGTCATCTAGTCCAACCCCCTGCTCAAAGCAGGACCAATCCCCAATTTTGCCCCAGAACCCCCTAAATGGCCCCCTCAAGGATTGAACTCACAACCTTGGGTTTAGCAGGCCAATGCTCAAACCACTGAGCTATCCCTCCCCCCATTTTTTTGTCAAAATCAAAAATACCAGTTTTGACAAAACTATCGGTTTTGATAAACACATGATGAGCAGGATTTCCTGTCAGCTCACCTGGTGGACTGCTGGGGACTGGGACTTCTTGGATCTGTGTGTCCAAAGCAGGATCACCATGCAGACTGCTCAGGGCTTTCAGGATCTGTGGCTCCGGGGCATCCCCACCAGGTGGAGTCAGGGATCCCGGGCTGCCAAGTTCTCGGCTCCATGGCAGAGAACCTGAAAACCCTGAGAACTCAGCTCAAGCCAGGGCTTCCAGGATCCATACTGTGGAGCTGGGATCCCTAGCTCCCAAGCACCAAGGCTCCTGGCTGAGTTGTGGCTCTTGGGTCAGCTGTGGTTTCTAGTCTTCCATCTCCCTGTCAGTCCACTGGGGCTTCTTCAAACAGTTTTCCCTCCTCTGTGCTAGCCGGATCCCTGTGGGAGACTGACTTCGCTGATCTATCCTGAGAGAAAAAAATTCTACCTCAAGAAGAATTTTGACAGAAAGACCTTAGTGGTAGAAGAGAACCTGGAAGTGGGTGTGCTTTTAATTTCAGAAGAACCGCAAAACTGGAACTAACCCAATATACTTTTCATTTTCCTGAAGAAGGTGTATGTGTGGCAGAGGGGTCAGATTGCATTGGAAATGTTACTATTTGATGACATGTACATCTAGGGGAGCCTGGTGGAAAGGGGTGCTTTAAGTGGTCCTTCCTCTCTGTTGCTTAACAGAAGCTTTACATGGCTGAGGGCCAGGGTGTGCCTAGCATTTGTGCAGATAACTTGTCCGGAGTTCCAGTCTCCTCCCAAAAAAGTAAGTGGGATTTTTGCTACCGGCTTTAAAGAACAGGGTGAGACCTCTAGAGCACAAGCAGCATGATCTTGCCACTGACTAGATCTTGCCATCCCAGTCTTCTCAAGAGAGCTCATTTATCACCTTCAGATTCCCATCCAAGACATACTTTGGATTCAGACAGGTATCACCAAAGGACTCTTCAATACTTTCTTTTAAAAGACTGGCACAACTGGAGCATTTTCTTCATTTTGTGAGTCTGAATTTCCCTAGCGATCAGTTTACCTGCTTAAAGGGCAATTCCTTGGAGCCTAGGATTGCTTGGCCATCACAAAGGCTAGATGCACAAGAGCCAAGAAGGAAAAGAAAACCAAACTAATGAATCTACTAATACATTTAGAGTATGAGACCTTCAGCATTTAGGAAACTCCATCTAGTTCAGAAGGCTGCAGTGTGTCTCCACAGCAACACAGGCTACCTCCGCTCTCTACACTGGGTTCCCACAGAATTTTGAATCAAGTTCAAAGTCTCAGTCCTAATTTTCAGAATGCTCCATGGCCTCAGCCCAGGATATCTAAAAAACCACCTAAGCTCTGAGGCGAAGACCATGGCTGACAACTATGCTTCTCTGGCACTATGGAACTCAACAGTAAGAGGAAAGTTTATCTGTGTGGGAGACAGAAATTTCTCTGGGGCTGGTCCAAGACTGTGGAAGGAACTCATCATTTTTCTCTCCAAATGCAAGGCCATTTCTTTAATCTTCTCTTCCGTAAACATATAGCAACAGGCAGGTATATTTATATTAAACTAACAAACAGAAACCCTACACCCTACTAAAACAAGACTCCCTACTGTACACATTTCTCCCTCTGGGGAGAGGATTAGAGAACAAACATGTGACAGATGTTATTCATGTTACTTAAATGCACTCCTGGAAGTGCTCAGATGCTACAGTGATGAGCATGGTATAAAAACCTATACAGACTAGAACAGCATATCACATGAGGATGCTGAAGTACTTTAATGTTCATTAGTAACTAAGGAAGATGTGAGTAGAGTGACATCTACCAGGGATAAACATTTTTAATTCAGCAGGCCCAGATAACTTCCATCCAAGAGTCCTAAAAGAGCTGGCTGAGGAGATCTCTGGCCCACTGCTATCAATATTTAATAAATTTCGGAATACTGGGAAAATTCCAAAAGAATAGAAAGTGCTAGTGTTGTGCCAATATTTAAAAAGAGCAAGTGGGATGACCTGGGTAACTATAAATTGGTTAGCCCGACCCCAATTCCAGGCAAAATAATGCAAAAACTGATACAGGATTCAGTTGATAAAGAATTAAGAGACATTCAACATAGTTTTATGGAAGATATGTCTTCTCATACAAACCTGATTTCATTCTTTGAAGAGATTACAAGTTTAGTTGATAAAGGTAATAGTGCAGATGTAATATATGTAGATTCTTGTGAGGTATTTGATGAGTACTGCAAGGCATTCTGATTAAAAAATTAGCACTCTACAATATCAATAAAGCACGCATTAAATTAATTAAGAACTGGCTAACTGACAGATTTCAAAGAGTCATTGTGAATGGGGACTCATCATTGAATGGGGGTGTTGATAGAAGGGTTCAGCACTCTGCCTGACAATAGTCAACATTTTCACTGATGATCTGGAAGAAAATATAAAATCTCTGCTGATAAAATTTGCAGATGATACCAAGATTGATGGAATAGTAAATAATGGTGACAGTGTGATATGAACTGCTTGGTAAGCTGGGCCCATTCAAACAAAATGTGTTTAATACAGTCAAATACAAAGTTATACAGCTAGGAACAAAGAACACAGGCAATATCTACAGCGGGGGCTGTATCCTGGAAAGCAGGGACTCTGAAAAGGCTTTTGGGGGTCACAGTGAACAAGCAACTCAACAAGAGCTCCCAGGGCAACGTCGTGGCAAAATGAGCTAGTCCAATCTTTGGATGTAAAAACCATGGAGCAATGACCAGGTGTGATGACTAGAAGGTGATTTTACCTCTGTGCACAGCATTTTTGAGACTGATACTGGAATATTGCATCTAGTTCTGGTGTCCACATTTTTGAAAGGTTATCTTGGCCTGTAATACAGCAACAGCATAGGCTTTGAGGAATTGATTATGTTTCAACCTGTCTAAATCAGCCTTTGGTTTCCACCATCGATACTCAAGTTTCTTCCCCCTCTGTTCGTCCATTGCACGGTGTCAGAAAACCAAGGATCTGTGTGGGAAATGGGGAAGAAGGGCTGTTTGAGAGCCAACGTGTAAGTGGCTGAGACAAATGTAGAGTGGTAATGATTGACTAGGTCCTTGACTAGAGGAAGAGGTGTTGTCCTCTACCATGTTTGCTATTTGTGGGAGTCCATGTGTCTTTGTTGTCAAATTAGGATCATGGGTCTTCCTTGTCACTTGGAAGGTCTCTGACACAGATAATGCTCTTCCATGTATCCCAGGAGTGTACGTCACCCAAAGGGAGCATGAAGGACAGAAGACGTATCGCTAATCCATTTTGCACCGCTTTGCTTTGCAGGCCAAACTCACCAGAGGGAAGTTGTCCCATCACCCAATGCAGGTCAGTGATTTAGTGCCACAATTTAGCTCAGCAACTGTAAATTACTTTTGTAAGGTCAGTCAAGTCTGTAGCAAAGTTAGGAATTAAATCCTGACTTCCTTTTAACTACTAACTGCTGCTTCTCCATCTGTCCATCTGTCTTTTTTATTTAAAATTCAGTTTACACCTCCGCCCCCCCCAACTCTTATTCTTTAAATAATGAAATATGTACCAGGGACAGTAATAGGTGCATACCCACAGATTTTCCCTTAGTTTGTTTGCTCCATGGCTCCCTCTACAAAACCCTCTGACTGTGCAGATTAACATCTATCTATTTATTTATTTATTTCATTTTCCTTAGTGTTCTGCACCCTGCACATGGATATTTCAGATCATGCTGTTATACAAGCAAAAGGGTTCCATAAATCAGCATCTAGTCAGCATACATAAACATTTTTTAGGTTTTGGGGGTTGTTTTAATCAGAGCCAGCATTACATGCACACATGTATATGTATACATTTTCCTGGCACGTTTTGTATAATTTAAATTATTTTGGTATTGTATGTTCTTTCTTCTGTTCCCATGGATTCATTAGGATGAATAATTTCTGCCAGTAACAAACACAGGAATCCAGCACATGAATACTTGACAAGATGAATAAATGTATAGGCTATACATATCCATTTATGGTGAATGCATCATGAAACAAATGCACAGAAGCTGATTTAACTAGCGGGAAACACAGACAAAATTGATGGCATATAAGTGTAATTATATTACATTCCAATAAATAAGGAGATATAGATAGCACTGTGCTGGGTAGGTGGATATTGTAATGAGTATCAGGGTGGTAGGGGGCCCTCTGCACAGAAAATGTCTCACTTCATGGCTTTAAAAATGTAACCGTCATAGAAAAATACCAATAAGCAGCAATGGTAATGGGCAGAAAAATAAATGTATTCAGAATGAGACAAATTAGTGAGGGCTAGGATGAGGTTATGAGTGCAGAAATGAATTTCCGCATGTGGAGGGAGGAGGTTCTGGGAATGAGGTGAAATAACTGTAGGCCCACTGAAAATGATTGCAGTCATGCCATGACAGACTTTGAATCAGGCCCCAAAAGATGGAATATTCCATATGTAGCATGACTGTGGTCCTTTGAAACCTTAGTTATGTTATTTTTTAAATTTTTACTACAATAAAAATAGATTAAAAACAATATATTTTCCCAATTCCAAAACCTTTGAAAATCTCCCTTATGACTAGATAATACTAAGTATTTTTAAACTAGGTAATGTTTTTGAGATGCTCAATCATCTGATGCTGTGGCTATACGTAATATAGCATAAATGTAAACACTAGGAGAAGTTTTGACTTAAACTTTACCTTGGCTGTTTCAATAAAATGCAATTTAATATAGCAAAGAACATGTTTCATATCTAATACTGACACTGAAGGATCTTCTATTGCTTTTTTTACCAATCCAAATGACAGTGATTCATCAGCTTTTGTTCCACTTTATATTGCTCTCTTGCTCCACAGTTCCATCCGCCAGTGAAGTTCCTCTAATTTGTGATAAACTTTACTTATTGAGTTCTTTTTCTTGCTGCCTCTGAATCCCAAAATATATCTCTGCAAAGGCTCTGATATTTTGTTACAATCCTGATATTCTCATCTGATAATTTCTTGTCCCTCTGGAATCTGAAGAATTTTCTCTCATACGACTCCTTTTTTGAAAACGAAGATGTAATGACCAATGTGTTGTTCTAAATGCTTTTGGAGTTTTTGATTACCCTCCCATTTTTTTGAAGAGATTTCCTTGATTTCTGTGTGTGACTTTTTTAGAGGCTGCAGATTTTGAAAACTATGTTGGTTAGCATATCCCTAAGATATGCTTATAAAAATAGCCTTATAAATATTAATTGCACTCTGTCAGTAAACTTGATTTTGCAACACTAATTTGATTAATCATTTTTACAGCTCATAAGTTGCTTTTTTATTTTGTATACCAGTCTATATATTGCTTTTAAATATGGGCCAAGCAGGGGTAGGTTTTGTTGTCCTTCTGCACAGCCAGATCTGTGTACAGCTTGAACTTCTCCTTCCACCAAGTCTGTCACTATACTTGGCTTGCATTTGCAAAATCTAGCACTCCAGAGGCCTTCAGACTGAGTTCCCTGTCTCATGTTGCCAGCTGCTGCACTTCAAAGAACTCACTGCCCAGACGCTGCCACCATGTTTCATTCACAAAGAGAAAAGCTGGACGCAGGTTAAGTTGAAGAAGAGGTATGTGAAGTGGAGTGATTCCATCAGTACACTACAGCCATCCAGCAATAGTGCAATCACACCACAACCCCAAGAGGCAGTGATGGAAAAGCCTCTTCTTAGTGCTCCAAAGAGATTGCAGCATGTATCGATGCACCCTCACAGTTTTAGCAGGTACGGATCAGATATTGTTCAGGACACTTACTGTTATTAGCTGTATTAGCAGGGCATATATACTCAGCATATGCAAGTTGGGGAAAGGGGATCAGAACATAGTGCAGATTGTATCTGATGAGAGCAGCAGTGGTTGCAGGGGTGTGGAATCCATGTCGATTAAAGTGTCTTCAAAACTTATCTGTAGGCATTAAGTGAAAACTCAGTGAGCAAAACCCTATACAAAGTATTTACATGCGCGTTCATATACATGTAATAGGCCTATAAAACTAGGGTGGAAGTATAGATGTGTATATAGGGAGAAGTACCTTTAATATGTGGAGGCTGTTTTTACTGGTGACTCATATGTTAACATAATTTGTATCCCTTTCAGGTTTTTCTTTCAGTCTCCACTGTTGCTACCATGAACAAACACTGTAC
Organism: Eretmochelys imbricata; assembly: GCF_965152235.1. NCBI lineage: Eukaryota > Metazoa > Chordata > Testudines > Cheloniidae > Eretmochelys > Eretmochelys imbricata. The sequence goes on from NC_135572.1 coordinate 125,936,348, forward strand.
TTGATTCTCTGAGAGAGAGAGAGAGAGAGAGAGAGAGAGAGAGACTTAAAATACTCCACCAGGATAGACTGCTTTCTTGCTTCCAAATTTTCTCAGGAGGTTAAACTCAAGAGACTGGAGCATAAGCATGGGTCAAGTAACTTATTGACACACATGCAGACAAACACATTGGGGAAGACAAGGACACAGGCCAGCTGCCCTGACATGAAAGGGCAGCCTGACTTTACAATACAATGCCATCACCGCACCTGAACTCTGTACAGGTCTCTCTGAAAGCAAGCAGAGGGTAAGCAGGCTCCTCTTTTCCATAGGGTTTTGCTTCCTTGCATTCATTGGCTAAACTAGAAATAAAAACCCAGAACCAAATATCACACAAACAGGTTTCAGAAGCAGTCAGTTGCTATGATACAGAAAAATTGCCAAAAGACACTGATGGCCGGAGTGTATATCAGGAGTAACTCCACTGAAGCAAACAGAGTTACACTGATGGGCAACTGGTGGAACTGAGGAGAATCAGGGCTACTTTTTCCAGGCTTCAGTGTAATTGTAGTTGCCTGTACTTTGTAGGGAACTGCACCAATTGTGAGTGACCTTCAGCTTCAGCTCCAAAGTCTATTCCAAGGACATACAGGGAGTTTGGTTGGAAAGGAGCTCCCTGCTCATGGTGCCTTTTTGCCCATCACAGTAATGAAGCTGGGTATGGTTGTACTAAAGTAGGTTTTGTTTTTATTTTAAATAGGAAGAGGATATAAGGAATGAAGCAGCAGACACCTCATGGAGTAAGTGGGTGAGAAAGGCCTTGAGCAGGAGAAACTTCCTGCTAGGGTGAGTTGAGGTAGGAGACTGAAGAAACTGGGAACCTTTAGCAATTCTCTCACTTCATCTAATAACACTATATGTGCTACCCTTGTTTGGCTTACCGCTGGGAAAACTGACTGTAGTACATGGATGTGAAGAGGATCGTGAAAAGGAAAGGATTAGATGTGGTCAAGGAGAGAAAGCTGAGTTAAATAGGCAAGGAGCAAGGAAAATGTCAGAGAGAAGGAGGGTGGGAATGGTAGCTAAGTAGGAATACTGCAGTAACACCGGAGCAGTCTACGATTTTTAAAGAGAAGTTGTTGTATAGGTGACTGAACCCTGAGCCAAAGGCCTGGGCTCATCTCTCTAGTATTTTCTTTTTCTGACAAAAAATACATTTTTGAATGCTCTTGAATAATGTCACCCCTCTGCCAAGCAATAGCACAGGGATTGGCAACCTTTGGCATGCGGCCCACCAGGGTAAGCCCCCTGGCGGGCCAGGCCGGTTTGTTTACCTGCCGTGTCTGCAGGTTCAGCTGATCACAGCTCCCACTGGTGGGCCACGTGCCAAAGGTTGCTGATCCCTGCAATAGCAGATGTGGGGGACTTGCAGGCAGACTTCCCATTGGAGAAGAAATTTGTGATGTACTTTCTGGCTATACTTCATGCAACTCATTTACTTTACACTCTGTACACCAGTCCTTGAACAGAGGTACTTACAAACAGCATGCAGACATTCCCCTCTTTCAAGGATTTCAGCCCAAACACCAGTGCTCAGTTTCCAGGGAATAACTTCCCCAGTAATTGACTCTAGTTAGAGAGATTAAGGCAGCTTGTTTGCTGCCTGCCACAATGCTCCCCCCCGCAAAGAATCTACATAATAAAACTTACAATTTAGTATTTCTTCAAAAATAGAACACTGCTTGCACGCTATGAACTTGTAAGACTGTGGGTAACAGTGCTATCTAGGGAATCCTGTCATAACAGTAACATTCTTGTTACTCAGTATTTGAGCTGTGCAAATAACTGATTTTCTGTTTCCTAGTCAAACTGCAAAGTTAAAAAAAATATTTTGGGTCAATTCAGAACAAAATAATTTCAAATTTTTGAGCAAAGTGAAAAAGTTGAAAAAATCCCCTTTTCCTTCATTTTAGAGGGGGTTTTGAAACATTTGAAACAAAATTGGAGTCTATATTGTAATGAGAAGTCATTTGGAATCAAAATATCCATGTGTTTTATTTAAAAATTGATGGAACAAAACATTTTGCTTTTTCCAGATCTTTTGTTACTGACCAAAATTATTCAGAGAATCTGACATGAATTTGAAAAGTGGTTCGCTCAACCTGAAACTGCATTTTTGGGGGGCAAAAAATGGTTTGTCCAAAAAATTTTCATGCAGTTCTACTTGTTATGTTACCACACTTCAAAGTCCTGATCCTTCTCCAATTGAATTCAGTTGAAAAATTCCTTCTTACCTCAAGGAGTGGGTAGATAGGTTTTTCTGCTTTATTTTGCATGATTTTCCACTTTTCCAGAACTTTAAAAAATAAGGTAAATAAAATGTAAGCAGGGTCTGAATGAATGCTTCCCTGACAGCTAGCTGGGAGGGGGAATGACTCGGGTGTATTTTTGTAAATACAGTTTTCTCCTGCACTGCTTACATATTCAGCAGATACAGCAGTGTCAAAGTGATCAACTTTGGCTGGTGTTGGGTACAAATCACCATAGTACTGTATGCAGGGGTAGTGAAATATGGTTACCAATGTTGTAATTATTGTAGGAATACAGGAAAGCAGGACTGTGCTTAACCTGTCCAAAATGATGTGGCCACCTTTAGCTGAAAGAACCTAGTTAAGCCAGGGGCTCGAATGTCAGAGCCCTGTGAAAGTCAGAGGGGTGGGGACAGGTATCCCCAGCTAGGAGGCTGCACACCCTCATCAAGGGTCCTCCCCACTGTTCAAAGAACAGAGATAAATAGGCTTCATTAGGAGCCTCTTTAAGTTAAATGCCAAATCAGAGCTGAAATCAGTTGTGGTACGACTGTGTATCTGCCCTGCCTGCTAAGAGCTGAAAATTACTAAAAGACTGATGTGCAGAGGTTCCAGGAGAGAGGCAGGTGGCAGCAGAAGGCGGCTGATGGTCCGCTGGTGAAGGAGTGGCTGGTGCGGCAGTGAGGCGTGATGAGCGGCCAGCAGGGCGGCTGGTGGAGAGGCACGGCAAGAGCGGTGAGCAGACAGCCAGCAAGGCAGTGGTGCAGAGCTGCGACAAGCAGCCAGCAGGGCGGCTTGCAGAGACGGGTGGCGAGTGAGTGCCTGAGCAGTGCAGCAAGTAAAGTACTTCTTTACCCCACCCAGGGCGGGAGGTGAACTCTGCAGCTGCACCTCTAAACTCTGGGTCTGCACTGACCAAGGACAGCAACTGTGAGTGGGGTGCAGAGAAGGGTTGGGCGCGTGAAAGGGACTTGTGGGTTGCTGGACTTAAGAACCTGAGGGGAAAAGGACACTGCCCAACCTACTTGGAGGTGGGTCTTTTACTCATGGTTGTGTTTATGAGCCCTATTTGCGGTGTTTTCCCAAATTAGCGCTGAGTTACTTCCCTCATTTTATTAAAAGTTTCTTTCCTACATTCAGACTCTGTGTTGCGAGTGAGGAAGTATTGCCTCTCAGAGATGCCCAGAGGTGGTGTGTAAATTTCCCAGGTTACTGGGAGAGGAGAGGGGGCTCGAGCTGGTTCTGTTTTGTATGAATGGAAAGGAACCCCTAGGCTTGGCAGATTTTTTATTTTTATCTTTTTATCATTTCAAAGGATAATACCAAAGATTTCTAAGCTTTTTTTATTCTATTTTTATTGATGTAAATTTTCAGAATTCCAGGAAATTATGGGGGAAAAGACAATTATTTAGTGAGGGTATACATTGAAATTTTAAAAGTTAAAGCTTTATCACTTTTAAAATACAAATTGTGAATATCACATCAAAATATACAAAGTAAATATCCTTAAATCCATAAAACATGCCTGTTTTTACTACTCATTTGCAAGTCCGTTTGTGACAAGCCTAATTCAGAATTTTAAATCACTGGATTTAACTCTACCAAGTTCTCAGGCAGCATTTGTCTTACTTTATCGATTGGTTGGTTGGTTTGCGTGTGACAGCGAAAGTGACAATTACTAATAAACATCTAATCCTTGCAAGCCTACTTATATTGTAACGCAGTTTGGAGCAATGCAAATAAAATGAATGGAAGAATCTAATTTAGGAGAGGGATGAGACATGTAGGGCCTGATTCTGCTTTCACTTTCAGCAGCTATCCAACCGTGTAACTCCATTCATTTCAGTAGTGTTACTCCAGATCTATGCTGTTGTGAGGGAGAGCAGAACAGGGTACATTTACACAGCCTATGACAGTGAACCTCCCAGCCGGGGTTGACAGGCTTGGACTCACAGACACATGCCACCATGCTAAAAATAACTGTGTAGACAGTGCTTTTAAGTTGCCATTTGGGGTTTGAAGCCCACTCCCATCCCTAGGTTTCAGAGCTTGAGCCACAACGTCTACACAGATATATTTTGTGCAATAGCGTGAGCCTCATGAGCCTGAGTCTCGCTGAACCGGGCTCAGAGGTTCGCTGCTGTGGGCTGTGTAGACATACGCAATAAGGTCCAGTGCATCTGATTTGTGCCTTAAAGTTAATAGAAATATGAAAAATACTCAGGAATTATTGACAATGTGTTTGTTTGGCTTCTTGGCAGCAGCCTCAGCATTCAAGTATGGGCTGGTTGCTGACTTCACACACATGTGAGCACACACACACACTTATACAGCCTCACCCACATACACCCACACCCTACTGCACCAAGACACTGAGTTATCCACTTCAGGCCAGCCTGAGATGCGGTTCGGGTTTTCACCCATCCTTCATTTTAAATAGTCAGTTATTCCTTCTCATTTCAAACCCCAGTTCCCCCTCTAACTCTTGGGCCATAAGCCCTTTATCTGGGAGAGCAGAAAGTTTCCTGGAATTCTACCATGCTACTTATCCTGACAGCTAGGAGAGGTACATGCTGTATCTTTCTTCCCATTTCCTTATACCGCCTCTAATACAGAGGCTCAATAACAAGAAGGATGGGCATATGTGATATGATTTGCATTCATTCCTGTAGAGTACTGTAGGATTTTTATATAAGGGATGCGTTTGTTCTCTGTGACCATGTGATGAGTGAGAAACTAAAACATGAGTTTCTCCAAGAAGCTTTAAGTGCAATTCCACCAAGCACACTCATGCCATTGCCAAATATATTATCTGGGAATGTTTTTGAAATGTGAATCTATCAGAAAAGCATTCTCTATATGGAGAACAAAATCTGCTATTTAAAAGGAAAAATAATCCCCACTGTAAACATTAGGAAATGACAAATACACTCAGGACATATTTATGTATCCAAAACAAAATTAATTATTAAAGAGAAAGGGGGTTGGAGGGAAACAACAAAATTTAACTAAAAATAATGCCGAGTGGTTAATAGATTTGTTTAAGAGTCATAAACAAATAACCCATGAATACTTTAAAACAGTCAGTGTTGCAGGATTGAGATACCCAGAAGATTTTATTAAAGATTCAAACATTTATGGAGTGTGCTCTAGACTGGTTAGCTCAGGGGACTGCCAGTCGAGAGAACTGGCTTCTGTTCCTAGCTCTGCCATAGACTCACTGTATGATACTGGTCAAGTCACCGAACCACTCTATGCACTGGTTTACCCACATATATAATGGGTATAATAATACTTGTTTACATTAGAGTGTTAACGATTGGCAGTTTCAGCCTAGGGAAAGGCCTATTAGATAGCCACCTAGGATGCCGCAATGCAGGAAGTATCACCACTTGGTCGGAAATTTCTATCTGGGAAGTGGACTGGGTCAGGGATTAGTAAAGGTAGAAAGCAACTTCTTTAAAGCCTTTGTCTACCACTCAATCAGACCACGCTGTTTCTTCATCCCAGTGCCACTGCAAACTGTTGTAGGCTGCATTGTGTTGACAACAGTGCTACTATCCCTGAAATGGATCTTTACTGGCTCCCAGTGGAGCAGATTACTGTCATACCAGTGAGAAAGGTCCACAGTAATTCTTTTCAATACACAGCAGTTTATTGAGAAGGAATTACACAAGCAGTAAAGGGTTATATTAAGCATATAACTCCTGTGTTAGACATTAAGAGCTATACATTCCTCTTAATGAGTCTCTCTTTCACAAACATACACAAACAGGCCCTGCACTAGCCTCACGCCGTTCCTGCTTGGCAAACAGAGAAGGTTCCCAATTTTGTAGATGGCGTCTTCTCTCCTGGTTTGTTCTTTTCAGCCCTTTGGTCTGTTTCGGATTCCCGCAAGGCAAGGCCTTTGTTGCCGTGAGACCCCTCTGGTTCACAGCCCTACTCGAGCCCATGGAGCAGAGTTTTGGCTACTCTGTTTAGCAGCGTTGCTTCTTCAAGCATCAAGGAATCCCAAACACAGTAATTTACTTTGCTTGATTCTTATGATCTTTTTCCTCAAAGCAGTCACATGTCTTAAAAGCATGCCCAGTGCGATGTGGTTACTAATTTTTACCTGATTAGTATTTTAGAATGGGTTGGGGGTGGTGGTGGTACCGAACGAAGATCACCCCACGTTTACTCACTCATCAATCATTCACTCTATCTCTCCTTGCTGTAAGGTCACTACAACCCAGATCTTCTGCATCACAGTACAGTACCTTAAGCAAAAAGCCATCCTCCCCCTATGCAGATGAGACACTCTCTTCTTTTGGCCTCTCACTTGGCATTCCCCCCAGGAACCTCATCGGCAATATACAATGGTCTGGAGTGCCTTGCACTTCCGTCAGCAGCAAAGACGGAAGCTTGCAGAAGATAATTTAAGAGCCTTGGGTGAGCCCTCTATGTCCCGTGGATCTCCCCATCTGACTCTCCCAAATGTCAGTGCTGCTTCCCTGCTGCCTATTACTCCCCTCTCCTTGGGGAAAAATCTATGGCTTTTGATTCATTCAAAAGTCTCTGGTGACCTTTCCCAGCCCCACCTGGCTGAAAAGGTGAGCTCTCATTGCTGTGGGGACTGGAGCCAAAACTAGTGCTCCAGTCAGAAAGATTTAGGGGCAGATTGTGCCCTGGAGTCACTGTTGAAAGTATGATTGTATTTACCTGACCCCTACTTCCCCACCTCCTGACTTTGAAGAGAAGGACTAGCAGTGTATACAGACTAAATGGAAACCCGTTCATGGCTGCATCTGCAATGCAATAGACTTTATTAAATTTATAAAGGGAATGCTATCCTAAATTGACATCTTGACTAATCCCAGATTAGTACATGCATTACATGTATTAATGTTATTTACTTTGCAGTGGCACCTATAGGCCCCAGCACCATTGTTCTAGGCACTGTATACACAAATAACAAAGTTATGCTCAGAAGAGTTTACAATCTAATTTTAACACTAGATACAGCAAATGAATATGACAAACAGGTGCAGGAGCACAAGGTAACAGGGAGACGATTGTGATCAGCCTGGTAAACTGCAGTCACAGCAACTAGCTGCCTAGCCATTGCATGGAACCTTAAAAAATGTGATCACTTTTATAGCTAGATGGATAATGATAGGTGTAATGAAAATATTATATATGTAGGAGCTCTATCGACACCAACTCTGCTATGGTGGGAATGTAATTCATTAGGCCTCTTGTGAGTGATGCAGTCACCTGTGATTAATGAAAATGAAAGACAGTTCCATTGCTCGCCATCCCATGTTTTAGAGCTGCGTATGTGTTATCAAGAGAAGTCCTTCTCCCCCATCCCAGTGAAAAGATTTAGCAGGTTTCTCCTGTTTCTTTTTTAAATATCTTAGGAGGAAATGACAAATGTGCATTTCTTCCTTTCAGAAAAAGGTAAAAAAGAATACAGCTATCCCTGTTTTCTTGTAATCCAGGCTCTAAGCAGATTTAATGGTCCTATTATTGCTGAGCAAAATTAAGTCCTTATGAAACATGTTACAAAGTACCTTTGTAGATCCCATTTTTCAATAAAAAGGGGGTTTAGGTCATGTTGAACAATCTGCTACTTATTAGCACTTTGCCTTCAATAGGTCACCTTTCAGAGTGCAATACTCTGTTTTCATTAAGCATTGAATCCAAAGGGACTATATTTTAGAATTCAAACAAAATATATAACTTGTATTGTGAGCACGGTATGAAGACACTCAAAACATATAAGTCCCAAACTCTTATCCTGTACAAATCTGTCAGATCCAATGTTTTTAGTTTCACTAAATGCTGTGATTATTAAGGGAACAGGTCATATTTTTAAAAATTTAAAACCTCAGGTGTAACATTTGTTGTCCAGCCAAGGTTTTTTTTTCTAAAGCAATAAACAAAGATGATATTTGAAACAGAACTTGCAGGCCATATCATGATCATCTGGTCTACATCTCAACTTCCTCTCTGATACACCACAGAAGAAAGAAAATAAAGTAATATAAAAGTTAGTATACAATAATTTTAATAGATGAAAATAAGCCTAGATACCATATATCATAAATTGTTTTATGAATGATTTCATTTTAGTTTTAATGCATCGTCTTTCTTTCAGGTTTGTTTTAGGAATATTTGGAGGATTTTTAAAATCCTTTCTCCTCACCCTCACTGATAAGAACAGTTACCTCTTTTGAGAAGTTAAATCTGTGCCCTTGCTGATATTTCCTCGGTGTTACTGCAGCACGGGGCACCCTCGTTTGTTGCTTTTGACCTGCTGGTGAGTGTTTGGCTGCTTCTATTGGGTCACATTCTGCGCAGCCATTCTGTGGGTGCACAGCAGTGAAAGAAAGAAGGAGCCTTCCCACCCTTTGCACAGCATGCATATAATCAGGCAGCATTGGTGCCACTCTGAGGACCTCAGAGGCTGCTGCCTCCCTCCCTCCCTCTTCCCTTAGGAGCACAAGGCTCCACAAATAGTGATGGTTGGGAAGTAGGTGGAGCCAGAACTCTGTTTGTCTCTATTCACCAGCCCGATGAGTTGACCAGCTATTCTATTCTCTGTTTGTCTCTATTCACCGATGAGTTGACTTTATGGGGTGGTAAGATCCTCTCCATAAGGAGTGTGTGGATGGTCAGTTTCCAGCCTTCCCAAGGTATTTAGGCATAGGAGCCACAAAGGCACTTAAGTGTGGCAAGGCTTAGCATCATGACACCTACCTTTTAGTCACCTAGAAAATCTCTGGAACAAACCTGCGATCCACAAAGCCTGAGTAAGGCATATAGTCTCCCTGTACAATGACTATGAAGAGACAGGTGCCTTAGAATGGGATCCACAAAAGCCAGCATGCTAGGCCGCAACCTGCCTAAGCTCGCCCATGGGAGATGCTGACAACAGGGGTAAGTGCTAAACTCCACTCCTCTCTCTGAGATAGGTGCCTAAATCCAGACTACAGGCAGATCCTATGTCACCTTAGTAATCCATAAACGGGAACCTTCCACCTGGACTCAGGCGGCTTAGGTACCTAAACCACTTATTGAGTGAATGAGTTCGGCTCCTGCCTTGTTCTACACAAAACAGCCACCGGAGGATGTTTCATTTTCCGGTTCTTTTAGTTTATGCTTGTTCAGTTTTGGTTGGAGGATATAACAGTAGCCAGTGGGATCAAGAGACACTGATGCTTGCCATCACTATTAACTTTTTGCAGCCCTGTCCTGCATTAGGTAAGTGGAGCGAGGAAATGAAAAGCAGTCTCTTGCCAGCACTCCTCTGTACGATACACAGTGGGAGGGAATTTCAAACACCAGGATTTGTTTTTCGTCTAAATGGTGCACACAGGACAAAAATCTCACCTGAGCTGAGCACTAGAATTAAGTGGGAGAAGAATTCTGCCATCGGGCCACCTATCAGCAAGGGGAGAGCTCCATGGCACCTACTTGAATCTATGGGTTACAGTGGGCTCCTTGGCCTCAGTGTGGGAAGGGAGGGACTGTAGGATCCACACAATAGTGGCTCCCCTGGCCCCACCCATGCCATCTGGCACATCCCCGCCCAAGCCCCAGAATTCCCATGTGCAAGAACAAAGTAGATCCAGGCTGCTGGCACTTAACATTAAAAAGGTTGCAGAGCAGTTTTTAAACTAACAGATGGGGGAAAGCCGATTGCTGCAGAGGCACACGTGGATCGGACAGAGACTTCTCTTAGAGGAGAGTCTATTGATAGAGATTCTCTAGGTTTTAGTCAGGAGGAGAGGATGGAAAGAGGATAAAGTATGAGCCAGATCAGACAAGAAACATTCACATAATGAATCTGACACATCAGAAAAGGGCAGACAAATAAACAGTGACAAGTTTTTAAAGTGCTTGTACACAAATGCTAGAAGTCTAAATAATAAGATGGGTGAACTAGAGTGCTTCATGTTAATGGAGGATATTGATATAATAGGCATCACAGAAACCTGGTGGAGTGAGGACAATCAATAGGACACAATCATTCCGGGGTACAAAATATATCGGAAGGACAGAACAGGTCATGCTGGGGGGTGGCGGGGAGTGGAACTATATGTGAAAGAAAATGTAGAATCAAATGAAATAAAAGTCTTAAATGAATCCACATGTTCCATAGAATCTCTATGGATGGTAATTCCATGCTCTAATAAGAATATAACAGTAGAGATCTATTATCGACCACCTGACCAGGACAGTGATAGTGACGATGAAATGCTAAGGGAGATTAGAGAGGCTATCAAAATAAAAAACTCAATAACACTGGGGGATTTCAATTATCCCCATATTGACCGGGTACATGTCACCTCAGGATGAAATGCAGAGACAAAATTTCTCGATACTTTAAATGACTGCTTCTTGGAGCAGCTGGTACACAAGAGAGGCAACTCTCAATCTAGTACTGAGTGGAGTGCAGGATCTGGTCCAAGACGTAACTATAAGAGGACTGCTTGGAAATAGGGATCATAATCTAATAACATTTAACATTCCCGTGGTGGGAAGAACACCTCAACAGCCCAGCACTGTGGCATTTAATTTCAGAAAGGGGAACTATGCAAAAATGAGGAGGTTAGTTAAACAGAAATTAAAAGGTACAGTGACTAGCGTGAAATCTCTGCAAGCTGCATGGACACTTTTCAAAGACACTATAATAGAGGCTCAACTTAAATGTATACCCCAAATTAAAAACACAGTAAAAGAACTAAAAAAGAGCCACTGTGGCTTAACAAGCATGTAAAAGAAGCAGTGAGAGATAAAAAGGCATCTTTGAAAAAGTGGAAGTCAAATCCTAGTGAGGTAAATAGAAAGGAGCATAAACACTGCCAAATTAAATGTAAAAATGTAATAAGAAAAGCCAAAAAGGAGTTTGAAGAACAGCTAGCCGAAAACTCAAAAGGTAATAAAATGTTTTTTAAGTACATCAGAAGCAGGAAGCCTGCTAAACAACCAGTGGGGTCCCTGGACGATCGAGAGAAACTAAATTAATTCTTTGCTTCAGTCTTCACGGCTGAGGATGTTAGGGAGATTCCCAAACCTGAGCCATCTTTTGTAGGTGACAAATCTGAGGAGTTATTACAGATTGACGTGCACTAGAGGAGGTTTTGGAATTAATTGAGAAACTTAACAGTAACAAGTCACCGGGACCAGGTGGCATTCACCCAAGAGTTCTGAAAGAACTCAAATGTGAAATTGCGGCACTATTAACTATGGTTTGTAACCTGTCCTTCAAATCAGCTACTGTACCCAATGACTGGAATATAGCTAATGTAATGCCAATATTTAAGAAGGGCTCTAGAGGTGATCCTGGCAATTACAGACCTGTAAGTCTAACGTCAGTACCGGGCAAATTAGTTGAAACAATAATAAAGAATAAAATTGTCAGACACATAGAAGAACATAAATTGTTGTGCAAAAATCAACATGGTTTCTGTAAAGGGAGATCATGTCTTACTAATCTATTAGAAAGAAAAGGAGTACTTGTGGCACCTTAAAGACTAACAAATTTGCGGATACAGACTAACACGGCTGCTACTCTGAAACTAATCTATTAGAGTTCTTTGAGAGGGTCAACAAACATGTGGACAAGGGGGATCCAGTGGACATAGTGTACTTAGATTTCCAGAAAGCCTTTGACAAGGCCTCTCACCAAAGGCTCTTATGTAAATTAAGTTGTCATGGGATAAGAGGGAAGATCTTTTCATGGATTGAGAACTGGGTAAAAGACAGGGAACAAAGGGTAGGAATAAATGGTAAATTTTCAGAATGGAGAGAGGTAACTAATGGTGTTCCCCAAGGGTCAGTCCTAGGACCAATCCTATTCAACTAATTCATAAATGATCTGGAGAAAGGGGTAAACAGTGAGGTGGCAAAGTTTGCAGATGATACTAAACTGCTCAAGATAGTTAAGACCAAGACAGACTGTGAAGAACTTCAAAAAGATCTCACAAAACTAAGTGATTGGGCAACAAAATGGCAAATGAAATTTAATGTGGATAAATGTAAAATAGTGCACATTGGAAAAAATAACCCCAACTATACACACAATATGATGGGGGCTAATTTAGCTACAACTGATCAGGAGAAAGATCTTGGAGTCATTGTGGATAGTTCTCTGAAGACGTCCACGCAATGTGCAGCTGCAGTCAAAAAGCAAACGGGATGTTAGGAATCATTAAAAAAGGGATAGAGAATAAGATGGAGAATATCTTATTGCCCTTACATAAATCCACGGTATGCCCACATCTTGAATACTGTGTACAGATGTGGTCTCCTTATCTCAAAAAAGATATACTGGCATTAGGAAAGGTTCAGAAAAGGGCAACTAAATGATTAGGGGTTTGGAACAGGTCATAGAATCTCAGGGTTGGAAGGGCCCTCAGGAGGTCATCTAGTCCAACCCCCTGCTGAAAGCAGGACCAAACCCCAATTTTTGGCCCAGATCCCTAAATGGCCCCCTCAAGGATTGAATTCACAATCCTGGGTTTAGCAGGCTAATGCTCAAACACTAAGCTATCCCTCCCCACCTCATATGAGGAGATATTAAAGAGGCTAGGACTTTTCAGCTAGGAAAAGAGGACACGGCGGGGGGGGATATGATAGAGGTATATAAAATCATGAGAGGTGTGGAGAAAGTGAATAAGGAAAAGTTATTTACTTGTTCTCATAATATAAGAACTAGGGGCCATCAAATGAAATCAACGGGTAGCAGGTTTAAAAAAGATAAAAGGAAGTTCTTCTTCATGCACAGTCAACCTGTGGAACTCCTTGCCTGAGGAGGTTCTGAAGGCTAGGACTATAACAGGGTTTAAAAGAGAACTGGATAAATTCATGCAAGTTAAGTCCATTAATGGCTATTAGCCAGGATGGGGAAGGAATGGTGTTTGTAGCCTCTGTTTGTCAGAGGGTGGAGATGGATGGCAGGAGAGAGATCACTTGATCATTACCTGTTAGGTTCACTCCCTCTGGGGTACCTGGCATTGGCCGCTGTCGGTAGACAGGATAGTGGGCTGGATGGACTTTTGGTCTGACCCAGTATGGCCATTCTTAAGTTCTTATGTTTAACATGCAAGAAGCACCCTCTGAGTTGAATTCAGTGTCATTTACCTTCTTTAGGAACATCCCAAATCTCTTTTGTCCAGCAGAATCACATAGGTTCCACTACATCAGGTCCTCTATATGTGTGGAAACAGGATTTGCCTCATCCGTATATGATTCGATGAGCAGTTAATGGTTAATGGTAACTTCTGTATTAAGGCCCCCTGTCCACTGAAGTTTCCCTCATTTTCAATAAGGGCAGAATTGGAACCCTAAGGTAACTTAGGGAAGAGCATCTTTGCGAGCAGGCTGGCTAACCTAGTGAGGAGGGCTTTAAACTAGGTTCACTGGGGGAAGGAGACCAAAGCCCTGAGGTAAGTGGGCAAACAGGATACCGGGAGGAAGCACAGGCAGGAACGTCTGTGAGGGGAGGGCTCCTACCTCATACTGAGAATCATGGGCGATCAGCAGGTTATCTCAAGTGCCTATATACAAACGCACAAAGCCTTGGAAACAAGCAGGGAGAACTGGAGGTCCTGGTGAAGGCAAGGAATTATGACGTGATTGGAATAACAGAGACTTGGTGGGATAACTCACATGACTGGAGTACTGTCATGGATGGTTATAAACTGTTCAGGAAGGACAGGCAGGGCAGAAAAGGTGGGGGAGTAGCACTGTATGTAAGGGAGCAGTACAACTGCTCAGAGCTCCGGTATGAAACTGCAGAAAAACCTGAGTGTCTCCGGATTAAGTTTAGAAGTGTGAGCAACAGGAGTGATAGGAGTGATGTAGTGGTGGGAGTCTGCTATAGACCACCGGACCAGGGGGATGAGGTGGATGAGGCTTTCTTCCGGCAACTCGCAAAAGCTACTAGATCACACGCCCTGGTTCTCATGGGCGACTTTAATCATCCTGATATCTGCTGGGAGAGCACTACAGCGGTGCACAGACAATCCAGGAAGTTTTTGGAAACTGTAGGGAACAATTTCCTGGTGCAAGTGCTGGAGGAGCCAACTAGGGAGAGAGCTTTTCTTGACCTGCTGCTCACAAACCGGGAAGAATTAGTAGGGGAAGCAAAAGTGGATGGGAATCTGGGAGGCAGTGACCATGAGTTGGTTGAGTTCAGGATCCTGACACAGGGAAGAAAGGTAAGCAGCAGAATACGGACCCTGGACTTCAGGAAAGCAGACTTCGACTCCCTCAGGGAACTGATGGGTAGGATCCCCTGGGGGAATAACATGAGGGGGAAAGGAGTCCAGGAGAGCTGGCTGTATTTCAAAGAATCCCTATTGAGGTTACAGAGACAAACCATCCCGATGTGTCGAAAGAATAGTAAATATGGCAGGCGACCAGCTTGGCTTAACAGTGACATCCTTGCGGATCTTAAACATAAAAAAGAAGCTTACAAGAAGTGGAAGATTGGACAAATGACCAGGAAGGAGTATAAAAATGTTGCTCGGGCATGTTGGAATGAAATCAGGAGGGCCAAATCGCACCTGGAGCTGCAGCTAGCAAGAGATGTTAAGAGTAACAAGAAGGGTTTCTTCAGGTATGTTGGCAACAAGAAGAAAGCCAAGGAAAGTGTGGGCCCCTTACTGAATGAGGGAGGCAACCTAGTGACAGAGGATGTGGAAAAAGCTAATGTACTCAATGCTTTTTTGCCCCTGTCTTCACGAACAAGGTCAGCTCCCAGACTGCTGCGCTGGGCAACACAGCATGGGGAGTAGGTGGCCAGCCCTCTGTGGAGAAAGAAGTGGTTAGGGACTATTTAGAAAAGCTGGACGTGCACAAGTCATAGAATCATAGAATATCAGGGTTGGAAGGGACCTCAGGAGGTCATCTAGTCCAACCCCCTGCTCAAAAGCAGGACCCATCCCCAAATAAATCATCCCAGCCAGGGCTTTGTCAAGCCTGACCTTAAAAACTTCTAAGGAAGGAGATTCCACAACCTCTCTAGGCAACGCATTCCAGTGTTTCACCACCCTCCTAGTGAAAAAGTTTTTCCTAATATCCAAACTAAACCTCCCCCACTGCAACTTGAGACAATTACTCCTTGTTCTGTCCTCTTCCACCACTGAGAATAGTCTAGAACCATCCTCTTTGGAACCATCTCTCAGGTAGTTGAAAGCAGCTGTCAAATCCCCCTCATTCTTCTCTTCCGCAGACTAAACAATCCCAGTTCCCTCAGCCTCTCCTCATAAGTCATGTGTTCCAGACCCCTAATAATTTTTGTTGCCCTTCGCTGGACTTTCTCCAATTTTTCCACATCCTTCTTGTAGTGTGGGGCCCAAAACTGGACACAGTACTCCAGATGAGGCCTCACCAATGTCGAATAGAGGGGGACGATCACGTCCCTCGATCTGCTGGCTATGCCCCTACTTATACATCCCAAAATGCCATTGCCCTTCTTGGCAACAAGGGCACACTGTTGACTCATATCCAGCTTCTCGTTCACTGTCACCCCTAGGTCCTTTTCCGCAGAACTGCTGCCTAGCCATTCGGTCCCTAGTCTGTAGCTGTGCATTGGGTTCTTCCGTCCTAAGTGCAGGACCCTGCACTTATCCTTATTGAACCTCATCAGATTTCTTTTGGCCCAATCCTCCAATTTGTCTCGGTCCCTTTGTATCCTATCCCTGCCCTCCAGTGTATCTACCACTCCTCCCAGTTTAGTATCATCCGCAAATTTGCTGAGAGTGCAATCCGCACCATCCTCCAGATCATTTATGAAGATATTGAACAAAACCGGCCCCAGGACCGACCCCTGGGGCACTCCACTTGACACCGGCTGCCAACTAGACATGGAGCCATTGATCACTACCCGTTGAGCCCGACAATCTAGCCAACTTTCTACCCACCTTATAGTGCATTCATCCAACCCATACTTCTTTAACTTGCTGACAAGAATACTGTGGGAGACCGTGTCAAAAGCTTTGCTAAAGTCAAGATACAATACATCCACTGCTTTCCCTTCATCCACAGAACCCGTAATCTCATCATAGAAGGCGATTAGATTAGTCAGGCATGACCTTCCCTTTGTGAATCCATGCTGACTGTTCCTGATCACTTTCCTCTCATGTAAGTGCTTCAGGATTGATTCTTTGAGGACCTGCTCCATGATTTTTCCGGGGACTGAAGTGAGGCTGAGTGGCCTGTAGTTCCCAGGATCCTCCTTCTTCCCTTTTTTAAAGATTGGCACTACATTAGCCTTTTTCCAGTCATCCGGGACTTCCCCTGTTCGCCACGAGTTTTCAAAGATAATGGCCAATGGCTCTGCAATCACAGCCGCCAGTTCCTTTAGCACTCTCGGATGCAACTCGTCCGGCCCCATGGACTTGTGCACGTCCAGCTTTTCTAAATAGTCCCTAACCACCTCTTTCTCCACAGAGGGCTGGCCATCTAGTCCCCATGTTGTGATGCCCAGCGCAGCAGTCTGGGAGCTGACCTTGTTCGTGAAGACAGAGGCAAAAAAAGCATTGAGTACATTAGCTTTTTCCACATCTTCTGTCACTAGGTTGCCTCCCTCATTCAGTAAGGGGCCCACACTTTCCTTGGCTTTCTTCTTGTTGCCAACATACCTGAAGAAACCCTTCTTGTTACTCTTAACATCTCTCGCTAGCTGCAGCTCCAGGTGCGATTTGGCCCTCCTGATTTCATTCCAACATGCCCGAGCAATATTTTTATACTCTTCCCTGGCCATATGTCCAACCTTCCACTTCTTGTAAGCTTCTTTTTTATGCTTAAGTTCCGCTAGGATTTCACCGTTAAGCCAAGCTGGTCGCCTGCCATATTTACTATTCTTTCGACACATCGGGATGGTTTGTCCCTGTAACCTCAACAGGGATTCCTTGAAATACAGCCAGCTCTCCTGGACTCCTTTCCCCTTCATGTAAGTCCCCCAGGGGATCCTACCCATCCGTTCCCTGAGGGAGTCAAAGTCTGCTTTCCTGAAGTCCAGGGCCGTATCCTGCTGCTTACCTTTCTTCCCTGTGTCAGGATCCTGAACTCAACCAACTCATGGTCACTGCCTCCCAGATTCCCATCCACTTTTGCTTCCCCTACTAATTCTTACCGGTTTGTGAAGGTTTATGCTTTCAAAAACCATATTGACATAGTAATATATACAGTATTTATACTCCTACACATACACAGCAGGTCAAGAAAAGCTCTCCCCCTAGTTGGCTCCTCTAGCATTCGCACCAGAAAATTGTCCCCTATGCTTTCCAAAAACTTCCTGGATTGTCTATGCACCGCTGTATTGCTCTCCCAGCAGATATCAGGAAAATTAAAGTCACCCATGAGAACCAGGGCATGCGATCTAGTAGCTTCCGCGAGCTGCCGGAAGAAAGCCTCATCCATCTCATCCCCCTGGTCCGGTGGTCTATAGCAGACTCCCACCACTACATCACTCCTATCACTCCTGTTGCTCACACTTCTAAACTTAATCCAGAGACACTCAGGTTTTTCTGCAGTTTCGTACCGGAGCTCTGAGCAGTCATACTGCTCCCTTACATACAGTGCTACTCCCCCACCTTTTCTGCCCTGCCTGTCCTTCCTGAACAGTTTATAACCATCCATGACAGTACTCCAGTCATGTGAGTTATCCCACCAAGTCTCTGTTATTCCAATCACGTCATAATTCCTTGACATCACCAGGACCTCCAGTTCTCCCTGCTTGTTTCCAAGGCTTTGTGCATTTGTATATGAGCACTTGAGATAACCTGCTGATCGCCCCTCATTCTCAGTATGAGGCAGGAGCCCTCCCCTCACAGACATTCCTGCCTGTGCTTCCTCCCGGTATCCCGCTTTCCCACTTACCTCAGGGCTTTGGTCTCCTTCCCCCGGTGAACCTAGTTTAAAGCTCTCCTCACTAGGTTAGCCAGCCTGCTTGCAAAGATGCTCTTCCCTCTCTTTGTAAGGTGGAGCCCGTCTCTGCCCAGCACTCCTCCTTCATGGAACACCATCACATGGTCAAAGAATCCAAAGCCTTCTCTCCGACACGACCTGCGTAGCCATTAGTTGACTTCCACGATTCGACGGTGCATACCCAGGCCTTTTCCTTCCACGGGGAGGATGGACGAGAACACCACTTGCGCCTCAAACTCCTTTATCCTTCTTCCCAGAGCCACGTAGTCAGCAGTGATCCGCTCAAGGTCATTCTTGGCAGTATCATTGGTGCCCATGTGGAGAAGCAGGAAGGGGTAGCGATCCAAGGGCTTGATGAGTCTCGGCAGTCTCTTCGTCACATCGCGAATCTTAGCCCCCGACAAGCAGCAGACTTCTCGGTTTTCCCGGTCAGGGCAGCGGATAGATGACTCAGTCCCCCGGAGTAGAGAGTCCCTGACCACCACCACCCACCTCCTTCTCTTGGGAGTGGTGGTCGTGGAACCCCCCATCTCAGGACAGCGCATCTCATGCCTTCCAACCAGCGGAGTCTCCTTCTGCTTTCTCCCCCCAGACATATCATCTGGTCCACTCTCCGCAATGGTACCTGTGGAGAGAACATGAAAGCGGTTAGTTACCTGTGTCCGCGTTGCTGGAACCCGGACATTCCCCCTTCTTCTTCTGGAGGTCACATGTTGCCAAGCTTCTTCACTGGCCTCTTGGCTCCGCTGTGCAACCTGCTCTAAATCTTTATAGCTTTGTGCCCGTAGAAGCATATCCTGACTTTTGTCCAGAACATCCTTCGTTTCTCGTATGCAACGCAGGGTCGTTATCTGTTGCTCCAGACCTTCAATCTTCTCTTCCAGTATGGAGACCAGCTTGCACTTTGTACACACAAAGTCGCTTCTGTACTGTGGAAGAAAGACAAACCTGGCGCATCCAGTGCAGGTCACAACAGCTGAACCCCTCCCTTCCAATCACCTTCTTACTATGAGCTTCCTCAGAGAAGTTGGCAAGATGTAAGCCTCACTGGGCTCACTCCAGGCGAACTCCCAGGCAAACTCCTGCTGTGTGCTGCTCTGCTGTCCCCCGTTGCTCAGCTGGTTTGCGAAGCTCTGGCTATTTTTAAACAGCCAGACTCCCCTGAAACAAACAAACAGACAGCCCCAGTGCCCGCCCCCTGCAGGCTACCAGCCAATCAGACACTCGCTCAGGCTCTCACACTGCCCTCCCAGCAAACACACACTCGGATACTTACTCAGCAAACACGCACTCTGATACTCACCAATCCCAGGCAAACTCCTGCTGTGTGCTGCTCTGCTGTCCCCCGCTGCTCAGCTGGTTCGCCGCCGCTCAGCTGGTTCGCGAAGTCCATGGGTCCGGATGCGTTGCATCCGATAGTGCTAAAGGAGTTGGCGGCTGTGATTACAGAGCCATTGGCCATTATCTTTGAAAACTCATGGCGAACGGGGAAAGTCCCGGATGACTGGAAAAAGGCTAATGTAGTGCCCTTCTTTAAAAAAGAGAAGAAGGAGGATCCTGGAAACTATAGGCCAGTCAGCCTCACCTCAGTCCCTGGAAAAATCATGGAGCAGGTCCTCAAGGAATCAATCCTGAAGCACTTACACGGAGGAAAGTGATCAGGAACAGTCAGCATGGATTCACCAAGGGAAGGTCATGCCTGACTAATCTAACCGCTTTCTATGATGAGATTACTGGTTCTGTGGATGAAGGGAAAGCAGTGGATGTATTGTTTCTTGACTTTAGCAAAGCTTTTGACACGGTCTCCCACAGTATTCTTGTCAGCAAGTTAAAGAAGTATGGGCTGGATGAATGCACTATAAGGTGGGTAGAAAGTTGGTTAGATTGTCGGGCTCAACGGGTAGTGATCAATGGCTCCATGTCTAGATAGCAGCCGGTATCAAGTGGAGTGCCCCAAGGGTCGGTACTGGGACCAGTTTTGTTCAATATTTTCATAAATGATCTGGAGGATGGTGTGGATTGCACTCTCAGCAAATTTGCGGATGATACTAAACTGGGAGGAGTGGTAGATACGGTGGCAGGTAGGAATAGGATACAGAGGGACCTAGACAAATTGGGGGATTGGGCCAAAAGAAATCTGATGAGGTTCAACGAGGATAAGTGCAGAGTCCTGCACTTAGGACGGAAGAATCCAATGCACCGCTGCAGACTAGGGACCGAATGGCTAGGCAGCAGTTCTGCGGAAAAGGACCTAGGGGTGACTGTGGATGAGAAGCTGGATATGAGTCAACAGTGTGCCCTTGTTGCCAAGAAGGCCAATGGCATTTTGGGATGTATAAGTAGGGGCATAGCCAGCAGATCGAGGGACGTGATCGTTCCCCTCTATACGACATTGGTGAGGCCTCATCTGGAGTACTGTGTCCAGTTTTGGGCCCCACACTACAAGAAGAATGTGGAAAAACTGGAGAAAGTCCAGCGAAGGGCAACAAAAATGATTAGGGGACTGAAACACATGACTTATGAGGAGAGGCTGAGGGAACTGGGATTGTTTAGTCTGCGGAAGAGAAGAATGAGGGGGATTTGATAGCTGCTTTCATCTACCTGAGAGATGGTTCCAAAGAAGATGGTTCTAGACTATTCTCAGTGGTAGAAGATGACAGGACAAGGAGTAATGGTCTCAAGTTGCAGTGGGGGAAGTTTAGGTTGGATATTAGGAAAAAACTTTTTCACTAGGAGGGTGGTGAAACACTGAAATGCGTTACCTAGGGAGGTGGTAGAATCTCCTTCCTTAGAAGTTTTTAAGGTCAGGTTTGACAAAGCCCTGGCTGGGATGATTTAATTGGGGATTGGTCCTGCTTTGAGCAGGGGGTTAGACTAGATGACCTCCTGAGGTCCCTTCCAACCCTGATATTCTATGATTCTATGAACTTAAAATATTGGAACGGTAATTATCTCTCAGCAATCTCTATTTAAATCAATATTGCTTTCAAAAACCATATTGACATAGTAATATATACAGTATTTATACTCTTACACATACACAGCATACAGTCGATGTGTACAGTATCAGTGATGATAAATATTAGCACTTTATTAGTGTCTCTCTGACAAATGATGAGTTGTTTTACATGGGAGTCTTTTTATCTGTGTGGAAAAGCAGAATTTTAATTCTCTTTATTTCTATTCTCAGTGGATTAGAAATAATTTCTCATCACACCATTAATTTTAACTGGTGTGTACATCCTTACAAGCAATAACTGTATACGTTTAGGCAATTATTCCTGAAGATGTTATTCCATTTGAGAATCCTGTATTTTAAATATCAACTCCAGTGCATATTGGAAAAGAAGGCTGTGGTTAATATATGGAAACCATATTTGTATTTAATCATACTATTGGGAGTAGTTATAGTAAGTAGATGCAGACAGTTTAAAATGCACAGATTGTTGCTGCAACCTAGCTTGCCATGGGCATTTTTCCCCCTTAGATTGTTAAAGTGCTGACTAAATAAGGCACAATGGGTCAGCATTTGACCAAATATCTCTATCATGTAAGTTAAACTGTGAGTCCTATTAACTAAGGTTGCACTCAAAAGTCAGGAAATGTGAAAACGAAGGTAGAATGTGCAACCTCAATGTTGCCTTTTGTGCACTCTCCATGTATGCCACAGTAGCAAACACCTTCCATTAACCAGTGCATCCTGGGCACTCCCTTGTGCCTGACCAGTTCTCCTGCACTGTGAAGTGAAGACAGGGTGGAGACATTGCTGTCCTCTCCCAGAAGGCTAGCACCAATGTGTTGTGAGCAGCATTCACCAGAGTCAGCGCTACTTCCCAGCCACAAGGTAGCTGACTGCAGCACAGAGGTTCAAAAGGTGAATTTCTACCATTTTGCACAGTGTCAAGCCAGCATTGGACCAGGAATAGAAAATACTACATGTGTTTGGTGGGTAGAGTTAATAGTACTGGGATGAGTTTCCAGAACTAATTAAGCTAATTCACATTCTGAACCCCTTTAGAGAATCCTGAAAAACCCCTTTCATTGATGAAATCTCCCTCCCATAACTGGACAATGGACTTGAGTGTAAATTCATTCCTTAAGCAGAACCTCCTGTATATCAAAAAGCAGAAGACTCTGACATCTACTAAAATACATCTAATTTACTTGGGACTCACTTCAATACTACAACAATGGGCCCTATAGAAAAGCTGAAGATGGTTAAATAAACCCATATCTATACACATGGTCCAGCAACGTGCCTCACCTTTACGAAGTTTCTTATGCAAATTGCCCTTAAACTATAGCTGAAGCCATTGAGAGCTTTGCACTTGATACGAATTTTGCTGCCTCCTACATCCGGGTAGTATGTAATAAGATAGTGAAGTAAGTGAGTTTTTGGTCTCCTGTTCAAAGGAACGAATACGCTGCTCCTGTGGAGTTCAGTAACATAAGTGTACAAAATTAGCGTTACAAAGGAAAATGTCAGGGTTGATATTCCTGACACAGCCTTTTTCACTGAAGTAACATCTTATACTTGCACATCTGAGATGGAATAATGCAGTAGTCCAAGATCCCAGGAGGTTCCTGGTACCATTGTCTTTTAGTTTTTTAGCCTGTGGCCTTGATTGAAAGGAGAGTTCCAGTTGGGAGTACTCATGCTTTATTATTTTTTTAAAAATGGGTATTTATGGTATGCTTTGTGAGGCAGAAAAAAAAGGCTTTTAAAATATTTACTCTCTGCTACTGTGTAAAAAGTTCTGAGATGGAGTTTGGCAATTGATGTTGAAGTAGAACTAGGCAGCCTTTGAAATGCTTACCTAGTTCACTAGTAATATGGAAGATCTCGTTCAGTGCCGTTTGGATTCATAGATAGCATTTTGCATTTCTGTGATCAAAATGCATGTGCATTTTGCAGGTTTTATGATCAGAGCTGAATCTACACAGAATCTAACCTGAGAATAGCCAAACCAGGCATATATTTTTGTGGATTTTACTAGCCTGTAGCTTGATGAGTCAGTGTTGTAATGGAAAGGGGGTATATAGGACTCAATCTTACTTGTAGTTTGCAATTCTAGAGTCTTACATGTACAAAGTATTTTAAATTTCAAAATTAAATTAAATTTCAACTTGAGTAGTCTAGAAAAATGAACTAACATTGTTCTTTTTATATATGTTTTCTCAGACTATTGAGGGAATAGGCTGAATGTTGGGGAGTTTTATTCATAAGATAGGTAGACGGGTACCTATTGCTATATTTTATACATTTGAATAAATAACAAATATGTAGCGTGAAAGCTGAGAAATGAATTTTCAAATATTAAAACAATATTACATTCAGGGTGCAACGTTCCCTGTCTGGTGTTCATTTTGGGCACAGCCTTTTTAAATAAAATTTGGCAAAAATTGTGACATGTACTACACATCCATTCAATAGAGTAAGTAAGCTGACCAGACCTTGCGTCCAGGTGAATAGAAATAAGAGTTTCTGTGTACCAGCTTAATTCCCCCAGAGCAGGTGAATGAAGAGAAGTGGGGAAATGGGCGGAGCATTAGCTCCACCTATCGTTCCCCCAACTTGTTGGCCAACACAGCTCTGTTAGCGTAGATCTGCAGCAAATATAACTGCCCAGAGGAAGGAGGAAGCAGGCAAAGAATTTTTACTCACATGTATGTCTGAGTCACAATGTGCCCTGGAGCTAATACTGGAGCAGTGCTGCTTATGTGCCACCCTTTGCTCAGGGCTGTGCCCAAAGTCACAATCTAGCCTGAAGAATGCCAAGTTTGTAACTCTCATAACTTTCCTGATGTTCACTGAAATTTAGGTTCAGTAAAGACAATAAAAATAATCTCATTTTATAGTTTCTAAAGAAGGAAACGGGATGAAACGAGGGGAAAATCTTTAATGACCAAAGATCCTATTTTATGCAAATATCTATAGAAATATAAGAGGAGGAAAAGAGGAATACGGAAAATATAGGTAATAAGGGGTGAAATCCCTGCCTCACTGAAGTCAATGGGAATTTTGTTACTGATTATAATGGGGTGAAGATTTGACCCAAAGCCTGATCTCTTAGTCAGACAAAATTTATAAGCACATAAAATACACTGAAACAGAACACCAGCAAGTCTTTAAAAATGTGAATGATAATAAAATAAATAAAAAAACCTTCCTCTGATGCAGACGGTAGCAGTTCAGATGACCACTGCCAGATTCCACCTTACCAATTAGTGCACTGCACCTCAAAACATAGTTCCGTTGCCTCAGCTCCCTCTTCCAGTGGCTGCTATGGTCCTTTGCCCCAGAAGACAAATGCTGCCTACCTGTTTCCATCTTTCCTCAGATGAGTACTACCAACCTGATCTCATCTTTCCCAGTCCTCACTTGTACTGTTGCATGTTAACCATTTCTATACTCTACTATGTCAAGGAACATGCATTTCCACAAAGGGGAAGATGCTGCAGTATGTATCAAGGTTTCACTCTCCACTTTTCTCTCCCAAATTTCCCTGTTATCCCCGTCTCTGCTCTATTGCTAATTAAAAAATTTAATACAGGTTCTGTTTTCTTATTTTTGTAAAAAATACTGATGAATCCATTTTGGGGGAAACCAGTTAAATAATGACCTACCTGGTAATTTAATAAAATAAATAATTATGCAAAAAATGTTTGCTATGTATTAGAAATAAATGCTAGGCTGTGCAATCCAAATAAATACGTTCTATGAGCATACAAATATCAGCCTTTGTTCAGGAACCCCAGTGCTCCTGTTGGTATCAGATAACTGACCACTCATGTATCTGGGTTGCACCCTTTCAGAAAGGCTTCCTCTTCCCAGGACCCATTCACTGTTCCCAGGATCCTTCCTGTCCCTTTGATGTCTTCAGAGAGCAGGTGCAGAGAATGGGTGTAATCTCCTTTCCAGTTCCTCTCCAATACTGTGCACCTTCGCTCACTCTTTGCCAACTCTTCAATGGGTACCATATGGCATTTCCCCACCAGGAACCATCTTCAGGGGCCGCCTGGTATTGCTGCTGCCTCTCTGTAACCCTTCTGCCCGTCAGAGTTGGCAGCAACAAGGGCCGGGTTCAATATCTAGGAGATCCATTCCAATAACACAATGCAAACCGGCTCGAGCCCCCACCCAGTGACCTGGGACAAATATATACCACCCCCGCTGGGCGCCTCCAAGAGGCAATACTTCCCCTCTCGCAAGCAAATAGTCCGAGTGTAGCAAAAGCCTTTTAATAACAGAGAGAAACAATGTGGCATTATGTTGGGGAAACACCACCAACAGGATTCATAACACAACCCATGAATAAAAAAAACCCACCCCAGGCAAATTGGGGCATGCCCTTTTCCCTTTGGTTCTTGAGTCCAGCAACCCCAAATCACCCAAAGTCCCAAAAGTCCAATGCCCCAAAAGTCTCTGTCCCTGGTCAGGGCAGCCCCAGAGTTCGAAAGTTTATCTGCGGAGCTTTACCTCCCAACCTGGGTGGAAATGGGACGGGGGTAAGAGGCACCTTACATGATCTGAAGCTGACCGCCCCATAGCTCCATAGCGGCGCTCCGCTCCGCCAGCCGCCCCACGAACTCCTTCGCTCCGCTGCGCTCCGCTAGCTGCCCCACGAACTCCTTCGCTCCGCTGTGCTCCGCTCCGCCAGCCGCCCCACGAACTCCTTCGCTCCGCTGCGCTCCGCTCCGCCAGCCGCCCCACAAACTCCTTCGCTCCGCTGCGCTCCGCTAGCTGCCCCACGAACTCCTTCGCTCCGCTGCGCTCTGCTCCGCCAGCCGCCCCACGAACTCCTTCGCTCCGCTGCGCTCCGCTCTGCCAGCCGCCCCACAAACTCCTTTGCTCAGCTCCACGACCCACAAGCAGCTCCTGCCATCTACACACTGCTCCGCGTCGAACTGCTTCACCAGCCGTCCCGCAAACTGCTCCACAATATATCTTCAGGCTCCCACTACTTAACACAACACTCAGTGATTTCAGCTCTTAGGTGATTTCAGCTTGTAGTAGGGGAGCCCCAGTGCTGGTGCGCTGTCAGCCCAAAGTGAGCTCAGCAGCCTATAACTAGACTTCTAATGGAATCAAAATTAGCTCTGATATTCCACAGTGGAGAGAGGAGGAAGTGCAATTAGCATGTAAGGCCCTCACCAAGGGGCCCATGCCACCAAGTATTAATACTTGTCCCCAGCCTCTCTCTATTCACACAGTTTTGGAACCCATGACCCTTGGCTAGCGAGTGCTACTTAGTTGATGGTGAATCCCTCCATCATAACAAAAGGCCACGTACAGTTCCAAGCACAGTTCCCATAATCAGGGTAATAACAATTTATTCTTCCTGCCCCAATAACAGAGACGCTGGGGATCCCACAGCAGCCAAAGTGACCATTTGAGCAGCTATGGTCTCATTCTAGGCGTGGTGGGTGTGCCTATGCAAATGACATCGGCCCCTGAAGTTCTTTTCCACAACTTGCCACACCTCACCACCAGATGTCAGGGTGGAGCTCATCCTGACACTGCTTACATCCTCCCCCCAGCCGAGACTTTGTCGTCCCGACAAATCACACTCCCTTTATACCAACTCATTGGTTTCCTCCAAAGGGCCTCAGGAAGCCCACTTTAGCTTCCACAAGCCTGTGTGCTAAATGTATTGGCTCCTCACTAGTCACCCCAGTGCATCATAAGTTAACCGTTTCACTGGTCTTATCACCCTGTCTCGTCTATTGAGAATCTCTGTTGCCGAGGTAGGGGGAACATCCTCTTGAGTGACGGATGGAGAGGCTTCCCTGGAGGGTCCCTCGGCTACTGGCGTAGGCCCCTGCACTCCTAGTTCTAACGCTGGAGGGTCCAAGGTGCCCAGGACATCCTCTACCTGTCTGTCCCCATTGTCCAGTAACCTGTGTGTGTCATCACAGGGGGGTCTCATCAGCAGCACCGGGGTATCAGAAAGGGGCCTAAATAGTTCCGCCATTGGGTTTAGGGCGGAAGAGGGAAAACTCTCGTTTGGTTCAGCTGATCGAGACTGAAATCTTGTCTCCATCCCAGGATACACCAGGGTTGTGTCTTCCTCCTCAGACTCACTCTCAGATGTGTAGAATAGGGGTAAGTTAGCTGCAGGGGGCCCACTGTCTGTGTTGGATGGCGGCTTTGGTCTAGCACCTCTGTTCTGCCCGGCGGCCCTGCCGTGGCCCATCTCATAAGGGGTGCTTACCAATTCCCCCACAGGGAGCAAAAGGTTTCTATGCACCATCTTTATTTGCCCTGGACCGTCTTCAGGTTTGATCTTGTAGACCGGCAGATCTCCCAGCTTTTCCATCACCAGGTAAGGTATTGCCTTCCATCTGTCAGCTATCTTGTGTTTGCCAGCAATACCCAAATTTCGCAGCAGGACTCTGTCCCCCGGCTGGAGCTCCTGCGAACGCACTCTAGCATCATATCGATGTTTGTTGCGGTCTGCGTTCTTCCGAGCCGCAGCGGTAGCTAAGCGATAAGCATCCCGCAGCTTTTCTCTTAGTCGGGATACATATTGCTGATGAGTTTCATAGCTATCTCCATCCTCTGATACACCAAAGCACAAGTCTATGGGTAATCTTGGTTCTCGCCCAAACATCAAGAGATATGGGGTGACTCCCGTAGCATCGTTCTTTGTGGCATTGTAGGCATGCACCAGAAATGCGACATGCTGGCTCCAGGTTGCCTTCTGCTCTGGTCGCAAAGTTCCCAACATATCTAATAGGGTTCGATTGAACCTCTCTGGCTGAGGATCACCTTGGGGGTGATAAGGCGTTGTCCTAGACTTTTTAATTCCTGCTATCTTCAGCACCTCCTTCAGAAGGTGACTCTCAAAATCCCGCCCCTGATCAGAGTGTATCCGAGCCGGGAATCCATAGACTGAGAAATATTTGTCCCACAATACTCGAGCAACGGTGGTGGCCCTCTGATCACGTGTGGGATATGCTTGTGCATACCGTGTAAAATGGTCAGTCACTACTAGAATGTTTCCAACATTCCTCTTGTCTACCTCTACAGACAAGAAATCAATGCATACCAACTCCAAAGGTTTGTTGCTGGTGATGTTCTTGAGATATGCAGCCCTCGTGGGCAGAGTTTTCCTTTGAACACATTGAGCGCAAGTCTCGCATTTCCTGCGAACATCTTCAGCCATTCGGGGCCAATAGAACCTACTACGAATAAGTTCCAGGGTCCTCTCCATCCCTAAATGCCCAAAGTCATCATGCAGGGCCCTCATGGCCAGGGCTCTGTACTTTTTTGGCAGTACTAGTTGTGCTCGTTGTTTTTGTAAAGGGTCAGTGGTCATTCGGTGTAGCACTCCCTGAATCAGTTTTAGTTTGGTCCATTCTCTCAATAGTAGTTTACCCTCCGGGTTAGGTGGGACAACCGCAGCTGGGCTTCGCCCCTCCCTTTTGGCAAGTAGTGTATCACGAATGTCAATATCTTGCCGCTGGGCTTCTTGCCAGTCAGCCGCATTGAGCATGGGCAAAGGAGATTGGTCTAATGCAATATAGTTCACTGAAGCAGAAGGCATGCATTCAGGGGGCAGGCCCAAAGCTTCTGCAACACATCCCTGAAAGCCCTCACGGGCCTCTGGCTCTCGGCGACTCAAACTGCAAATAGCTCTCACTCCATCTATGGGTATCACAGCAACTTCTGGAGCCTGCGGACGCCTGGACAATGCATCTGCATCTACATTGCTTCTCCCTGATCGGTACTGAATGCTGAACTCATAGCTAGCCAAGGCGGCCACCCATCTCTGCCCTGTAGCATCCAGCTTAGCACTTGTTAACACATAAGTCAGTGGATTGTTGTCTGTCCACACCTGGAACTGAGCACCATACAAGTAGTCTCGAAATTTCTCAGTGATGGCCCATTTCAAGGCCAAAAATTCCAGCTTGTGGGTGGGATAGCGAGTTTCACTATCAGACAATCCTCGGCTGGCAAAGGCTACAGGTTTACATTTGCCTTCCACTTCCTGGTACAGGACTGCTCCCAGACCCTCCAAACTGGCATCAGTATGCAGGATAAATGGTTTGCTTGGGTCAGCAAAAACTAGGACTGGAGCATGAGTTAGGCAAGTAATGATTTCTCGAAAAGCCCTTTCACATCTCTCATCCCACCGTGGCCCAAATGGTGCAAAGGGGCCATTGTGTCTCTGCACAGGAGGCTTTGGGGACCTCCCCTTATTCTTGGACTTAGATTTGTTCTTGCTGGACTGATGTCCCCTGGTAAGATCATTCAGAGGCTTTACAATCGTAGCATAGTTTTTCACAAATCTGCGGTAGTAGCCACTAAATCCAAGAAAGGTCTTGAGTTCTCTGTAGTTACTTGGACGTGGCCATGTAGTGAGTGCTTCTATTTTATTAGGATCAGTACTCACACCTTCTTGGGACACAATGTGACCCACATACTTCACTGAGGTTCTGCAGAACTGGCATTTGTCAATTGAAAGCTTCAGACCATAATCCTCCAACCTATCAAGCACTTTAAGAAGTCTTTCTTCATGCTCCTCTAAGGTTCTTCCAAACACAATCAGGTCATCCAAATAAACTAACACTTGCAGTAAATTCATGTCTCCCACAACTTTCTCCATGAGACGTTGAAAGGTGGCAGGTGCTCCAGAAATCCCTTGGGGCATGCGTTCGAACTGATAAAACCCTAATGGGCAGATGAAGGCTGTCTTCTCCTTATCTTCTTCTCCCAGAGGGATCTGGTAGTATCCACTTCGAAGATCCAACACAGAGAACCACTGGCTTCCCAGCAAACAGTCTAAGGCATCTTGCACTCGAGGCATAGTGTACTGGTCGACCAAAGTACGGCTGTTTAGGGTGCGGTAGTCAATACACATCCGGATTTTCCCATTCTTTTTGCGGACTACCACAATGGGTGAGGCGTATGGGCTGCGGGACTCTGTAATGATGCCATTCGCAGCCAGCTCCTGAAGATGATGTCGCACATCTTCCATCTCAGAGAGAGCAATCTTCCTAGATCTCTCCCTGAAAGGTCGAGAGTCATGTAGTCTGATATTGTGCTCTACTCCTTTTGCACATCCCACATCCCACTCATGCAGTGAGAACACCTTGGATCTTTCACAAAGTTTCTTCCTCAGGCGATCTTTCCAGTCCTCGGACACTGGTGAATCTCCAAAGTCAAACTTTGCTGGGTCTATTGTCGGAACTTGAGTTTCACACTGGGGTTTTACAATCGACTCAGGCTCAAAGAGGTCTGCTATCTTTTGTCCTTGCTTCACAACAACATCACGACTCGTTTCATTAGCAATCAGTATAGTCACCCTTTCCTGGGCTTCAGCAGGTAGGGTTATGACTCCACTGGGGACCAACACTCCTTCGGGGAGCTCTCCTCCCATCGGCTGCTCTATCATTGCTAACGTCCCTTTACTGCCTTTCAGACAGGTACTCATGACAAGCACTTCTTGCTCCGTCCTTGCAGGCACTACTAAGGGGGTTGTGCCCGCGTACTTCAGTGCCCCAAGCGGTAGCTCAGATGTGTCCCTTTTAGCGCTCTCAATTTTCCTATAGGCTTCAGCACAAAGCGTATGGATCATCAGGGTATTCAGGTACTGGTCCCCAGCCCGCCTTCTGCAGTAATCCGCGAGTACCTTGAAGAGACTGGAGTTGGTCCCTATCAGCACAGACACATCAGAAGTCCCTTTAGGGTCAGGGCATATTAAGGCAGCTGTGTCTACCTCTTCTCTTACCCCAGCAACCTCCTCTGGGAATTCCAGGTGCACTATGACATACCCTTGATAGGGGTATTCATCCATGCTGAGGCCACACAGGCCAAGGCCAGTCAGTGGCTGTACAGGCAGGTGCCTAAGCATCTGTTGGTAGAATGACTGAAATATAATAGTCACTTGAGATCCAGTGTCAAGCACTGCTTTACACTCCACCCCTTCAATCCTCACCGTGACCTCTGCTCGAGGCCCTATCAGTCCTGCAGGGATCCCAGCTGGACAGTCTTTTCTGGGGGAATCTTCAAATCCTGCAGACCTGGGGGGTCCCCGTCCCCAGACCCTCTGGCAGCTACCGGATCTCTCCCAACTGATCCTCAGCTTTCCATACACTAAGGAGGGGTTTTCTTCATTACGGCACTTGGCAGCACTGTGAACACATCGGTAGCAGAAGAATTGACCTTTTCCCCTTCGCCTGGGGGGGATGGTGGCTCTAAGTGCGGGCTTCTCAATCGCCACAGTTTGAGGCTTCTTATTCCTGGAAGTCTTAACTCGGTCAACGGTACTTTGCAGCTCAGCTATCCGTTCCGTCAGGACCTGCATTTGTTGGGCAAGTTCCTCTCTGGTGCTCACCATCAGTACACTGGCCGTTTGCAGTGGTGTTGTGCTGCCTGGCTCCGATGTTTGGGCTTCCCAAAACTCACTGGCAGCCTGCCTTTCTTCCTCCTCTCGGACCTCTTTTATCAGCTGGGAGTAACTTGGGGGATGTTCCCGTCGTTCTCTTAGCTGGAGATGAAGTAGAATCGGGTTCTGATACTGAGTTCCTCTTACAACTTGAGCCAGTCTGGTCTGGTGGGTGTGCCTATGCAAATGACATCGGCCCCTGAAGTTCTTTTCCACAACTTGCCACACCTCACCACCAGATGTCAGGGTGGAGCTCATCCTGACACTGCTTACATCTCTAAGCCAAAAATTTTAAAAATGCTTTCTGAGAGGTTGAAAGTTTTGTCCTTGAAAGGCACCTGCTGCTCTCTGTCATAGGCACACAAGGAAGACTTGACAAATTATTGTATTTTATTTCTATTGTGGTAGCAATCAAAGATCCTAATAAGACTCAGGGCCCCAGTGTGCTAGGAGCTTTGCAAACAGGAAGATTTGGTCTCTTACATGCTTGCCATCTAAGTTGACAAGACAGACAAATAGTAACCATGTAAGCAAAATGTCAAAGGCATGTGGTTTTAAAATGTTTTTAAAACCATCTCTTTGTCTAAGGGCCAGGTGCCCCAGTCAATCAGCACATCAGTGCTGACTCAAAGTGCCCTTCTGCTCTGTGCCACAAAAATAGACTCAGTGCGAGTGTGCCTGTTAAATAATTCACAGAAGTCCAGTCAGCCATTAGTGGCAGATGGGCATTCCCTACAAATGTCAGTGGTGAATGGATGATCCCTTCTCAGCACCGCACACTCGTGATTCAACTTTATTTTTTCATACAAGCTAGGTATGAAAAACAGTATGCTGTCATCCTGTGTAGCTAATCCAGTCTTCAGAGAAACCCTTTGTCTCTGCCACTGAAAACAGGTGAGGAGCATACTAAAGTTCTCTTCCCTTACAGAGACACAGCAGTGCTATTTGTCTGTATGGGCTGTACTAATTGTCTGATTTTTGCCAGCCTATGTAACCTGCTTCTCAGATTCCCTCACAGAAGAGGGATTCTTATTGGATGAAAACAACGAGGAGTCCTTGTGGCACCTTGGAGACTAACAAATGTATTTGGGGATAAGCTTTCGTGGGCTAAACCCACTTCATCAGATGCATGGAGTGGAAAATACAGTAACAGGTATAAATACACATGAAAAGATGGGAGTTTGTTTTTGCTAATACAGACTAATACGCTAACACTCTGAAATTTTATTGGATGAAGACTGGCTTGCTTTCTTACTCGCTTCCTATATTTACTTTATTGTCCTTTAATTTGATAATAAAAATACCCAAGGTCTGAATTAGGTCAGTATTTCAGTTTGGCAGTATTTTCCCTAACACTGGCATTGATATGGTATGGAATTGGGTTTTCCAAGCCTTTTAGATCATTTTAATTATACAGTAGTCAGGTGAGGATTTTTTCTTTTCACAAATTAGTCTCTAGAGTTTTGATCCAATACCTGTTTAAGGTAATGGGAGTTTTCCTACTGACTTCAACAGGCACTCGTTCTGCCTGGTGTAAATGCAATCTCGGTTCCTCAGTTTCCATAAGTTCTCTGATATTTACAGCTAGAAATTAATTCAGAACTCTGGATGACAATCCAGTTGTAAGTAATTTTGTCTTTCTTTTACTAAGAAACTTTTTTTAAGTCTTCCCTGTACAACTTCTCCCCATGAACATAGCTTCAGCTGTGACAACTCTATTGATCCAAGTTCTCTGAGAATTTCCCATTGGACTGGCTTGTGCATGAATCACAAGTCATACATGTGTCAATCATTTCTGTGAACACAAAATCTCACGTTAATGTCTGCACAAGCTCAAGCATTTGCCATTTGTTCTGAACTCCTGCATTGCAGGTGAGTTCACTGAATCCTAGTGTTAATGTATGGCCAAATAACTGCCGATTCTGTGCACACTGATGGTCACTGGACTAAAGATGACCAAATCAGAGTTTGTCTCATTATTTTCTTGTATTCCCCTCATTATCTGTATTCATCTGTGGTCTCTTGTACTCATGTTGGAAGCTCTCTGGGGCAAGGACCATCTTTTAGTTCTGTGTTTATACAGGAACTAATACAACAAGTCTTAGTCCATGACTAGGGCTCCTAGGTGATACAGTAATACAAATGATGGCCCTCTCCACAACAGGCATTTCAGACAGTAAGGAAAGTTTCAGTGAGACAGCACACCTGTAAATGAAATGTGGAAACTGAAAGTAATAACAAAAAAGGGGGGAAAGGCCACTCCCATGTGAAGCTGATATCTTTAAGTGTAAAGGAGCAGCCCCAATACAAACGTTCAATTACAAAGCAACCAGAAGAAATAGGAAAGAGACAAACACAACAGACCTCATTTGCCAACTGGCTCTGTAAGTGATAAATGAGTTATGCCCTGAAGCCCCAGTTCAGAAAAGCACTGAAGCACAACTTCAATGCTTAACTTTAAGTATGAAAAATGATTTGTAGTATTTTGAGCCCCAGCAATGAGATCCCATGAACTCCCATGGAGTTAAAAACAAATGGTTCAATAGGGAGTGATGGCGGGGAGATATCTGGGCTCCCTGACTAACTGACCCTTCTTGTCCAAGCCCAGCACCAGAACCATCTGACAGCCTGTCTTGATTGCAGGGTGAGCTGCAGCATAGACCCCTTTTCATCCCTCTTGAGTGCACCCCTTAGTGATAGGCCTGGATTACTGCACCTCACTCTGAGTCCTGCCATTCTTAGAGAGGATGTCTGGGCTGCAGCCCCTGTTTACCAATCTTATTAAGATGACAGCCCCAACTGCATTTGGCACCTGCAAGCCCTTTCCCCCCACGGACCAGTGAATTGATTGAAGTGACTCAGAAACAGTGTCTTCAAAACAAAGCCTTGTTTATGGTTTCCCTCAAAGATTTCTGAAAAGATCACTGCCTTGCAAACTATTGGTGACTTGAACCCAGCAAGGAAAGAATATCCTTTTTATTCGAGTCTACTATTGCTAGAATCCTTATAGTTCTCTGACCTAAGTACTAATCTAAGTTGTAAATTGCTTACTTTTGTCTATTGGTCCTAATGTATACATGCTCAGATAGTATTATGCACTGTACTAGCAAAATGCCAATAAATAAATTAGAAAATAGTCAAACTTACATCCGGGAAATGAACAGCTACACAGTAAGACAACCATTCTAATGGAAATTCCTGAATAAAGGCTTAAAAATATATAATTCTTTAAGAATGCCTGACCAAACATACTTTGAACTGCATGTGTGTTAACAACCACATAACATATGCAGCCAGTGTGTGTTTAAAATAAAATAAAATAAAAAAACACTTATTTTGGTGGAGCATCTTTACTTAAAATGGAATCCAAAGAGCCTACAACATCAGAAACTCTACAGAGTTACTACTGGAAAGAGAAGAAGTTCAGGTTCTCTGAAAGCTTACAGTTAATACCGGGGCATAGATTTTTTTTTTTGCACTATGCTTCCATAATGTTGTTCAAATTTGGTAACAAAGCATGTTGTGATTGGTCTGATTAAGCTACCCCTTTATATCTTGACTTGTACACTGACTAGACATTGTCCAGCATTTTCCATTGGTATGCCTTTTTGATTAAAAGTGCAGTTTCCACAAAGTCAAAATTTTCCATGGGAAAATTTCAATATTACTGAAGTTTTCCAACTTTCCATTGGGAAAAATTAAATGAAATATTTCATTTTGCTTCAGTTCAACCCAAATGAATATATTTTGGTTTGCTGAACTGATTCAAAGCATTTAGTTTCAAGTCAGTTTAACATCAAATTGCATTTCCCTACAGAGAAGCATTGAATCATGGGAGTTGTAGTTTAGGTGCCTGATGCCCCCATTCTATCTTCTGGGCTAGGCTCCCTGGCCAGACTACAGGTCCCATGATGCAATATGGTATCACCTCCAACTGAGTCAAGTAGTTCATCATGGAACTCACATTGCTGTGGGTACATCATAGGAGATATAGTCCAGCCAAGAACCTGAACTACATAGGGAAATGTAGTTTAACATAAACTAACTTGGAATGAAGTATTTTGGGTCAGTTGAACAAATCAAAACAAACAAAAGGTGATTTGAGAGTATGCTGAACTGTTTCTGAATTGAGATTTTTCAGACTGTTTTGTTCCACGAAAGATTTCAACATTTCAATTTTTAATCCCAATTTGTGACAAAAGCCAATATTGAAATATCAGAAATTCCCACCAGGTAGAAAATCCATTTTTCCCCTCAGTTCTAATTCACAATAATAAAGGACAACTTACAACAGTGAGTTATCAAAGTAAGAAAAATATTACAACATCTTATAACCAATTCTGTAAAAAATATCAAGGCTGAGATTATATCAGAAATAGACACTCTTCATAATGGCAAATCACTGGCTCATACCTCACTAGGATTGGATAGAAAACTATTAGTCCTTTAGAGAGCAAAATGAACTGTGAAGAACTTCAGAGGGACCTAAAATAAGTAGGTGAGTGGGCAACATGATGGCAAATGAAATTCAATGTTGATAAATGCATACACTTTACAGGGTTCTAAATTAACTGTACCAACTCAGGAAAGGGATCTGGGTATCACTATAAATAATTCAGTAAACTTGCAGTCAAAAAGGCAAACAACATGTAAGGAGGATAATAAGGAACTGGGTGGTTGATAATACAAAGAATATAATAATGCTTTTATAGAAATCAATGGTACAGCCTCATCTGGAATATTAAGTGCAATACTGGTCACCTCATCTCAAAAAGAATATTGCAGAAATAGTGGGGGCTAAGAGAAAGGTGACAAGAATGATCAAAGACACAGAGAAACTCATATGAAGAGAGAGTGAAAATACTGAGAAGTTTTACCTTAGAAAGGAGATGAATAAGAGAGGAGATAATAAAAGTATATAAAATAGCCAACAGTCAAGAAAAGATAGATTGAGAGCTTCTCCCTGTCTAAGAACAAAGGGATATTCCATGAAATTAAAAGGTGGGAAATTCAAAACCACTAAAAGGAAATCCTTTTTCTCACATCATGTAATTAGACTGTGGTACTCACTGCCACCGGACATCATGGAGCCCAAGAACTTAGATTTAAAAAGAGCTCAAACGTCTATATGGCTGTTAGGACTATCAAGAGTTAGCCTAACTCATGATAACAAAAAATGTGGAAGGCTTTCTAAACCTCCTGCCATTAGAAACCAGGCAAATTGGTGGAAGTCAAATTACCACACATCTGTCTACATCTGTCTTACGCTCACCTTTCTCTGAAGCAACTTGTACTGGATTAGACGGACCTTAGGTCTGATCCAATAAAGCAATTCTTATGTTACTAGAGCCACTGCAGACATTTCAGAATTCCTTGAAACTGGAAATCTATCCAAATACAAATACAAGCTGCAAGATCACCATCATGCTGATCCTGCAGAGAGGAGAAGATTGAGAAGTTTGCAAATAATGTCTTCCAACATGCCTTTTGAAATTCAATATTAATGTTTTGGCCAAAGTACTTGCTAACTGATTATCCCTGATGCTTTATATATATATATATAAAATCCATATACCAGTTGGGAACCCTCTCAGGAACATCAACAAGCAGCAATAATACCTACCTCTTATAGAGCACTTTTCATCATTAGTTCTCAAAGTGCTTTACAGAGGAGGTCAGTATCATAAGACAGACGATATGTTCATAGTAGATGATCATCAACCAGAATTCTCTAAATTTAACAGACTTCTGTCGACTCTTGAGAGCTGCTTACTATGTCATTTGGCAATTTTTATTGCAAGTCTTAGAAAAGGTAGGCAGTTTATCTCCTGATTAAAGATGTTTTACAATTCACTAAACTGTTTTCATATTTACATAGCATACAATCAGAAAATCCTTTCCTTCATTGGGAGACTAGGAAGGGCTGTCTTCTGTCCCTGGGTTTTGCTGTTTTCATAAAGCCTCTAGTAACTGTGATGTGAAATTCACTATCTGCCTAATTTAGTTCCCACTGAAAGCAATGAAAAGTGCCCCGTTAACTTCAGTGGGAGTTGGATTAGGCCCTATTTCCAAAGTAAACTATTAAAGTTAATGGGTATGAACACTGGATGTAATCTACAAATAGTGCTACTTTACCATTTTAAAATAAGCCAGCTACTCAGTTTCTTTTGAAACCTTACAGAGGATTATCAGGATTTAAAATTGATATCAATAAATCTAAGACAATTTGCTTGGAACATTTAATTACATTTCACCTCCCACCAGATTTCCAGGCCAGCTGTTTATCTCAGGGCTTCAAATACGTCGGGATCCATCTTTTCCCCCTGAATTGTTCTCAATTAACTTTGCATGCCTACTTCAAGATCTTGGAACCAACAATCCTAGATGCATAATCTTCTGTTAATTTACGGGCAGACCTAACCTAATAATAATGTCCATCCTCCCTCCACATGCTGTATTTTTTACACATTCTTCCAGTACTGCTTCCAACATAGTATAAGAAGGAACTCAGAAAGATCTGTTGGAATGTGGTCTGGCAGGGAAAAAGCCTGGAACAGCTTGTTAAGATCACACAGAGCCAAAAGTAACAGTGAAATTAATCTACCTAACTGGAAATTCTACAACTGAGCAACATTATCTTGGGTGTGATATACATACACATGTACAGTCATATATATATAATACTGGCTCTTCCATGAAGGAATTCAAGAAAAAGACCTGGCAAAGCTTCAGTTGATCTTGTACATTTTGTTTACTATAATGATACTTTTCATCCCCCTATAATTCAGGGTAACCCACTAAAATGCTGTGCTTTGAAAAATATGGAATAAAATGGTTAGCTACGTTTTCCAGTGACATCACTAGCAACAATTCCTCAGAGTGAGATTGCTAGAATGTGGAATAGTCTTCTAAAGAAAGTGGTGGAACCTCATCACTTTTAAAAATTAAAATTATACTTGGTAAAGCACAAGAAAACATACTGCAGGGTGCTTCTGCGCTGACAGGGAGAGGGACTAGATTAGTGGCCTCAGAATCTGTTGAGAGAATTCTGGCCCTTGAAATGACCGTATTGCAAAGAAAATTTGTATCTAACTATGAACTGCAAATGTGTTCCCTGAACCAGGCCCTGTTACTTTTAGACTCAAGTGTTTGAATGATTACAGACAGGGAATGGGGGAACTACTTGCCAGGCTGTGGGAGTCTCAGGGAGGGTATTGGCTTTCTATGTGTTTTAGGGAGCAGCTAGTGAAGGATGAGTCCCCTTCCTTTTACAGGGCAGCGCTGGGGGGAAAGAAAAGATGAGAACCATCAGCTCCCTGATTCTCTACCACAGTGTAGGCTAGAGAAGCCATGGTGTTTCTTTAACTTGTGTCAGCTGGCTGTGATCCCCAAAGGGATAATATGCCAACTGAGTATAGCAAGAGTTAAACAAATTCCAGCTACTCTCCCTCCATCGTTCCAAGATGCCCCCTTTGTGAGGGCCTGCGGGGATAGAGGCATACAAGCTAGATATGCTAACTCTACGTCATGTCAGCGGAATCTCCAGTAGGGTGCTTGTGGGTGGTTTGCAGTCCCTTTGTTCTGCCTAAGCAACGTAAAGTGCCTGAAACAGGCAGATGCTCTGCCACAAAATGTTGATTGCAGCCCTTTGAAATAATACGTTTGGCCTTCAGTCTGGGAGGGTTGGACACCACTAGATTGGATAACCTAATAAGTCTTTTCCACCTGTATTTTATCTCATATTCATCTATAACTTTATATTTCTGTCCTTCCTTTGAAGCATCTCATAAATTCATAGACTTTAAGGGCAAAAGGGACCATCATGATCATCTAGTCTGACCTCCTGCACATTGCAGGCCACAGAACCTCACCCACTCACTCCTGTAATAGACCCATTACCTCTGGCTGAGTTACTCCTCAAATCATGATTTAAAGCCTTCAAGTTACAAAGAATCCACCATTTACTCTAGTTTAAACCTGCAAATGACCCATGCCCCATGCTGCAGAGGAAGGCGAAAAAACCCCAATCTGTCCAGAGGGAAAATTCCTTCCTGATCCCAAATATGGCAATCAGTTGGACGTGGGGCATTTCAGCAAGACCCACCAGCCAGACCCTGGGAAAGAATTTTGTGTGTAGTAACTCAGAGCCCTTCCCAGCTAGCGTCCTATCATCGGCCATTGGAGATATTTGCTGCTAACTGTTGCAGATCGGCTACATGCCATTGTAGGCAGTTTCAGCATACCATCTCCTTCATAAACTTATCAAGCTCAGTCTTGAAGCCCGTTAGCTTTTTGCCTCCAGTGCTCCCCTTGGAAGGCTGTTCCAGAACTTCACTCCTCTGATGGTTAGAAACCTTCATCTAATTTCAACCCTAAACTTGTCGATGGTCATTCTATATCCATTTGTTCTTGTGTTAACACTGGCACTTAACTTAAATAACTCCTCTCCCTCCTTGGTATTTATCCCATCTGTCAGAGACATCATACTGCACAAGAGGAATAGCTGGTCAGCTTCAGTATAACAGATCCTGTGAGCCTACATTCCTTCTAACGCAGTAGTTCTCAAACTTTTTTATATCGTA
Source organism: Eretmochelys imbricata (assembly GCF_965152235.1). Lineage (NCBI taxonomy): Eukaryota > Metazoa > Chordata > Testudines > Cheloniidae > Eretmochelys > Eretmochelys imbricata. Next base: position 125,976,539 of record NC_135572.1, read on the forward strand.
GACCACTTCCCCTCCAATGCCATTCACACATCTTACTTGCTTACACAAAAAAAGTAATATTAAAACTATCTTATGGCAAGCTCAAATAAATTTACTTTAAGCTGATGCAGGTAGCTGCTTGACTAAGTCCCCCCCAGTTAGCCTATGTGGTTTCTGTGTCCTTTTCATGGATCTTATACTTTACCAAATCTTCCCTATGTTCTGTACCTCAAGGAAAGATATGATTTTGAAACAGCAACACACAATTTAGAGAGGTTCTTGGTTCTTTCTGAAGTGAAGATGGTCAGAAGAGTCTCTAGAGAACACTACACTCTTAGGCAAGTAGCAGGGAGTGTACTGCTTGAAAACTAACACATGTCTCATTGTTGTGGAAAACATACTTGTGTGGACTACCTAGAAGTGTTCTGAGGGATTCTGGGGATCCACAAATGTTGTTTCTAGAGTAGCCTAGGAGACATGCACCATTTAGCTGTTGTGACTGATGATTACACTTATCGCGGTAAGAAAGCTAAATGATCTACAATCTACCTGTTTCTGTCTATGTGAGAAGGAGGAAAAAGATTAACATGGATAATGGGATATGCTGGGAATGCAGAGATTGTCAGCCATCCTTGTTTGGAGGGCACTAACATTTTACCCACCGAGGCCTTGACAACTATAATAGCCGATCCAAAATACCATTAAAATCCTAATTGCACATTACGATAGACCATGCACTTTTGACTCCAGAGTCTAATTTTTTGAAATCGTTTACCATATTTATGGCTAGAGAATGTCAGATGTGCTTTTTTGCAAAGATGCAGTTTCTTAACTGGTTTACTAACATGGTTTTGTTATTCCTACTTAGGGGATTTAGGGAAAACACAGTTCCTCACATAGTTACCATGAAGGCCTAATGTTCATAAATGCCAGGTTGTCAGTCTCATCAGGTCTAAGCAACCTAAATAGAAGGTGCTTTTTAATGCTACCCCAGAGTCAATTAAAATACAGTAATGCTGACATCTGCAGAATACAGAATGATCAAAGTAAAGAATGCCCATACAGCTTCTGACATAAAAACAGTGTGTTTGGCGGCAGAGTGACACAGTGTAACAGGTCAGGTAATTATGAGAAAATCTATGATGTATCTGTTGCAATTGCTTAGCTTCTTCCCATTATCAGAGCCATCAAACAGAACAGCGCTCTCACTTCTCCTGATGGATCGTAAAGCTAGTGACACCCTCGCTCTCCTGATACAGATGGCATCTCAGGAGCGGCTGAATTAATTTGACAGTAAATAGGTGATAGCAATTGCTGCTTCTCTTTTTTTAAATTATTATTATTTGTTTTAATTGCACCAGGACAGCTTTCAGCACTTCTGGGAATAGCTCAAGCCACTGCCATGATTAGCAATATACCTTCCTCTCCCATAAACCCCCTCCAATGCTCTGCTACTGTTTTTATTTACATGATAATTGCTCGATGGCAACAAAATTTTATTCCCCACCCCGGAACCCTCTGTCTGAACCATGTGCATTAATTATGATGATTAAGGATTTCTCTGATTTTTTTGCCTTGATGTGTTTATTAAATTAATGAAGGAATCTGACACACAGGTTTGTATGCTTAGGGTACAGTTATGCTAAATCCATGGATATATTTTAGATGGCTGCATATTTTCTGCCTCAGTAGCATTATAATTGGCTTAATGGATTTTCAGTTATGTGCATTGGCTTTTCCCGCTCTCTAAAGCAGACTAATTACAGCTTTTTACATTAAATTCTAATAGATTTCAATTTATCTTCTCTAAATTATCACAATAATTACAGTAATAAATTAGGCCTGTAGATGCCATTAATCTAAACAATCTGAAATGGGTATCATAGCAGCACAGCACGGACTGCTTCCTAAATGTGTATTCAGATGTATGCTTAATTGTACAACCATTGTGTGGGTGGGTCTGATTTCCCAACAAACTGCAAAACACAGAAGGTGGGATGGGGCCATCGGGGAAAGTCAGGAGAAGTGAAAAAAGATGAAATTGGAGGAAATACTGCAGAAAATTAACAGTGTCCAAATAATGATTTAATGATGCTTCCTACCAGCTCACAGATTCCTTTGCTAATCTTTGACCCCCTTGTCCTTCATACAGATGTGTTGTAAGGTGTTTTCTCTGCTTAGAAAAAGCCCTAACATCTCATTTTAACAATGTGGATAATGGTACCATTATACTTGAGAAGAGGAGAAGCACTTAGATAAGTACCCTAATTAGCATTACCCATCTTGGATATTCCACAGATGCAAACATTTGGGTGCATAGATTTTGTCTGACACCACACACACACCCATCCCCTATAGATGTATATACTTCTCTGGTTTCTCAAATCATGAAGGTTCATAGAGCCATGTATGGTATACTTGTGTGAAGGTTTGGCTGCTTCCACTATAAACTTTAACAGAACAGATGATTGCAAGTGTTCACAATATTAGACAGGTGATGTTTGTAAAAAGCCCAAATTTTCAAATTCCTGGTCTGCAGTTACATAAAGTATACTTAGAATACTAGTACTGTATATAGATTACATAGTATTTTAAAGCTTTACTGAACACAGAACATGAATATCTAATGTACAGTCTCAACTGAGTTTCCATACGCAGAGACACTTACTAGATTTCTCTTATGTTTCCTCTGGATGAAAAAAAAGTCACTGACTTCTTCTCCGGGTGACTGTATCATTTTTGCAAATTCAGGATCTTCTGCGAACTGGGAGGGCTTCAAATTGGTAACTCTTACAATAATGGCACATCCATTTGTGCTGCCTTACAATGGAATTCCTCTGGAAGGCTACATGACCTCTCCATTAATATAAAATGAGCTCCTTGTGATACTTTAATGAATATGCAGAGTCCCCTCAGTGACATGAGTAACATTTGAAATCTTTATGCAATTTGAATGGGCATTCACCTAACCTAATCCTCAGAGCAGTTTCATTCATAGTCATATTTCCTGTAATCTGCTTACAAGGTTATGATTTTCTAACTGTTTCAAATTTACCACTTAACTCCAAACAAAGACATGGCAGCATGCCAAGACAAATGATCCCCACAGTGCATGTGTTAGATTTGCTGTAAGCGTGCTGTTGTGTAGATACTACTTCCTGTGTGGAATACTGCAGCATTAGAGCAACCTCTGTCCTTTGTCTTGCGTTAGTGTAAAATTTTAATCTCTTAATGCTTCTTCCTAGAATTAATTTATATAGCATATCTCATGGTTAAAGCTCAGGACTGGGACTTGGGAGGTCTGCAACCTATTCTTGTCTCGTCCACAGACTCACCGTGGCCAGATCCACAAAGGGATTTAGGTGCATAAAGCCCAGATTTAGGCACCTAAATCCCAGTTTTAGGCACAACTGTGATCCACAAAACCACCACTCAGCTGCTGCCTAACCCTGTAGGTGCCCATCTGAGGCTTTGTGGATGCTAGTGACTTTTCAAGGCACCTAAAAGTTAGAAGTTGCAATGCTAAGCATTTCAATATGCCTAAGTCCCTTTGTGGATCCAGGCCTGTGTGAATTGCCCTGTGTCTCAGCTTCCTGAAGTTTACTACCTCATAGGCGTGTTATGAAGCTTAATTAATATTAATATATTGAAAAAAACATTTGCCATCTTTGATTGCTGGGTGACAGAGAAACACAAAGCATTCTGATGTTAATATTAGCTATGATTGTTAGTAAATGCACTTTTTCATTGTGATATTTGCATCTCTACAATATTTGCATTTAGAAAAGGTACTACGGCAAATAGTCAGCACAATGGCAAGAAATTATGGCAGCATGCTCAGGACATATTGATGCATTGTTGTTTGGGGGGAAAAAATGTCCACCATAAATGATGTAGCCCTAAGATTATTTGGGAGACAGTGTTCAACAATCTCACAGTAGGTTAACACTTCTTGGGAAAAACAAATGAACAATCAAGTGTATGCCTCAAATTTAGGGCCATTGTTAATCAAAGTTTAGGAGACTTTGGATCAGGTCCTTTGAGAGGTGGCAGAAGAACCTGCAAAGGTTACTTGGTTCTTGCATCTGGCACAGGGCTTGAAAGCCTTCTCAAACTGTTCCTCCTCTCATTTCCACACCCCAACACACAGCGAAAAAGAAACATCATGAAGAGGGTTTTCTAGTCTACAGCATAGTATGTTACTTGGAATGTGTCACCCATTTTCTCCATTAGCCATTTTACATAGTAAATAAGTACTTATTAATAAATGTGTGACTAACAGGATCACAGAAAATGTGTGACTACGGAAAACCAGGTTTCAGAAGGGTAGCTGTGTTAGTCTGTATCACTTAGTCCTTTCCCTGTTCTTACCTGCTGTTCTCTGCTTCCTGGGAATGTATTCTACTTACAGACTGGGACTAGGACTGTTTAGCTTGAAAAAGAGATGAATAAGGGGGGATATGATAGAGATCTATAAAATCATGACTAGTGTGGAGAAAGTGAATAAGGAAATGTTTTTTTTTCCCCACAACACAAGAACCAGTGGTCACCCAATGAAATTAATAGGCAGCAAGTTTAAAACAAATATAAGGAATTACTTCTTCACACAACATGAGAACGTAAGAACGGCCATATTGGGTCAGACCAATGGTCCATCTAGCCCAGTCTCCTGTCTTCCTACAGTGGCCAATGCCAAATGCTTCAGAGGGAATGAACAGAACATGGAATCATTGATTGTTCCATCTTCTGTCATCCACTCCCAGCTTCTGGCAGTCCGAGTTTAGGAACATCCAGAGCATGGGGTTGCATTCCTTATCATCTTTGTTAATAGCCATTGATTGACCTATCCTCCCTGAACTTATCTAATTCTTTTCTGAAACCTGTTAGAGTTTTGGCCTTCACAACATCCTCTAGCAATGAGTTCCACAGGTTGACTGTTGTGTGAAGAAGTACTTCCTTTTGTTTGTTCTAAACCTGCTGCCTATTAATTTCATTGCGTGATCCCTAGTTCTTGTGATATGTGAAGGAGTAAATAACACTTCCTTATTCACTTTCTCCTCACCATTCATGATTTTATAGACTTCTATTATATTCCTGCTTAGTCTTCTCTTTACCACACACAGTCAACCTGTGGAACTTATTGCCAGGCGATGTTGTGAAGGCCAAAAGTATAACTGGATTCAAAAAAGAATTAGATAAGTTTATGGAGGGTAGGTCCATCAATGGCTATTAGTCAAAATGGTCAGCGACATAACTCCATGTTTTGGGTGTCCCTAAACCTCTAACTGCCAGGAGGTGGGACTGGAGGACAAGGGATGGATCACTCAATAATTGCCCTGTTGTGTTTATTCCCTCTGAAGCATCTGGCACTGTCCACTCTCGAAAGACAAGATACTGGGCTAGATGGAGAATTGGTTTGACCAGTATAGCCATTCTTATTTTTTTTTATGTTCTTACATGTAGATAATATCCACCTAAATAATTCCTCAGATGAATAATGGAATTTACTGCTCTCTACAAGGTCTAAAAAATGTACCATATAATAGCAGAACAAGAGGGGGAAATTTAAGCATTTTCTAAATAATTAAGTGTGATGATAATACATAGCTGGGTTTTTTTTCTTCTCAGTCCTAAATTTGCATTAGCCATCCTTCATTTATGTGGTGACATTTTCAGATTGTTTATAGCCAATGGACAGCACGATGAAAGGCATAAGTGAAATAAGAGGGGGAAAATTGCATAATTAACTTTCTAAATTAATTCATGACCCAGTTTAAGAGGACAAGGAGTGGGTTAGTAATTAATTAAGGTGGGAAACCCTGTGGGCCTGTGAGATTTGGAGAGTTTTAACTTACCAGCCAGGTTAAAAGGCTTTCTAAGAGTATACTCAGCCCTTACTGAATCTGGAACATAACTGATAATCAAAGGGTGGGGGGGGGAGAGAAACATTGTAAATGGATTTCAGGAAAAAAATCTCAAAAGAAGAAATGTAATTAGGAGAAGCCCTAATGAATGCTTCCTCAGAATGCTAGAAAGGATAAACAATAAGGGCCAGATCCTCAGCTGTTGTAAATCCATACAGCTCTGTGCACTTCAATGAAGGTATGCTGGTAAACACAGGCGATGGGTCTGGGCCTGAATATTTAAAATAATATTACTTAGGCCCTAGAACTTCATAAAAATCAAATGATTATTAATTATTATTATTGTAATAATAAAGTTATATAAATATATTTTTCCACTCTATAGAAACACTCTAATTGCGAAAAATAAGAATTACATTACCCATGTAGATATGAATAGACATGGCTCATATTTCAGTCTCCAGAAAATCACTTGATGATGTTCACATGGAGCTCCCAGCATTCCTTGTGTGCATGCTAGCTTAAAGCAGCATATGGAATGTGCTTGTCTATATCTGAGTCCTTCTTAAAGACCCATTTCAGCTACAGTAGGTACTCAGAGACTATAGAGAGGCGTGCAGTGTAAAAACCCAAGAGAACAGAATAAAATAGACTTATTGACTTGTTTAAACAAAAATCTCAGCTTATTGTTCCCTTTCTTCTAGCCTCAGCCGATTTGTTTCTCTGTCCTTAGACTGTCAAATCGTGATGGTTAGGAACCATTTCTTCATGAATATCTGGAAAATCCCTAGCACATTGTGGGCACCACCATAAACAAACATAAACAATCACCCTCATCATATGAATTTGTGAAATAGAATGTGGTTACTTCTCACTGGCAATATTGTGTTTGAAGTGAAGCACATGGCTCACTGTTTTATTTAGTCAGTTCCACATTTGGATCGTCTGCTGCTAGACATCAAGATTAATACATTTCAGCTGACTTTTAATGCCACCTTCTTTTTGCAGCTGGTATTGGCTCTGTGTCTCTGCCTCTCCAGCGTTTGGCAGAGTCTCAATCAGAGTTCAAACACAGTCACATTGGCTGTAATTATGCAGACAATCTTTACCTTTTCCCAGTTGCCCTCCTTGGAATATCAAAGATTAAAAAAAAAAAAGTCAGAAGAAAGGAAGTGAAAGTGGTACTACAAACTGTTAGAAAATTAAGGGAAAAATGAAAATTCTGATCACTGGAGACAGGCTTCTGCTAATGGAATTTGGGTCTTTTTTTTTTTTTTCTTTTTTTTTTAAAGCCACACTAGCTGCGTTCTATTAATGTTCCCTTCGGCAAGTAGCAATCTTCATTGCTTTATGCTTCTTTTTTTCTTTATCATACTGCAGCATTTTGGTGTTAGAATTTTAAAATTAAATCTTCTTATTGTGCAGGCAAGATGTCCAGTTTTATTCTATCAAATGCCACAGAAACAAAGGGTACAATCCATTTTTCCTGATAGAAGCCAACAGTTCGTAAGAGGTTTGAGATGAGTGTGAGGATACAATTTGCCTAGAGAGTGCCTGAGGATCAAGACAACCTGACTTTCCACGGAATGAGTCTGTCAGCTGGCATCTTGCAGTAATTGCTTCCCATGGCAGGACCTTACCAGCCGAGGGAGGACTGCTCTCGTCAACCCAAGAATCAATTTCTACAGGAGCAGAATGATAATTGTTTGCTAAGGCTTGGGGAACTTGTTGCCAAGTCTGAAATGGGGGCTGGAGCTATGATTGGCACTCATTAACCTGGGATTTGGGTTTGATCATTTACCTTATTCAAAAGAAGGGTGGGGGGAAGCTCTTTTGTTTGGAGGAAACAAATGAGATCAACTACCGAATGGGAATCTGGATATCAAGCCTGAAACCAAATAGCTAGCTTTATTCACTCAAATGGGACCAAATAGCATGCAATGTGAGGTGAGCTGAATGTTTTCCTTCAAGTATAAATAAATATCTCTTTGGAATTTTGTTCTGAAATATAGTAGGGCTTGTTTGTTTTTTTCATTATGGTAACTAGATCATCACACTGATGCCCTGAAGTTGTATCGCTTGGCTACATGAACAAAGAAAGAACTAAAAAGACACATCACAAATACAGAAGACTAATTTTAGGCTGCCATACACAAAAAACAAGCTTTAACTTTCATATACCTTTATTATCTACACTTGTAAATCCAGTCCACTACTTCAAATATTTACTATGTCTGAGCACGGTCATCTACAATCATATCATCTGCCAATGCTGAACACAGTTTGTCCTGGTCTAACTAACCCCCAAACTGTGTTAGGTCCAGGATCAGTCAACATGATTGTTAACAATCCTGTTCAGACATGATAACAGTTTGTGGTGCAGATCAGGCACGGGAGGGAGATTTTATGGTAACAAACTCTCTGGCTTTGACCTTAATATTATTTTCCGATTTTCTGGTAGAATGCTACACTACTTTTTGATGCCTATAGGCTGACACAACACGTTTTAGTTCTAGATTAGAAAAATTTGACATAAATCTTTCTAACAGCTTTAAAGCGGGAGGAGGGCTGGTTATGTGGTTAGGACACAGATGTGTGCATTAGGAGATGAGGGTTCAATTCCCTGCTCTGCAAAATTCTTGTGTGACCTCAAGCAAATCATACAGGGCTAGACTTTCAAAGGTATTTAGGCACCTAGTGGGATTTTCAAAAGCACCCAAGAAATGTAGGTGCCTAAGTCCCATTTTCAACAACATTTTAAAAAGTGTTAATTACTCAGTTTTGTGCAGCTGAAGTCATCTGCATGGGGAATTTGAGCCTGTGGAAATGTGTCCATTCAGACCTAACAGTGAAGTCATATAGCACACTGCATATGACTTAAAAGGATGGAACTAACCACACTATTTTGTGTCTGTTGCAACTTAAAAACATATGCCCCCTATTTCATGACTCCAATTTCACTGAAACTCTGTTCCTATTACTCTTATATTCATATGAACTCTTGACCTAACCTCCAACATTATGTTGTGACCGTGGAAATGTACCAACTTCGTAATTCTCTTGCTCATGGTTTGATCAAAACTTTTCATTTGCATTGTTTGCATGTGCAGTATTGCTCAACTTTCCATCTACATTTCATATACATTTAAAATACAGTAATCAGAGCTGTCTGAATTGGCCTGCTTGAACCAAGAAAGTTATTTGTGATCAGCCTTGGTGCAATTTCAAACCCACAAACCACTCATGATTTGCTCTAGGTTTTTTTCCAGTCCACAAAATTGACTGCACTGCACCACACCTTAAGCAGAAGGGATGTTGTCTGGGCTTGCAGGAAGAAGAGTAGCAGTGAGGAAGGCTTGAAAAGTGGCAAGTCCAGATCTGAGAAGCCCTTTCTCTACACAGCAGGTGAAGCAGCACTCAACCTCCCTTCCCTTGAGGTGGCAAGTATCAGGTTTGGGCAGGATCTGCTGTGGGCATCATGCTAGCTGCTCCTTTTAAAGGGAGCTGGGAAGGAATTTTTCCCTCACCACCAGATTGGCATCGTTGGAGTGGGGTTTTTTCACCTTCCTCACAGCGGGTTCAGGGAGGGCTTGTTATGGTGAGGAGGAAAGGGGGTTAGGATGTATGTTTCGACTCATTATGTGAGTGTGGGGCAGATGTCCAGTGCAGGTACTCCATAGGGAAGGCCTCCAGTGATCGGATAACGTCTTGATAAAGGACTTTAAAATGAGGGGTTCGTTAAAAGAACAGAATGGGGGGGAGGTTTCGGGCTCCTATGACTGATACAGGAGAGAGCTAACTCCCTTTTCTTCTAGCGCACCTTAACCCTCCTATGTGGGGCGGGGGTGGATGATAAGGTCCAGCCATGGGGTTGGCTGGGAGACCTGGATGGAAAATGAAGGGGGACTGGAAGAAGACCCTAGGTAGTTATTGATTAAACATGGGATTGCCTGCACTGTACACTTGTATCTGCTGGGTAGTCCCAAACATCTAATAATAAAGTTGCGCCCTGATAAATGCACATCAAGTGTCTCCTGTCCTTCTTTTGATAAAGCCGGATACTTATGTAGTAGCTTTTTGAGAGATTTTTTTTTTCGATATTAGGATAGTTTTTAACTTTATCAGGTTGCGATTCATGATGAATTTTGAGTTCAAACCTGATTCATTGAGATAAATCACATGATGGAAGTCCTGTATTTCCTCTTCTAAACATTCTATTGTTGCATCAGAACTGCATCTTAGTCCCAATTCCAGTGATGCAGTAAGTTAGCATGAATGGACATGAAGTCACTGAGCCTAAGCCTTGCCTATGGGCTTAATAAGCTTCAACCATGAAAACCAGCTTTGTTAGAATGGTTAACCTTTTGGAGTGTCACATCCAGCAAATCCATTTAAATGAATCTCACACCAAAAACAGCATAACCCCCTTCCTAGCCGGTCCTGGAAAGAGTCACAAATCTTAAACCAAACATTCATATTCTTTAAGGAAGAAAGCTTTCAGTCTAAATCATACTGTCTGTCTCTCAATACATGGACAACCAAATGATGCAATGATTTTTAAACAAACAATACTTTCTTATGTATTTACTCATATGTCATTTTCTACTCCCTCTTGTTAGATCAATATGCTACTTCACAAGGGATACTGAAGATGAATGACTGTTGTTCCTTTCTGTGGCAAGAAAGACACACACTTGAATTCTTCTCAACATACATTCAATGCTTCAGATAGTTTATATTAAACAATTAATGCAAAGTTTCCTTTCAATTTGAGAGATGTATTTGATACTTAGTGCACTAGACCCAACATTTTCAGACTTGGATCCTTGGTACCTAAAATGATATATAGGTGCCTAAATGATTATCTTCCAAGGCATTATGCACCTGCAGCTTCTACTGAAGTCCAATGCCTAAGCAGGGATCCAGGCACCTAAATGTAGGGTCTAGACCCACAAAGAGATTTAGGAACCTAAATCCTCAAATAATTTCATGACTTTAGGGGCTTAAGTTCACAATTTAGATCCTCAAAACCACCACTCAGCTGTTGCCTACCCTGCAGTTGCCTGAATTCCTTAGACAACTAAGTTTACAGTCACCATGGCACCTGAAAATCTGCCAGTGAGCATGCATACAGCCACCTAAATCCTGACCCCATCTCTTGTCAAAGCCCCAGTGAGCTCCTTAAACTAGGCATTCTCCTGCCTATCTCACCTGCAGTTCCCAATCCAGGAGGCATTCTCAGTGGCTGACTAATGGACCCCTGGACAAAACACAGGAGGAGTAGGAGGAGGTGGTTCTATTTATACAATTGTAAAGAAAGAAAATGGTCTCATGGAAAGCAAACTTCTGCCAGCTGAAAAAATGTTTAACCCCAGAAAATGAGTGCTAGCTTACTCCTTGTGGACAAGAGTGTGCAGGGCAGGAGGAAAGGGTATATGGATGTATATCATCCTTCACTGCAGCCAGTGACATGGATCAACTTCTGTAGGATATCACTATGACCACACTCCCCTGAGCTACAGGAGACACTGTATGTACACTAGCATGACATACGGGTTAAAGTCACAATTTAGCCTCAAATTAACGGCACATAGGGCAACATTTTTAAATTTGGGAACCTCCCTACTTAGCATGCTGGCTTTTGTGAATCCCATTCTTGGGTCTAACTCTCCTCATGCATTGTATGCATAACTGGGTGCATAACTCAGGGCTGTGGATCTCCCTAAGTGGACGGGCACCTGAAGTTAGGCACTGCAATACTGATTCTAAAGTGCCCTTTGTGAACCAAACCAAATAATTATGCAAGAGCTTATTTATGTTTCCAATTTTTGCATATGTGACTATGGATAGTTACCCTAGTTGAATTACCTGCCCTAGCTAATTTCTGTCTCAGTTGTCATTCTCACTGATACCTATCCCCATTGGTATAAGCCATCAGCAGGGTAATATTGTAAGAAAGACTGTAAAATAAAATAACATAGGAAGGACCAGGCATATAATTATTTGTAAATGGTGATGGTCATCAAGAAGTTTCTGGATAAAAAACAATCTCCGGAGTTTCCGCTTTCAGGCTGCTTACTATCAATTAGATTCTGCTCCTGTTATTTAAATTGAACAGTACTTTAATCTTGAGTACTCTTGTTCAGAGCAAAGTACTACTTATTCTGAGTAACGGGAACAGAATCAGGTCCTGCGTGACTAATTGCATTCACATAACAAACATGCTGGTAGCTATGGAGTAATACTATATGTACCCACTTCCTCCCCTCTCCCGTCATTTGCACAGGGCCTCTGGCTCTGTGACATCTACCCAGCCTGCACCTGGCCCACCCACAACATCACCTCTAGGCCAGCCTACGTTTGCCACACAGAGGGGTGCCAGCTCTTCTGCAAGGCTACTATATCAGTGTTTCCCCAACCCTAGGTATAAGTGGTGCAGAACCCTGCACCTCTTGGCCTTCCACATTGGGGTGAAATTCACCCACCGTGCGTTCCCCAGGATTAGTCCGAAAAAATGTTATATTTCATTTTTAAAAAAAAAAAAAGTCAGACACTTTGGATACAAAGAATGTGAAGAGTATTTAAATGTTTGTGAAAGGTTTATTCCAGTCTATTTCACTGGAAGGCTGCCAGAGGCAGCTTGGAGCCTGTAGGGGGAAAGTGTTTATTGTGGTCAGTGTGGTAATATCAGAGGCAGCAGAAGCAGACCAGGATGGAGCTGCAGCAGAAACAACTTGATTGTAGAAAGTGCAAAAGTCAAAATAATCAGCCTGTGAGAAGTCCAGAGTGAGACGGATACAGTCGGTCTTTGGAAAAACTGGGAGCTAATTTAATGAGCTTGGTAGCTGTGAAACAATTTAGCTGTGGCATGGCCTTTGCACCAGAAACATATAAAGAGGACACGGTGCCCCATCCAAGCACCAAAATAGAGGCTTAAAACTCTGACCTCTCTGTCTCCTCTTCTTATATCAAACCTGCATACTGTGGCAAACCTGTGCCCTCTTCATACAAACCATACGTGCCCCACGAAATGATCTTAATGCTGTTTTTCTGCCTCCTTGTAATTTCTTATTTTTTGTCGTATTTTCCTCTTTCACAGTGGAAAAAAAAAGGTTAGATTGGAAAACTTCAATTAAGCCTTTAAAAGACCATCTGCTGAATGCTGACTGGGGTTTCATGTAAACAAAATGCCTGTGCTGGTTACAAACAAATGATCTTATCTATTGTATTGTGTTACAAATTAAAATTAGATTAAGCCACCTACATGGTACCTCCGTTGAATCTTAAATTTCTTATGGAAACTGAATGTTTGCTGCAAGTATTCATTCGGCCTGATGAGAGCCTCATTATTTTTGTACCAGCAGTACACACTGGGTATAGCATAATCAAAGCCTGGGGGTACGTATTAATTATCCTTTTGAATAGTGATGAAATTTTAAAAAGATCTCCTTTAGGCTCACATCATCAGCAGATGAAACAAAGCTTTACACAGCTTGTGAGCAGTGGCTCACATGTGTTTTTACATCTGTTCAGGATATTTCAATTTGAAGCGCAACAAGCCAAGTCTGGGAGAAAAAAAAATCTGCAACAACAAACAGGCCACACCCCTTCCCATCTAAAAGGGGGAGGGGGAAGGGGGGGCGAATTAACTTGTTAAAAATGCACTACTCCAATGTTTTGTTTTAGGATTATTTAAAAGAGGGATTTAACATTTAGAGTCTCTCATGTCATCTACGTGCCAGGGCTGATTAACTGGTCACCTGTTATTGTTCTTTGACTGTTGTTGCATCTAGCAAGATTCCAGTTCCGTGCTATTAGCACTAGATGTGATCATGCTGGCTCACTGCTGTTTTCTTCTTTATTATACATCACATTAGAATTAAAGGGAAAGGAAGCTTAGCTCTTCTGAATTTGTGCAGATCAGTATTTTTCCAGCTTACAACAGGAATAAACAAATGATTGGGAGAGAGCGGAGCCCCTTTGTCAATAGACTTTTATTGTCCTCTCTGAATTATGTTACAATTACATGGTAATTGCTTTGAATGAATATGAATGCATCGGATACAAAATATTTCATCTGGGCAATGTGGAAGCCGTGAGTGACACAGAGCAACAAAATGCATGATTTAACTCCTACTGCTGTGATGGGGAAAAAATATAACTGTTCACTAAGGATGGGGATGAGTCAGCCTTATCATTGAATTTCCTGTTTGTTTTGAGTTTGTGATACAATCGTAGGGCCAAATTCTGCAATGGTAATGGAGACAAGTCCCACTGAAGGGAGCTTTGCCTCTATAAGGACTGCAGGATCAAACTGATAAAATTTCCAAGTAAATGTACATTTTTTTTCATTCCATTTCTTTCTCTCTCTTTATCACTTGAGAAAGGTGTAAATACAATTAGAGCAAAATTTAAATGAGGAATAAGTGGGTAGCACTCCACTAGAATCAATGGAGTTGCATCTGCTTGCACTAGGTCTGAATTTGGATCATAATATTTATCTATGATGTTAAAAGGTTCATTTACTTTTGGACAATACATAGGGCCAAATTCTACTCTTGCGTACACATGCACAGTTCTCAACAGAAGTCTCATGATTCTTTCCATGGAATTAACACTATAAGTTAATTTTTACCCATTGACTTGAATAAAGGCTGTACATGTATACATGAAGGTAAAATTTGCCTTAAAGACTGGAAAGAATATCTTTGAGCTCTTACGATATCAAAAGTATGTTAGTCGTTTTTAAAAGGTGCACAGCAACACATAAATCACCAGGAGCCAGTAAATACATTATTTGAAATGCATAGTTCTTCAGTATGTTGGAATGTTTTGAAGCTGTGTAACATTTATAGATTTTTTTAAAGGCACATATAAGTCACCTGGTGGGCAAAAAGAAACCATTGCACTCAGGAGGGTAAAAATATGTATAGCCATGATGCAAACAAAAAGCATCTTATTAATAACTCAGTGGACCATTTCAATCCATCATGCTAATCTCTGTTAGTGTATATGATAAAATGAGCAGGACTAATGGAATCATTTGATTGGAATCGGAACCTCGTTCCCAGCTGTTGAAACGCTGTCCCCTAAACTTAGGGCAAGGTCCTTTGGTGTGTGCATGGAGCTCTTGTTACAAGGAGTGGAAGCCTCACAAGCATCTGAGGACAGAATTTTGTTCACAGATTGAAATCTCAGGGCTTTCTCCTGCTCCCATTGGTGTCACTGGTTGTTTTGCCTGAGTAAGGACTGAAGAGAGCAAGCCCATATTTAGTTATGGTGTATTTTTCATGCAAAGAATGAATGCCGCTATTATTAAACATTAACAATGCTAATAAGTGGAATAACATACTCCAGATTGTGTGGCTGTAGTGAGAGAACAGCTGTTGGTGTTTTTGCCTAGGCACTGCAAGTCCTATCATTTACTATTCTTCACAAGGTCCATAGCATGGGCCATACAAATATAAATAAGAATACATGCTTACAAACGTGATTAAAAATAGTTACAACATATGGATAGTAGCCAATCTGCAACCATGAATAAAAGCTAAACTATTTTTTAAAAATGTAGCACGGATTATATAGAGACTGTAGAATTTGAATAATGAAACTTTTTCTGAGTTAGAAATGACAGTGTTAAAAACTGCTTTCCTGTAAAATAAAGTGACCAAAAGTTAGTTTGGGTTTTTTTCTCATATTTATGAAATAGTGCTTGCAGGCTGACACTTTGCATGCCAAGTTTCAGCCTAAAGCGAATTTTAACAGCTGACTTATAAACCCCTAAAAATAGGGTTTTGTAATAGAAGTGCTGACACAACTTTATCTATCACAGTGAGAGTGGCACAGCTATAATTAAAAGCACATCATGTACTTTGTCTTTGACTAACATAAATAGCAACCAGGATAGCTTGCAAGACAGTTTCTTCATGTTACACTGACTGCAGGACAAGGATAAGCTAATTTTTATTTATGCCCATTGCTGTGAATTATTAAAAGTTAGTGTGTCCATTAATTTCTCCACATACTTCTTTGCACACACCCCTAAAAATCATTATAAAGTGGTGGACACAATCCAGCAATTGGAATAGACCATGACTCTATTTTAGCACAATACTGAGGCAGAACAGGGTTTGTTTACCTATCTGAATCATAAATTAGAGGTCTGGTTGGCTCCAATTGCAATAAAAAAGTAATGCCCAGCGACTAGTCAAAGTCTTTGGAGTAAAGAAGCCATCGAAGTGCAGAGCACTGTTGTTGTTGTTATTTTGCAGTGACAATTATTTTTTAATTATCCTTTACTCGATAAGTGCTGTGTAATTAAACTAAATTGACCAATTTTGATTTCCCAACGTTTCTTATTTCTTATTTCTCCTTCCCTCCCCCTCTTCCCCCCCCCCCATCTACTATGCTTATATGTCCCTAGCCTCTTCCCTGTGAGTTCACTTCTCCCTTCCTCTATCTCACTTTGCAGGCCTCTCCCCATTTGTCTACTTCCCCCTTAGCGCTTCCAATATTTATCAGGGTTTGATCCTGTATTCCTTGCACATCTAAAATTCCCAGTGAAATCACTGAGCATTTTGGGTATTCAGTGGAAGCAGCATCAGGCTTTTTGCACCTGTCTCTAGTCCCCCTTTTCTGGGAGGCTTTGCAGGTATAAATTAGGTAGTAAAACAAATGTAAAATCTAAGGCCCTCATTCTGGAAACATTACACACATTAATAGCTTTACATGAGTTACTATTCACTTGCATAAGTGTTTGCAGGATCGGGCCTTATGTTATAAACTACTTTTGATTCAACTATTTAGCAGAGACACAGTGGAGATTGTGCCTGTCCCTGACATGAAAGTACCTCTGTGAGCCACTGGTAGGCACTGCCATTTTCCAAAAGCAAAAAAGACAATTTTTCCAGGAAAGAACATGCTCTCAACAGAACATACCCAAGCTGGATAGGAGGGGGAAGATCCTCAGCTGGTGTTAGCTGTCACAGCTCCATTAATCTGCCCCAAGGATTTTTGGAGAAGGATTTAAGAGAGGGAAATGGGAGGAGCAGGAAGAAAGGGCCACTTCCTAACCAGGATACAATAAAAGGTGGAAAATAGATAATAAAGAAAAAATAAAATAGATAATCAAAGACAGTCAAATATTTTTGGATGAAAAACACCCTTTTTCTAAATGAAATATTTTGTGGAAAACATTGTTTCTTTCAAAATGTCCTGTGTTGTTGGGTTTTTTTAATGAAAAACAAACAAAAAATGAAAATTATGGGAGGGTTCAAAATCAAAACCCAAATATTTTTCAGTTCATGCTAAAAAAAGTTCATTTGTTTTGTTATTAAACAGGAAAATGTCCATTTAAAAAATGAAAATGTTTCATTTCTTTTGAAATTTTTCATTGGAAAAAATTTACCAATCCACTCTAGTGGAAAATAAATATAAAAAAAAAAATTAATTGACAGAGGTGTGTTTTTCTTGCTTATACTTTAATTTGTCTACAGATCCTTTTGGGATTTTTTTAGTGGCATGATTCTTTTCTTTTATTCCTAATAATATTTTACAGAGGTCTACAGGATAATGCTAAAAATACAATTTATGCTGGGACATCTCTTTTCAGGTGGCTTTGGCGCCTGGATTTCAGCCTCATGCCTAACACAACCCACCCGAGGCACAGCAATACCTCAGCATAACACAAACTTGGTCATGTCTTATTGCTTAAATAACACAATAAGGAAATTAAAAGGCTTGCTGGATCTGATTTTCATTGTTATGGCATATGAAGCCCCAAAGAATTTTTTTTTTTTTAGTACCTATGGCTGAAAAAAAAATCCTCTGACACAACTTCTTTTGATATTATTACAAAATACTTACCCTTGTCCATCTTCACAGATCTCAGATCATGCAGCCGTATAAGCACTTTCATATTTGCAGTAATGTGATACAGCAATAGTGTGCCATTTATCAGTTCTAAGGCTGGATCAGTGTAAGTTTAATGCCCTCTACTGGGAGAATCAATAGGTTAAGTGATTTGTCTTCAGATCTCTAATGACTAGTGTTGGAGCCTTAGAGATGTGGCAATTGCAGACTTAAAAATAAAAAAGCATTACTTATTTCACCTATGTAGTCCTTTCACCAAAATATAATGGGGGTTGGAAAGCGAACAAGGCTCTAATTAATACCAAAATTCTTTCATGAAACTTCAGTGCCAGTAGCAACAAGAAAAGAATAAAGAGCACAGGATGCATGCTGGTTTAATGCAAAAGCATTCAGAAAAGTGATTAAGACATATTGCTCATGGGCAGAATCCTGGCCCTGTCTGGAGCCCCACTGCCCTTAGTGGGGGTCTGCATGACTGCAGGAGTCCAGACATACACAACAAGTGGCAACATTGGGATGTTATTGTGCAAGTACTTCTGGAGATTTGTATGGTATCGATACTCGTTGACTGAATATAATACTTCTGTCTGATTCCTTGGAAAAAAGTTGGGTGCGTTAGGAGTTTGCCTAGTAAATGCAGCTGTAGAAATGTGCAAACAACCAATTTTTCAGATTGATGACAGAATCCAATAATCACGAAAAAAATTAAATTCAGGCCATTCTGAAATTAATTTTTTTTTCAAATTTCGGCGAACTAAAGAGCTCAAATCTTTTTTGTTTCAGGTTGAATGAAATGCTTTGTTGGACCCAAAGTAAAATGTTTTGGTTTTGAGGGATTTTTCTGTTTTCTTTAAATAACATGGAATTTAAAAAATTGACATTTGAAATGTAAAGTTGTTTAGAATAAGAAAAAATGTAAAAACTTGATTTTGAAAATGTCGGAACAAAACATTTCAGATTATATTTTTCTGAAACGATTTAGCAAATTCAACATGAATTTGCAAAATATTTCAGTCAACTCGAATCTGCAGTTTTGGGCAAAAAAGTTTTGTCTGACAAATTTTGTCCACATGGCAGCCAGCAATAGAAAAAAGCTGCATTCAGTAGCTGGTGTAGGCAACACAATTGCATAGTGTTCTCTGTATTGACATTCAGGACCTTCTTATATTCATTCCCAATTTGTCCTTCACGCCCCAAGCCAGGAAAGGTAACTAAAGTTGGGAAGGCTGAAGGATTAGTTCCTAAAGGGAAACAGTGGCTCCCATAATTCAGCAATGACCCTATCCAATTAGAGCCATGTTGGTGGTCCCTGAAGGGTGTCTATTCCAGTCCTTTGACTAGGAGAAGGATGACTGTATGGCAGGTGGAAGAAAAACATATGACAGGGAAAAAGGGAATACAAAAATGGGAGAAGACTTTCTTACACATTGAGAAAGGCAGTGCATCTTCACCTTTGCACCAATGAGTTCAGTGGGAGTTTTGCATTAGAAAGTTCTGTGGAATCTTTTTTTCCAAAACAGATTAATATCAGGAACCATTAAGAAGGAGACCACAGATGAGAGGTTTTCCTTGCAGAATTTTCTGCTAAATTGTTTAATCAACTGAGGGAGGGGAAAGGGGTTGCCTTCTGCCTCTGGAAAAGGGTGTGGGTCCCACAGAGAAACCTTAGGGATTCCCCTAGGATCTGAATGGATTCTGAGAGCCCATATAAACTGGAAAATCCAGTCTTTGCACTGACTCCCTCCCTAAATTAGTGCACTGTGCCATGTAATGCCTAGGCACTACTGCGTGGGATACAGAAACTATTTCCACTTTACCTCTGAATTTGATCACTTGCATGGTCTTAAATTAAACCCATAATGATCCGAGTGGCTATTTTGTGCTTTAATTCCCTTTGCTTTTCCACAGGGGTAATTAAATAAGAAAGAAAAAGAGACAGAGATAATTGATTAAACTGATTCCAGAAGAAAATGTTGCTCCTGTTTCTCTTTTGCTGTATTTGGTGTTAAAAATAGATCTGGGTGAATACTGCCAAAAAAAATTCTACGAACATTCCTTTGATTTTTTTTTAAACGGATTAACTTCAGCTGTGTTCATTGCCCTTTTGAGTGAACTTTCCATTAACATTTGAACAATCTAGTTTGCTCATGCAAAGAAAATATGAAGCTTGTATGTTTGATCTGTCACAAAAAGTAAAGATTTAAATTAGTTTCTATGAGCATTTATACCAGATACTTGTTTACAAGGTTTATGCATATCCAATAAGAGAACAAGAATAGTACCCTGTGACATATGTGACCAATCAAAACGAACAATATGGTTCAAATTTCATATTTTAATAATATGCCACAGAACAAACAAAATTGATGGAAAATGTAGCATAAAAGTTTAAAATATCAAATGTCTGAGAAAATCATAACATTATACAATCAGAAAAAGTGGTGAAATGCATTGAATACATTATCTATTGCCAGTTATCCACCCATCTTTATATTTAAAAATTAAGAAAATTTTAAAAATTACCTCTCTCTTTATGTAAATCTGAAAAGGTGATCGCAGAGATAATAGAGTATGTCTGTGAAATATGTATTCTGGAAATTTTAACAATATGTCTTACTCATTTCAATTCCTTACTAGCATCAAATATACTTCTAGAAAAGTATTTAAGAAAATATTTTAAAGTTAAAATTGCATAGGAACAGGAACAAAATAAGTAGCTTTTCTTATGTACAGAGATGTAAACAGTTATTTGACCTTTTACCCTGCTTGCACATTGCCTGGAAGCCAGTCATGATTGTTACAAGTTCGTTCACTATATTCACTACAATTCACAACAGATTTCAGGGAGATATCTATAAGAACTGTTCAAAATAATTTTTCAAAATTTTAATTTATTTTGCAAAATATTTTTGAAATACTTGACAAAAAATATTTTTCTGGTTTTCAACCAGGTTATTGGATGATGGAATTTTTTTGAAAATTAGAAATTTTGACTTTTATATTTTTGACCAGCTGTAATATTGAGACCTAAGGGTTTTCATGGCTGGTGTGTAGTGAATACTTCTTTGAATATTTGGCATTTGGGATTGAGTTTGATTGTCACATGGTATGGCTTCTGTTCCCCCCACTGGAGAACTTAACCTTTAGAAACAGAGGAAGTGCCTTAAGAAAACATTGAGATGTAGGAAACACATTAGGAAGGTAGAGAAAGAAAGAAAATAAGCTGGCCTAAGGAAATTTTGGGACATTTAAAACCTTTTACTGTCCCGTTTTGCTCAAGACATAGTTAACAATATAACTGAGCCCCAGATTAAAAAGTAGTTAGTTCCTTGCACAGTGGTGGCTGGGATATTATTGCTAACCTAAAGCATTAAAAAAATCATGAGTCAGGGCATATTAAATACCATGTGATCTTTAAAAATAATAAATTTTAAGTTCAGTTTATTTGTCTTCTGGTTTGTGAGCTGCTAAGGTATAGTCAAGTATGATGACCAAAAACTTACCTTTAAAACAATGAAAACTGGGGCTTTCATAATCCCATGAATCCAGGAGCTGGGGCTTTGATAAAAACACCAGATCATGTGAGATAAAATCATGACAGCTGGTAGCACTGGGGAATGTGTCTGCAATGTGGAACATTGTATGAGCCCTAGCATCCCAGCACATCTGCAACTGGCTGGAATGTTGGTGGGCGGAGCCACGTCACCACACCTTGTAGAGGTTGCTCATTTTCCTCCCACCCCATGCAGCTACTACTGGTCTAGGTAGGCAGCACAGAGGGGAAAAGGAGGGCCTCATATATTCACTTCATCCACTGTATGGGCATGTAGGATGGGTCACACTCTAGTCTTGCATTCACATGACTAAGGGTTATTTACAAAATGAAAGTGTAGCACCATGGTTACATGACTGTTTTCAGAAAAGTGAACAAAAAAGGGAGACCAAACATAGTCAGATCAAATCATGAGTCTGCAATTTAGAAGTGATTGCTATCTTTGTGTCTGTCTGTCTAGGACCTCATTACCACAGAATCTGACTCCTGCCTATGGGCTTACAGTGCTTTTGAGGCCAAGGTGGAAATACTGCCAAATGACAACCTCAATCTAAATAAGCATGGAAAACAATTGTTATTTCAGGTGGTGAGATTCCCTGGAGAAAATAATTTTAATTAATTTATTTTTCTAATTCATAAAAATGCGCCCAAGGTGACCTCTAGGCACACATGCAAAAACTGTAAAACCAGATTCCTTCATTAATGAATGGACACCATGTCAACTAATATGAAAAAAAAAAAAAAAGCCCTCCCCAAATGCAAGCAAAACTCAAACCACCCTTCAGAAATAGCCTTTGTAAATAGATAGACCTGGCAACATGCCTTGAAATTCATCAGTCTTGGATGACAGAGAGAATGGATTCCATTGTTGAGAGGTCACTGGCCATATACACTGCCACTCTCTTTTTAATTTGATTTTTTAACCGTATGTAGTCACTTTTTTTCTTCCCTTAATCTTACCTCCTTTTCTCAATAATTTAAATACAAAATAATAACATTTTGAAAAGTTGATTGGAGAAGCAGTGTGGTCTAGTGGAAAATGTGCTAGGAACTTTTGGTAAAAGGATAACTCTGCATAAGCAATGCACTCAGGATGGGAACATGATGCTTTATTCAATTACTAACAAGGGGTGGGGTAAGGGGCAGAGAACACCCACTGATGAAACTAAGGGAGAGACAGAGCCTGGCTCCAACCCATAATACTCTGAGTAACCAAGTTAACCCCTTGATGACCACTTTACTATAGCACTGGACTGAGAAACGAGTCAGGAGACCTGTATACTATTCTGCTTTTACAGGGGTGCGTTTGCATCACAGCCAAAATGTAGGGAAAGTGTGGGTTCAGAGACATACTGGTACAACAGCTAGCGCCAAAGCAGAGCAGGGTCCCATGATGCTAGGCCCTGTACAAACACAGAGTAAGACAGTCACTCCCGTGAAAACTCACGTTACTTCCCTTTTCAATTGTCTTGCCTCGTGATGGCCAACTGTGCTTGGAGAGGAAAACTTATTTTTAGCGTATCGTTTCTTATTCTTCTCCACATGAAACTGGCTGTTCTGTAAGGTACAGCTCTGCAGGGTATGTACTGAACTAATGCTTGATGGAGCATAGGAGAGGGCAATGAGTCGCTTAGCAAACAAGAGAGACCTAGGCTGAGGAATTACCCAATAAGGTCATTTTGAAACTGGACTTGGGGGGGAAAAACGCTTTGGGGTCTGGGCTGCACGGTGCTAACACCGGCTCCGCAGCACTGGTGCAATCTACATTGGTAGCCCTCATCCGGCCAAACTCCTAGCTGTTGCCAACATTTTAATACAATGGCATGGAACCCTGCTCCAAGGAGGCCTAACAGAGCCTGTTAAGATTGCCAGAAGCCTGGCTACACTAGAGCTCCCAAAATTACTAACACCAGTGTAGTTGAACCAGCATTAGCAAGAGTGGGAATTGATTAGAGGTGGCATAAGAAAGAGAGAGGTGATGGGTGAAACGATCCATATGGACCCAACCTATCTCCCATTGAAATCCACTGCAAAATTCCCATTGATACCATTCAGATCAGGTCCTGTATACTGTACTTATCTCACAGAGGTCTCAGAGCCTTAAATAAAAAGTGCTATAGAAGTTCAAATAATTATTATTGTTATTGCACCAGCAACTGTAGGTTTTCTATTAGTACCTTCTTGTTTTGCATTAGAAAATAATGTAGCAGGGCATACTTTATAAATAAACATATCTGAACACATGGTGGAATTTCAGCTGCTATGTGAGCCAATTTTTCGACATTAAGAAAGAAAGTTTGTGTCTGGACTTCCCATATAAACCCCTATTTATAATCCTGGGGGGAAATATATCCTTTGGGGCTGAAACTTAGTATTCAAGTTTGAACAGACCAGGTTCTGTTCAACCTGGAGTTTCTGCTGAGATGAATGAAGATCAGTGCAAAATTTCTTTATATTTTTAGGCTAGGAGGAAATCTGTTTTTCCCTACAATTCTGCTAGAATAGATCAGAGATCGTTTGGTTTTTTTTTTTTTTTTGTTGCCTGAGAACAAAAAACACAATGGGTTTGTGTAGTTCAATTTTTCTTACTTCTATTTTAAAAAGCATATAAGAATTTTAGAAAAGCCTAACTTGACAAAATTGATGACCTATGTATATGCACATGGGTGCAGTGGACCCAGCTCCAGGATTGTGTAATCATACGCTTACCACACTGACAGCTAACTACTTATGTTGTACTGTCTCTCCAATCTTGTATTTAGCTGTCACACCCTTAGTACCTTTCCTAGTCCCGAAGAAGAGCTCTATGTAACTCAAAAGCTTGTCTCCCTCCCCAATAGAAGTTGGTCCAATAAAAGAAATTGCCTCACTCACCCTGTCTCTCTAATATTTGGGACTGACACAATTACAACAACACTGCATACAACACTGACAGCATGGCATAATAACTGTTCAGAAAGAGAGATTTTTATCTGTTATTTATATTTATCCCAAATTTTTTTAAACTAGCAACATTTGGAACTTAGTCCAACTCAGTGTCTTTTGCTGTTTGTTCATTAATAACTGAGAGACCAAAATTGAGACCACATTTTTCAGCAGCTGAAAATGTTATCTGTTGCACATGGGGAAAAAAGCATCCTCAAACATTCACATGCATTTTTGCATATGACCTGAATTTGCATCTGCACATCAAGTAAGTGCATGTATAATGCAAAAGTTGTCTTGCGTGCACAAAAGTGAGTGTATGGATACACGTTGTGTTCTGCCTCTTTTTTTAAAAAAGAGCTTTCCTAATGGCTGCTGTGCATGTGTAGTGAAGGTATCACAGTATTTATGGGTTGAACACAAGAAAGGAACTCTACTGAATCAAGATTCCCCACAGATTTCACTGGGATTGGACTGGCACATTGCTAATGCTTCTCAGTTTCCTGTGAACTTCCACTAAAGCCAAATTGACTTGGAAAGAAAGGATCCAATTGGAGTATGAAGACATCTGTCATCTACTAACATAATATAACCTGAGGACATGTATGCCCTAAAACTATATTAAACTAACATAGAGCAAAGAAATGCACCAGTAACAGGACAGTATATTTCCAGTACCAGCTGAGACCCAGTAAATCTGTTCAGTACATGCCACAGTGCCTTAATAGTACTGGAGGAGATGCAGGACGTTTTCCCCATCATAGTTCACTTCTTTGCTGTGCATCACATTGTAAACACTCTTTTAAAGATAGTGTTTTGGTTTTGCATAGATTAGTAATTTTTGCACCGCGTGTCTGTAAATACATCATACTGTGTACACTACTAATGTGCTACAGAAATCTCAGCCTATTCTAGCTCCCTTCTTCTATCGTGTTAGCATCTGCTTGTGGTAGGCTGAGATGATGAGGTGCTAATATGATACAGTGAAGGAAGTATAATCCCTGAACATTTTTGTGTCACATTTGTGTAATATACTACACTGATCTGACCAGACTTTCATGTGCTAGTACCCTAGGAATGCTATTCCTGCTTCCCGCTCATCAGTGCCTTTGAACGTTTGTGAATGATTTCCTGTACATATTCCATGTAAGAATGTGCACACATTCTTTTCCTGGTCAACAAA
Source organism: Eretmochelys imbricata (assembly GCF_965152235.1). Lineage (NCBI taxonomy): Eukaryota > Metazoa > Chordata > Testudines > Cheloniidae > Eretmochelys > Eretmochelys imbricata. The sequence continues at coordinate 126,001,914 of NC_135572.1, forward strand.
GGAGGGTTTTTCTATGGCCATTTGTTTTCAGAGTAATGACATTCAAGAACGAATTGCACTGAAGAGGGAAATGTGTTCAGTGTTGTTCTTTTTTCCTCTGGGTCAGAGGTAGAAGAAATAAAAGGTGCAGACTCTCCAATATACCCAAACATTCATTCAAAAGGCTTTGTGCAGCTGTCGGGAGCAGACTTTTTTAGTGTTAGATATGAATCTACAGGTTGCAGAACAAAAACACAAACTAAGATGTCTGAATAGACTGTGGGACATTAATTATTCAAAAAGCTGTGTGGGCGGGTGGATTGGGTAACAAATTGAGAAAACCTGGGTTCTAGTCCTAGCTCTGTTGTTGACTTGTTGTATTGACCTTAGGCAATTGTCTGTGCTTCCTTTTCCCATTCCACCCTTTCTTTGTCTTGTCTATTTAGAATGTAAGCTCTTCAGGACATGCAGGCAAATTATACATTTAAAGTGTATCTCTTACTGTGTGTCTGTACAGGGCTTAGCACAAGGAAGCCTTGTTCTTGGTTGGGGCCTCTAGTTGCTACTGTAATACAAAAAAAAATAAAAATAAAAATAAAACAGCATCTAGCAAAGAAAATCATATAAATAAACTGGATAGTATAATATCTGTTAAGAGTAATAGGCCTCATCCAGCAGCCTTTATTCAGGAAAAGAATCCCATCTAAGAGAGGATAAAAGAGACAGGTTTAAAACTTCAGAAAGCTTCTGCTGATTCAGTGCAGATTTGTCCTGTCTGTGCAGCCAGAGTGTAAGTTAGACACAAAAACCAGATATATAATTGTGAAACTGACCCCACTGTAAAGGCTCAGTGGTGGCAGGAAGACACAACCCCATCGTGCAGGTAGTGAGGAAGCGCAGGCATGATGTCTCCCAGAGCCCTGGGGAGCCCAGCCTTCAGAAGGTGTGGGGTGCGCACCTCCTACCTTGCATGGGGTCAGGTGTAATGGCTGGTGATGACCCTTACACCATTTTGGAGAAGGTTTCCTTGACCACTTTTTATCTTTTTATTTGAACAACTGGAATACAATTTGCCTGCATTTCAGAGCTCGGCATCTGAGCCCCTGTCTTTGTCCTTTAAAATTACAGATCAATCTCTTTACAAGAGAATGTCATATGTTTACTTTGGTCCTGAACCTGCAAGATTCTGAGCTCCTTTGGCTGCCATTAAAATCAGTGGCCTCCAACAAAAAGCCCCAGGAGGCAGGGGTCTAACAAAGGAAATCTCAGTGAGGATCCCCCTTATCAGCAACAAGAAAGGGTGTGGCCAGTCTATACTCCCTCTCCCTGGATTTGATCCTGCGATGTGCTCAGAACCCTCAACTCTCATTGGCTTCAGTGGGGGTAGAAGGGACATGGCATCTTCCAGGGGTCCTCAGCACTCTGCAGCCTCAAGTCCCCTATGAGGATACCAGGCCCTAGAGAGAGACCTGTCTTCAGTTGGGAGAATCCCATTGCAGGTAAAAGGAAGCAAGGAGGTACAGATTGGTATAGAGCACGGGAGTCCTGCATGACAAGGAGCAGGGGGGGCAGGGCATGAGGATGGAAAGTTTGGAGAAAGGTTGGAGCTGGGTAGCTGGGGCTGGGGTAGGCTCTGTAGAGTTTCTCTACCTTTGCTCCATTGTCTGGAGAAGAAGATTCCTCCCTTTGCCCCTCATAGCTGCACAGACTTCATTCCAGATACTTAGGTATCCTCTGCGGTGTGGGTTGTAGCTCTACTGAATAATTCAAGGAAGGCTAATGAAGGACTTTTAAGTGTTTTGGGGGGAGGAGATTTGTTTCTTTTGATGTATTCAAGGTCGTCCATTGGATACTGTGGAAATAACCACACTTTCTGAAACATGAGATGGAAATTAGCTCAATATCTCTGATAGTTCACTGATCATTTAATTGTTAAACAAAAAAGAACTATATATTCAATGTATTTTAAGAACTTTGCTTTGAAATGAGTTTGTTTGCAAAGTCCATCTGTTACTTAATTTTAAAACCTGGGCCTATAGTATATAGGTATGGGGGGGTGGGGGGGAAGGACCTAATGTAATTGCTGGGGGTAAACCCAAGTTCTTTTCTCTAACTCTTACAGCACCGATTCAGTCCTAAAGGATAGATTTGCCAACAAAAAGCAGTACACACCTTTGATAACTCTCCTTTCAATGCTGCAATTCTAGCCACTTTGGGTCACCATGGAATTAATATACATAATGTCCCAATTATATATATAAAAAAAAAGCACACAGAAGGCCCATACATTATACCCAGCTGCTTGATCTGACTTGAAAGTACAACATTAATTAATTAAATAAATATATTACCGTGTAGCATATTTGGTAGCTTTGGACTGAATAATCAGCATTTGTGTTGGTCATTGAAGAAAGAGCGTATTAATAGCTGGACTACCTGAGGTGTTGTTGTTAAATAATATATGGAGGGGGCTGGTAACATTAAGGCCTATGTTTAGATTGACTCAGAATACTGATATTGTTTAATGTACACACACAAAGTGGCATTTACAGTAATCTTTGTTTTAAAGGTGTGGTATATGTTAAAGTTATTACCTGCCAAAACAAATTATCTGGTACCAAGTATCAGAGGGGTAGCTGTGTTAATCTGTATCCACCAAAACAAGGAGGAGTCCAGTGGCACCTTAAAGACTAACAGATTTATTTGGGCACAAGCTTTTGTGGGTAAAACCCCCCACTTCTTCAGAGCCATGGAGAAGAAGTGTGGTTTTTACCCATGAAAGCTTATGCCCAAATAAATCTGTTCATCTTTAAATTATATGGTATTATCTGTTGGGAGAAGTGAGCAGTGGACACATTTTTCCGTGTCCTGCATGCTGTTCGAACATAATCTACTGTATTGTAAGGGAGAAAGTGGATGCCAAAAGATACAAACTTGAAGTTTGATTATCCAAGCTAACTGGGGACAAAGGTTGTGTGATCTGTTTAGATAATCAAGTGCCAAAGAAATTACTGTTCTAATATAACAAGTGGGAAGTTTTCAATTTATGTTCTGTAAATATATGCAAGACTTCGGAAATTGGTCTTATGGGGCCATTCCTATAATAGAGCAATCCAGATAATTGAGTTTGTGCAGTAAATGAAATACACTGTAAAGGGATTAGATTGTAATGTATACAGTCTTTATTGGTGTAGATAATGTCTGTGTGATTGTCTATTGATAGCTCCACACTGCCTATAGAAAAAGGGACTCATAATTGAAATTTAAAGAGAGACAGTTCAGATAAGATGTTACCATGGCTTCCCTGAGAGAACAGCTATACTGTGAAAATAGATAACAAAAAATGGGAGCGGAGTGAACAAAACACTCGTATTTTTCAGTCAGGATAAGGGCTGGCCAGAACCCAACCTACTTTCCAATTACAAAAAGAGAGTACAAAAATATTTTGAGCTAAGATTTAACACCCAAATGGCCTCTACTTATCTCCCAGTTAAAAGCTTCCTTGTCTTCGGTTTGATCCACCTCTAGCTAAAGTCACTTAAAAGATTCCCATTGACTTCAGTGGGAGCTGGAGCAGGCCCCTTGTTACTTTCTCACCAGTCCTAAAACCAACAGAAGCTTGAAATAATGTGGTACGCCCTACAAAAAACCCTGCATATTTACCAGATGTATATTTAAATATGTAAAGTCACTTATTTTACAGAGAACCTTTAACGCTTGCTTTTTTTTTTCAAATACGAATAATCTCTCACACACCACACACACACACTCACACATTCCACTAATCAGCATACTTTTCTCACTGTAAGAATTAAAATCCTGTAAAGGACAAAAGCCTGTGTAAATAGGCAATATAATACATATATGACAAGGCCATAAAATTGAAACTAATCTCAGCTAACTCAACAAGTCACTCAGACCATCTTACCTCTCTACAGACTATTGTACATGACAAAAGAGAAAAGTAAGTTCACAATAACTTCTTTCTTAAATATTTCTATTTTTAAAAAAGCATGAGAGAATTAATACAGAAATTAATGACAGATTTTTGTCTCATGGATGCATAGAGAATTTTCCAAACACCAAACATATAGACCCTCCTTAGCATTAGTTAACATTATGAGGCTTGTCCTTATTTAGCATCTGTGCCGGAAACAAGGCCTCAGATCAAATAGAAAATGCCTTTTTTTTTGTACTAAGTGGGACTGAGATTGAAAGGGAGTTTGGGATTGTAGTTCACTTGTTACAAAAGTAATAATATTTTTTTCATATACAACATGAGTGTGGTCCTGTATCCATGGAATCCAATGGCAAAATTACTTTAATGGAAACAGGATTAGTCTCTCTGTGAAAGAACAAACTGGTCTGCAACTCTGTGAACAGGCTTATACATATAATTAGTAAATGCATTTTTGCTTTTTAGAGCTTATGAAGGTAAGAACAAATATCAAGCCACGTACCCATTTTAGAGAAGATAATCTTTACAAGTAAATGTTTCTCTATTTTTTTTTCCTCTTCCAAATTTCATTATTTTTCTTGTACTGAATGGAATGATGACAGAGATAAGGTTGCTAACTAGAAATTATGGGAAAAATCCTGCCCATTATACTCAGGCAGGACATACACTCTAGACGTTAATGAGACTACTCTTTTGAAAAAAGCAGGCAGGATTTGTCCCTGATATATGTGTGTGTGTGTGTGTGTGTGTGTGTATGTGTATGTATATGTGTGTGTGTGTATAAATTCCCCCCATTTGATCTGTTTTCAATACATTATCTGAGAAAATTTCTCTACCCAGACATGCTTGTGCTGATTTTTTTCTTTCCTGTCCATCTATAAACATTTTATTTTATTCACTTGCCTAATGAGTGCGTTGACAGGTGACTTCAAAAGATTAGAATCAGTCTTCTTGTTGTAGAGGATGCAAGAGGATCCGTCACCCTCAGCTAGCATCCCTGCCATGAGCCATTTATCTCAACAAAAGGCACTATGTTAACGACACAGCTCATCATCAGTTAGTCCTGGTGCAGGAGATGTCAAATCCACTGCTGGAGAACAAGGATAATCTGGTCTTTGCTTTTTGAAATGGAGAGGTGGCAGGGGCTGTGAAGAAAGTCATCCGTAAATTGGTTGATGATTCCCTGCTTCTCTTCATAGAAAATCCCTACTGCTGACCTCTTTTTTTGGAAGACCCCTTGGTTTTAATAGACTTGGGTATTTTAGTTTAGTTTCACATGTCAAATTTGAAGAAATTTATATATATATATATATATATATATATTAAAAAAATTCCTATCCTACTGTGAGATGCTGCTTTCATGATGCTGAAGTTTAAAAAGCAGAGATTGGGGAAGTCGAAGATAGTTTTATAGAAGTCTTAAAAAGCCTATGAGTCTGTCTGCTACTGACCTATTTCCTTTAATATTTTGGTCTTTCTTTTTGTAAGTTTAACACTAACGTTAGGAAGAAAGCAGCTGTCTGTTCTACGAGGGGAACGTTAGTTTTAACAAGTAGTTGAGTTTCACTATGCTGTAACTAGAGATAATTGTACAGAACTCTCAAGTACTTTTTGCCAGTCTTTTCCCTTAAGGACCTTATTTTTTTAAGGTTATTAGTGCCTAGGTATTGGCAACTCCTTTGTTAACTCACATATGCTTTCTTAATTGGATTACTGAACAAAATGGAGCCTTATTCTCCACTGACTGTTCTGTGCATTTTTTAAAAAAGAGATTTGGGGGCTGATGCAAAACTCATTGAGTGCAATAGGAGTCTTTCTATTGACTTCAGTGGGCTTTGGATCATGCCCTGGATGCATTCAGCTTCCAGAGCTGATGGACCCATGCACAATAAGAGCCCATGATTTTTAGATCTGCTGTTGAATTACAAAATTAGGGCACAAACCTGCAAGTGCTTACAAACGTGCCTTATTTTAAGCATGAGAAGTCCTATTGACTTCATCGGGACTTAAAGTTAAGCATGTGTGTAAGTGTTTGAAGGATCAGGGACTTAACAGCTAAATAGAATGGTGATAGATTCAATATATTTGCACTCTTCTAAAGCATTTGATGTATACAGTGTAGCTGTAGCTGTGTCAGTCCCCAGATATTAGAGAAACAAGGTCCAATAAAAGATATTACCGCACCCACCCTGTCTCTCTAAAGCATTTGATATGGAGTCTCATGAAAACTGGACTCTCAAAATTAATTCAGTTTGGTTTGAATTGACATGCTGTTCTGTGGTTTGAAGACTGTTCAAAGACTATGATAAACAATCAAGTATTGAGGTAGCTTCACGTGTCTAGTGAGGTACCAAAGGGGTGTGTATTAGGTGTTATTTATTTTAAGTGTCATTAAAGAGATCTGGAAGAGGAACTCTTTTACTGAAAGCCTAAGAGTGGAATGTTAAAGACCACATTTTAATTAAATGAACAGATAATACTACACTGGAAAAAGTTGCAAACAGTAGCTATCACAGAGAAATAATAAATAGGGACATAGACACATAGACAGAAGAAAGGTTCAACTTGGAAAAATGTGATACACATGCAGAAAAATATTGCAATGCAAAATATAGATAGGCAAGAAACCAGGAATGTAGAGAAGCTTTGGAGTGACAGCAAATAGTAAAAAAGCCCTACTCCACTTTGTATAGTTACAGGCTACTTGCACAGAAATCATGTCATCAACCTTCTCTATATGTTGTCTGTGTGCTGATGTCTTGGACATTGTGTGCATTTACTGGAATTTCTCAATCAGAATGATATTGATTGATACATTGGATGCACTTCAGAGAAAAAGAACAAAAATTTTGTGAGGGTTGGAAGGCCTAGTTTACAAGAAAAGATTAAAAGTTAAATGTGTAAACAGTGACTGTCGGAGGACATGATAATGGTTCACCAATATCTGAAGGAGGGAGGAGTATTATTTTAGGTAGTAAAAGACAGCAGAACTATAGACAATGAGCTGAACTAAAGAAAGAGTAAATTCAGGCTGAAAATCAAGAAAATATACCTGACGGTAGCTCTTTAAGGCTGTAGTATAGTTTCCAAAGAAATGTTGAGAAAATCCCTATCACTTGGATTAATTAAAACTCTAATCCTATATTAGCTGGGAGGCGGACTACATTACTCCCCTTTAAGAGTTCATTCTGTTTGAATGATTCTACCTCTTGAGAGAATCCCACTGGCACCGGTAATATCTCTCAAGAAAGAAGGAACTTTTTAAGTGTGACCATATCTTCTCTGTCTCTAACTTCTAAGAGTCTTTGACAAAGATATCTCCAGTTTATAGATGGCCTTTAGAGTCTATAGAATTTGAATTATACGCTTATATACTCAGTCAGGAGGCAAGAGTTTCAATGTTGCTCTAATTCTTTTTTCTTAGTCGACTGCTTAGTACCAGTCTAGGTTTTGTTAATCACTTGCCCTTGGAGTTTTAGAAGTGTTCCTCCTGCCCCCACCCTGATAGCTCTGGGGGTGTTCTTGGCATCACTGTTCCATGGCATTGGGTAAAACTACAGATTTTAACAGAAAAGGTTCATCTTTAATTCTGTGCAACAACACAACAGTGAAGTCTCTCACAGATACCCAGTTTTTCCAAAGGGCAGTATGATTCCTGCAAGACATCCCCCTCGAGCTATAGAATAGATGTAGCTGATGACAGTGCATATTTGTTACATCCTATTTTAGAGCTGTCAGGGAAGGACCTACCAGTTGGTGGGTAGACTGTCTTGAAAAGAAAGTATTCTATGATTGCCTGTGCCTTTCTAATTGCAGTTGGAAGAGGTATTAATGAAAGCTGTTGAGTAACTTGTTCAAACCCTGGAGACTGCTCTGTTGCCTGAATCCACAAAGAAAAACGAGCCAAAATTTGAAAATAAACTGGCCCCTTCATGCCATACCTGGGATGAAGGACCTCAGCAGGAGGTGAAGAAGATGATAAGACAGATTGGCACTTCTGACAGGATTCAAACAAAATGAAAGAAGACTTGTTTCCACTGTTTAGGAACATGACATAAACAAGAGTAGTGTTTCTTTAATAAGCTGCAGTCAGAGGGTCTATATTGCTACCACATGCTAATGGAGTAGGAAAACATGAGTTCTGTCTCTGCTGGTTCTGTGAAATTCCAAGTGGCCATGATAGGTGACATCTGTGAAGCTCCTGGTTGTCTGTATTTGAATTGTAAGCTATAGCTTTAAGTGTGGTGGATGTTTCATGGTCTTGCTTGCTGGCAGGGGGCTCTGTAGCAAAGCATGTGAGCAGTCAGGATGGAAAGAGCCAGCTTAAAGCAAAGTGAGGTGAGATGTGCCTCTCTGCCTTAGGTAGCAGCCTGTTTTCTCTTTCACTGTATTGGGATTCTTGCGTGTGTTATTGTTCTGAATTCTAAGAAATAAAGTAGTATGACATTGTCACTTTCTAGCAAGAGTATTTATATTTTTTATCTAACTTCTATGGGTTTGTGTCAACATAACACAAAGTAAGAGCTTTCTGCTGAAATCTGTCATGTCCAAGGGGATGCTAGTACGTGGTGGTCATATGACAAACACATAAGCCACCATTTGCAGGCCCCAATTTATCTAACCTAATTTTAATTAAGATAGATCTTTATTTTGCTGTCTAACATTTTCTGGTTTTCTTTCTCTGTATGTAATTTAGTTATCTTCTTACAACTGGGAACTTCTGATTGATCCATTACTATATTATATATTGTGCCAGATACCATGGTGATGGGTGCATATATGCCACTTCTTCCCTCTGTGTCACCTAGGAGAAGATCGTGACAGAGTTCCTGGGGTGCAGCCTGGACTGTGGGACCACTAAGCCCTCTGTCCCACCAACCTGGGGTATCCCACTCACACTGTGATGCTGTTGTCAAATTACAATATTCTGGCAGGCACTGCACTTACACAGACATCCACAGGCAGGGATACACCCAACTGAGTTACATGAATGCTTCTCCCAGCCACTCACGAACCAACAGTAGAGATGCAGCAGTCAATTCCCCCCAGCTCCCCAGCCTTGCACCCCATAACTGTACTGTACTGCACTGGTCAAAAGCCTAACCAGAGTAAGTTCATCACCCTGTCTGTCCCTCCCTCAATGTGGAGAAGACACACACTATCCTTTGTAAACTGAGTTGAGATTTCCCAAACACTTCAACCAAAACACACGGTTTCAGGTAAAATATAATTATCAACAACAGAAAAATAGATTTTAAGTTATTATAAGTAGTACGTGTAGAGATCAAACTTGGTTACATAAGAGGCAGAATTTAAAAAAAAAAAAATCAAGAGCATTTGCATCAGACTTTTTTGTGTGTGTGGGGGGGGGGGCAGGAATTTTGGGTGAATTGTACTCCCTAGAACTGTGTGTCAAGGCATCCTCCACTCATCCCACACATGCTAAAGGGAACAACTACCTTTGTATGCCACTGTTCCCCTCTGCCCTACATACCATGAAGGAGCTTTCACAGGTCTGGGTCTCCATGATTAGGAAAGGAAGAAAGATATGCTAGATGCACCAAGGGAATTTGCACCAGTTTCACAGAGACTGGTGAAAAAGGAACCTGTGTTAAAATTCTTTTGAAGTTTCTCTTTCTCAGGGGAGCCCCTCTGAAAATAGGGCCTGGGATAACTACAGGCTGACAAGTCACCGTCAACACGGCTGCATGGAGATCAGGAGCCAATGCAGAAGTAGAGGGATTCCACATCGGTGGCTCTGTGCCTTCAGCAGATTCTTCTATGATTCACCCCAATCACAGCAGATCCTTGGTTGTCAACTCCCCGACTTATTTAAAGTGAGGTAAATCTACCCTCCTTACCCCTGTAGAAAGAATGTGGAGGAAACTCTGCAAGAGGAACCTTGCAAAATTTTTCTTCCTACCATGGATTTTTCAGAGGAAGTTATGAATGAGCCCTTTTTAAACAAGGTCAAAGTTATGAGGCTTTGCTCTGCAGTACTGCTTCAGGCATCCACTAACTTCTTTCTAACAAAAGCCACTAATAGAACTCTTGTTATGCACAGTCCCGGCTCTAAGAATCCAACAGATCATTCAAATAATAATAAGGCTTGATCCTATTCCTAATTACCTCAATGGCAACATTTTTAACACTTTAGTGGTAGTATGAAGCTTTGCACTTAACGTCTTTCATCTGAGGATTTCAGAGTGCTCTACAAACATGCATTGGTTCTCACTAGAGGTGCTGAAATATTCATAGCTAAATACAAAACTGCTTTAAATTCAAGGTTGTATTGCATTTTGTTTTGACCTCAAAAATGGGCCCACTAGCATGGAGAATCTATGTCATGAGTATTTGACTTGCCCCCTTTCCCAGAGAAAATGGCCTCATTTTTAAGCAAAATAGAATCTGTTTGCTAGATAATATGTATGAAATAGGCCAGGTTTTTTTTAAGCCAAAATAGCTTTTGAATTGAAAACATGAGAATTCACGAGTTTACATGTCTTTAAGCAAAAAGAGTTCTTTGACTGGAACCTGAAGGGAGTTGCAACATGTATAAAATAAAATCGTTAATAGTTCCCCCATAAAATTCCACAAATCAAAAATGATGCGTTTCTTACAACTTTAATCCTGTGATGCACAGGAGATCAGACTAGATGATCTGGTGGTACCTTTTGGCCTTAAGCTCTCTGACTCTCATTTCCATAAAAAGCCTCTCAGAAAGTTAAATGAGAACAGTGTAGCGGGGGAAAAGCCTAACCTTTTGTGTATCTAACTAAAACCGTTTTATTTATGTATTTTTTAAATTGGGCCAAACTCATACTTGATGCAACTCCACTGATGTCAATGGAATTACTCCAGAGATGAATTTGCAAATTGTAATTACGTCTGGCCTATATTTGACAGTTATGCCCATATAACTATGTCAGTTAGGCATGTGACTTCTTACTGACATAGTTATACCAGTACAAGCCGTAGTGTGGACACAGTTATTCTGGTAAAAAGGTGCCTTGTATTGATATAACAGTATAACTTTCTAGTGTAGACGAGGCCTTTATTTGTAGAGATGCAATGAGATCTTTACTCTTAGCAGGTCTTAATCAGTCGAATAAGGGCAGGTGTCACTAATTCCTGATTTCTCAGTAGTCACTTACTAAAGAAAAATATCCCTCTCTTGCTCATGTCAAGGCTGACGTTCATAAAAATGAACTAATATGTATAAGCTGCAGACTGTGCTTTAGGGGTGACCTTTGAGCCAAGAAAAGGAAAAGAGAAGGATAATGAGGAAAATGCTCACTATTTTTTGGTCACTCATCAGATACATTAGATGGGATAAAAGAACAGAAAATAGTCGTTGTAGGCATGCTTTTGCTAAGTCTAGTTGTTCGCTATTCATTTCAGTTTTAATGGCTCAATAAGTTGTGTAACCAGCACTGGTTATTGTGCTTTTAATAGTGATGTTTCCTAGACCAGTGGTTCCCAAACTTTTTACTAAGGCAACCCACCAACTGCATTCTGTCTCTTTTTTGGAACCCACCATTATCTAGCTAGCAAGAAACTACAATTTACTATTTTAAAATCCTATCACTGTGCAACAACATTGATTTTGTGTTAATTTAATAAAAACATTACTGTAGTAAGGCAAAGTAGCCTACACTCACTAAGTATTGCTATCAGATCTCAGCATGCCATGTTTTAAAAAAATCCTGAGACATGGCCAAGGCTGGATTAAGGCACACGCAAACTAGGTACATGCCAAAGGCCCAAATTTGGCATCGGGGGTGGGGGGGGGAATTCATAGGCCAGTGTCCTCCTTCTACTTTGCCACTTCCTCCTCCTCACCCCACAAAGGAGGCTCTGAGCACCCACAGCAGCACCCTCTGCCCCAAAACTGCAACCATAATCCTGGCCTGGTGCGGAGGGGAGGCCCCAGGGGCAGGGGGGAGAGGAAGTTGGAGAGTGAGCCTGCCATGCACTCACCCTGCAGTGGTGGCTCCTGTCCCGCAGGTGGGGTCCAGCTCCCCACTTGGTGGCCAGGCCAAACCTGAGTGGCATTGAGTGGCATTTGAGGGGAGGGATAGTTCAGTGGTTTGAGCATTGGCCTGCTAAAAAGGGTTGTGAGTTCAATCCTTGAGGGGGCCATTTAGGGATCTGGGGCAAAAATTGGGGATTGGTCCTGCTTCAAGCAGGGGGTTGGACTAGATGACCTCCTGAGGTCCCTTCCAACCCTAACCTTCTATGATTCTATGATTCTATGAGACTACTTGCACCAGGTAACAATACCTGTAGTGGGGAACCGGGCCTAGACACCCAGAACCGGAGCTGCTGCTGCGAGGTGAGTGGATACAGGGCTCACTCTTCAACTTCCTCTACCCCTCTCTCACTCTCCAGCCTTCCTGTCCGCACCAGGCCTGTGACCCATCTAGAACCTTGTTGGGACCCCCATTTGCAAAATAATATCCTAGACAATAGCATATCTTGGTGCTCTCAAAATGTAAAAGGAAGGTTATATGTAAGTTGTTATATGTTTTACACGGCAAACATGGGTGGGTGGGTAAAGTACAAATTTACATTCCATAGTACACTTCTTATGTTGTAGCTTTACTTCTGGTTTCTAAAACTAATGTTATTTATTACAGCACCAGTGCTTGCCCCTGTAGGAGTATTGTGATTTTTAAGTTCTGTCTTTGTGACGCTCTGTACCTCAAAGCAGCACCTTGGAACCCCCATATTCACCACTGTCATATAATTATTATATGTTTTGTACAAAGTGTGCCTTGTGAGGGATCATTTAAAAAGTCTTAAGTGGATGAACATTTATTCCTCTTGGATTGTATGTGCTGTCATTGTATGTGGAGTTATGAAGTTTTGCTATGTGTTTGTTACTGAAATATGCTGTGAGGTTGGGAACTCCCACAATCAGCCTTTCAGGTACAACACTGTACAACAGCCTTCCTTGCTGATGGCCCATTAAAGAGAATCCATTATCCCAGGAACTGTATGCAATGGAGACTTCTTAGAGAGAGCACATAGACACTGGAGACTGCTTGATCGACATCATAGCAAAAGAGCTTTCCAGCAAGCTGGAAGAAATTATAAAAGAAGGGGAGTGACATCATGATTTGGCCTTACTCCCACTACAGCTCAACACCTGGGAGCACATCTGAAGGACAAAGCCTTTGAACTGGGGATGGTGGTCCCAGGCTGGAGGAGAGTTCCAGCCTGTGGATTGAAGATCTGTGACCTGTTTGTACCACCTACCAGGGTGAGACACTGCTTGATTCAAATCCTGTTTAGTTTACAGAACTCAGATTGCAAATTTACTTTTATTATTTTATTATTTACACACAAAAAAGTCTGATGCAAATGCTCTTGATTTTTTTTTTTTAAATTCTGCCTCTTTCCCTCATGAAACATTTTCCCCTTAATTTAAACTCATTGTTTTCCAAGGGAAATTTAATTTGAAAAAAAAAATGTATTTCTTACTAAGTGGGAGCAAGTGCTATGCAAACAAAGAATCCTGTGTAAAAGTAATTCTTGTCCTGCTGGTAGGACTACATTGAGGATTAAAAAAAAATGTAGCATTCCAAACATGTGTTTTGCCAGAACAGAATGGACCTTGAACCTCAAGGATTTGTGGGCTAGATCCTCCATTGGTGTAAATCAGTGTAGTTCTATTGACTTCAAGAGAGTTACCCATGGCTGAGGATCTGGCCCTTATATTCTTTTTAAATACAGAATTCATGACTTTCCAATAGGTTCTGAATTTGCCAATATGAATTAGCCATTGCCATTGGAGTCCATTTCCAATATCCTGAGTCAAAATATCCAAGGTAGAGCCTGAAAAAGGAATGTGAGTAAAGGCATGATGTCTCTGAGAATAGGATGAAAAAAAACAAGTGCCATACATAGGTGTGTAAAGGAGAGGAAAGTGCGAGTAGCTTCACCCTAGAAAAGGTTGGACAGAATCCAGTTCATGAAAACTGCCTTGTGAGTCAAGGATCACAGCCGCTAGAACTTGTCCCTTCGTGCATGTGTAGTATTTTGTATTAATGGACACATTATTAGGGCATGATAGATCAACTGGGATGCCCTTACACATACAGAGAAGGAATTTACTCCTTGACTGGTCCCACTCATTTCAGTAAAGTAGTGTAGCCTAGTAGCTAACACATTGGACGGAGACTCAAGAGACCTTGGTTCTGTTCCCAGTTCTGCTGTTAGATAACCTTGGCCAAGTCACTTAATTTCTCTGTAAAAGAGGCTAATGATGCTTGTAAAGTGTTTTGAAATATACTGATTATTACTATACTGCAAAGTGGTACACAGAGTGAGTTAGGCTGTCACAAATTGGCAATTAAGTTGCATTTGCTTTGCTGCGGCAGAGGGCATTCTTAAAATGTTTTCTTTTACCTTTTAAGTCTGGGATCAAATATGACTGGTACTAGCAGTATTCTGAATTCTAGGAACAGGAAACATCTGCTTATGCCAGTAGTAGCTTATCCCAAAGTTAGAAAGGTGAAAGAAAGCTTCTAAAGGTTATCCACTGTAACCCACATGCCTTGTATACCAGGAAAAATCATAGTTATATTGTGCCAGATTATGATACCATTATTTACGTTTGGTATTACTGTATGTCACAGTTCAGAAAAACTATATCTGCATTCCCCCTCCATGATCCAGCAATGGCACCCACTCTCAGACTTCCAGA